>NC_044034.1:96629528-96939230 GCF_901765095.1 Microcaecilia unicolor | reverse complement strand
ACTTGTAGCACCTCTTCAAACACAAGGAACACTCTACAACCTCTCTTGAAAATCGTTTCATATTGACGTATATTGTGGATCACAAGAACACTTTGGGGCTCATTTTCGAAGGAGAAGGACACCAATCTTTCAACATAAATCAGAAGATGGACGCCCTTCTCACAGAAACATCCAAATCGGTATAATCGAAAGCCGATTTTGGACGTCCCCAACTGCACTCCATCGCAGGAACAGCCAAAGTTCAAGTGGGTGTATTGGAGGAGTAGGGAAAGCGGGACTTGGGTGTGCCTAACACTTGGACGTCCTTGATCCATAATCGAAAAAAAAGAAGGGCGTCCCTGACGAGCACTTGGACATTTTCACCTGAACCCGTTTTTCTTACGACTAAGGCACAAAAAGGTGCCAGAAATGACCACGAGAGAATCGGGGATGACCTCTAGATACTCCCCCCAGTGGTCACTAACCCCCTCCCACCCTCAAAAAAATTCTTTAAAAATATTTTTTGCCAGCCTCTATTCCAGCCTCAGATGTCATACTCAGGTCTATGACAGCAGTATGCAGGTCCCTGGAGCAGTTTTAGTCAGTGAGTGCAGTTCAGACAAGTGGACCCAGCACCATTCCCCACCCCCCCCCACCTGTTACGTTTGTGGAGGAAACAGCGAGCCCTCCAAAACCCACCACAAACCCACTGTACCCACATCTAGGTGCCCCCTTCATCCGGAAGGTCTATGGTAGTGGTGTACAGTTGGGGGTAGTGGGTTTTGGGGGGGCTCAGCAACACAAGGTAAGGGAGCTATGTTCCTGGGAGAATTTTATGAAGTCCACTACAGTGCCCCCTAGGGTGCCCGGTTGGTGTCCTGGCATGTCAGGGGGACCAGTGCACTACAAATGCTGGCTCCTCCCACGACCAAATGGCTTGCATTTGGTCGTTTCTGAGATGGACGTCCTTGGTTTCGAAAATCACCGAAATCAGAAACGTCCATGTCTAGGGACGTCCAAATCTAGGGACGGCGAAATTTAAGAATTTGGCCGTCCCTGATGGTATTTTCGAAACGAAAGATGGACGTCCATCTTGTTTCGAAAATATGGGTTTCCCCGTCCCTGGATTGGGACGTTTTGCAAGGACGTCCAAATCGAAACTTGGACGTCCCTTTCGAAAATGCCCCTCCACGTGTCACACTCCCCCTGCTGTACACATAGAGGAAAATATGGAGGAAAAAGGGACTCAAAACCATCTATGGTGATCAAATTGTATTTAACAAGAATAGGCATCAACAAGACTCAAAATCATCACTGGCCAAAAATCTTCTGCTTTTCTATTAATTCACTTTATTATACTTTATTTTCTTCCTCTGTAAGTTATCACAGTTTCATATTTCAATTAAATAATTTTTCTTCTATATGTAAAAAAAACGCTGTTGTAGCAGATATGATCAAATCATCAAGCACATTTATTTTATACTCCCACTGACTTAGCGGTAAGGTTAACTAGGCGGTAATCATCAGCGCACATACAGTGCCGATTACCACCTGGATAGCGCCATGCGGTAAACTGAATTTATTTTCTGCCACGCGTTTTGGACACGTCAAAATTAGAATTACCACCGAGTGCATGCGGTAGCCGGGCGGTAGTTCTACTTGACATGTGTTATGCGCGCGTAGGCACCTACACAGCTTAGTAAAAGGGCCCCATAATGTAATGTAATAGCACCTACACATGTATATGTGCATTATACACGTGTAAGTGCAGGTATCCTACCATATAACATATGTTCACTTTTGGTGGGAAGATTCTATATATGGCGCCTAACTAAGCAAATTCTATAAACGGTGCATAGATTTAGGCATGGTATATAGAATATGCCTAGTTGATATTTTAGCACCTAAATATATACATCCATTTACACCAGCTAAAACTTGGTGTAAATCCCGGCATGTAGAATTATGCGCACTGGGCCATATTCTATAACTATGCGCAGGGCCGGTCTTAGCAAGTGTGGGGCCCTGTGCAGACCAATATGGTGAGGCCCCATCCTAGCCCCTCCCCACCCTAGCCCTGCCCCCACCCTAGCTCCACCCCCACCCTAGCTCCACCCCATTGATAAGATTGTTCCATTTTTAGAGAATTTTTGGTTTATGCAATTTCAAATAAAGACAAATGAAGCTAAACTTGTACAACTTGTAAAAAAAAAAACTGATTGAAATAATAAGCCCAATGCTATCATGAACCCCCCTCCCCAGAAATTCAGTTCAAGTCCACTACAATTAGTAGTTCCAATTCTCATAACAAA
The DNA here is from genome assembly GCF_901765095.1 of Microcaecilia unicolor. Taxonomy (NCBI): domain Eukaryota; kingdom Metazoa; phylum Chordata; class Amphibia; order Gymnophiona; family Siphonopidae; genus Microcaecilia; species Microcaecilia unicolor. The sequence goes on along the minus strand of NC_044034.1, from coordinate 96,936,939 downwards.
GGAGAATAAAGGAAAAATACTAAGAAAAGATCCAGTACTTTCAAATTCCCCTATTTTTTAATTTAAAAAGGTTCCTTGGAAATGGATTTTATATGTGCTCTCTTCCTCTCCTAAGCTGAACAATCTTAGAGAAATGCTCCTCTTTCTTGAGGCTACAATGCTATTTACTTTGGAAACTCAAATTCTCCTGCTAAATACACATGATCTGGCCAGCTTAGCAAGATAAGTACCTTTAGATGGACAATTTTTAGTCTGCCCACTTGGGATTCTTTAGGTTTTCAATAACTTTGGGCAAATTAACAGTAAAGTCTGACACTACTAGCCCTCTCCACTTGCCCCTGTCCCCACCCCTCACATACACGCACCACTTTAGCTAACCTCTTGATCTTTTCCTGTCACTGCCCTTCATAAACCACTGAATTAATCACTGATGGGAGAATAATAGACTACTGCAATAGTATTTACCTTTAAAATGGCACAAGAGGGGTTTGAAACTTCCTTCTTACTTATAAGAAAAGCTATCATCATACCTGGCTTGCCTTTGAATGGCAGTGGCACAAACTTGCTCCAGCTCGAGCTCCACTTGACTGTCTTTATTTATTTTTAAGTCACACTCGCACACCGACTCACCTCCGACCAGGCTCCAGGCAGCTTTCCCGCTCAGTGACTCCCGCCCGCCAAACAGGAAATACCTCATCAGAAGGCAGGACATTGAGCGGGAAGTGAAACGTTGGGGTGAGCCCTGCAACTCTCTGTCGGGAGCTGGGGCCATCGCGCTGGCGCTGCAACTGTCTGTCAGGGCCGTCGGTGTAACTGTCGGGGTCCGGGGAGGCTTCTGATGGCGGGCTCAGCGGGGGGTGGGCACCGTGCCGCAACATGGTGGGAGCGGAGCGGCAGCGGCCGAGCGGGATCATGATGCAGTTGTCCGAGCGGGGGTCGGTCAGAGTGAGGCAGAGTTGAGGCGCGCTGCGTGGGGCCCCCCTAAGCGCGGGGCCCTATGCGGCCGCCTTGGTCGCCTCTGCCTAAGACCGGCCCTGACTATGCGCATAAATTTGGGACCACCCATGAAACACCCATTTCCCTGCCCATAACCACATCCCTTTTTACCTGTGAATATTAGAAATTAGATACACTTTGTTACAGAATACACTTAACGAGTTGTGCACCTAAGTTCTAATTAGTGCTTATTATTGCTTACTAGTAAAACAGGCTCGTTTCTCGCACAAATGAAACGGGCGCTAGCAAGGTTATTCTCTTGAGTTCCAGCTTGGCCCCCTGATTAGCTGGTTAAGCCAATTAAATTGCACACAGTATTATAGAGTCCACTTGGATTTCAGGGCAGATCTCTAGGCGCACTGTATAGAATCTGGGAGTCGGTGCATCACTTTGTGTCAAATTATAGAATGAGGGGGTAAGCCCAAACCCAAGAGTCATAATTGTATCTGTGCACCTATATAATCAATAAATCCCATTGTGAGACCCAAATAGTACCAGCCTCTATACTGGCAGTGTAGCACTTTGACGTAGCGCAGGGCTTTATAACCAGTGGTACCTGCACCCTTAAGGGGTGCAGGAAGAGGTCAAATAGGGTGTAGAGAAGGGCCTTGAAAGTTTTTAGATAAAGGCAGTTATTAGGCTAGTCACTGGTAGAATAATTGTGTATTGCTGTAATTTTAGTGACATGATGGCAATTAGCACTGTTAGTGGCTAACAATTAACAACATATGTATCTGTCCGTAATCACTAGTGGACACGTGGTTTAGGAAGGGTGTGCAAGGGTTCACTGATCTGTTCAAGAGGTGTGGGAACCAAAAACGATTAAGAACCCCTGACCATGAGCAGCGAATTCCTGTATTCTTCCAATCTAATATGCCTAAAACTGGGAATCTCCGAAAGATACTGACTACTAGATCTCAAAGTATGTACTGGAACATGGATCTTCAGGTGGCAGCAAGGCAAGAAGGAAGTTTATCAGTAAGAACTTTAAAAATCAATGTCAAAATTTTAAAGCGTATTTGCCAATCAGCAACCAATGGTGAAATGTGCTCACAGCAAGAACATCCAGTAAACAAATGCCTTCTGCTCATTCACATGCTTTTTGACACCTAGATGTTGGTGCCCTCTTTCATTATTCTTTTTCTCACAGACACAGAATGCAAGAAAGCCTTTAATGAATCAGACCATTGCACCTTCGACTTAAAAACTATTGGGTGGGGGGCTCAAGAAATTTGCTACATAGTGTTCAACAGCATGTCTCATTTTGCTTTGCAACTAAACACAAAATGCATTTTCAACCGAGTCGACCAGTGGGATTTGAGATGCAAATTTCTTTCTACAAGCGAACGTGCAAGCAATGACCATACAGAAACAAATAGAAGTTGCTTACCTGTAACGGTAGTTCTCCTTGGACAGATGATCTTGCAGCCACACAAGTGAAGTTACTCCCCCATGACGTAACGGACCCGGACATATAGCAAAGCTTAAAGCTTTAATTGAAACGCAGTTTACTACGCCTGCGTGCAGCTTCCCGCCATATCTCCCCCCCATAACCCCTCAGAAGTCACCGCCCCTTTCCAGTTTGGTAAAAAAGCTAGCGGCAACTTAAGGGAGGGTTGGGAGGGATTGTGTGGCTGCAAGATCATCTGTCCAAGGAGAACTACCGTTACAGGTAAGCAACTTCTATTTCTCCCTGGACAGATTTCTCTTGCAGCCACACAAGTGAAGATTCCCCAGCTCCACAGGTAACAGGTGAACAAGACGCCCCTGCGGGCATACATGGTACTGTAAAAGGAACAGAAGAAAAAAGGTAAAACTGGTACCTGTGAGAGGAGGAGGTGGTAGTTGACGCCTCAGGACACAGAAGACAGGACCGCCTGGCCGAACGCCGCATCAGTAGCTGAAGCGGTATCCAGGCAGTAATGTTTCACAAAAGTGTGCACAGTGGACCACGTAGCTGCTCTGCAAATATCCTGCAGGGAAGTTCGTTGCAGATGAGCTTTCGTGGCCGCCATGGCCCTCAGATTATGAGCTGTAACATGCGGAATCTGTGAGGGAGTGGCTGCGGCGAGCTGGTAGCATAAGGTGATACAGTTCGCAATCCACTGGGATAGAGTCCCCTTGGTTACCGGCCTTGAGCAGTGAGGGGAGCGGAGTGAAAGGAATAATTGAGAAGGCCTATTGGTGCCTTTAGTTCTATTCAAGTAGATGGTAAGGGCTCTCAGGCAATCCAGCGTATGAAATCTCTTATGGTCCTCGGAAACATGTGGAGGAGGAAAGAAGGTAGGCAGCATGATGGTTTGATTGAGATGGGAAGGTGAGACCACCTTCGGTAGAAACTTCGGATGAGTACGGAGCACAGCCTTATCGTGTAATAGTTGAGTATAGGGTGGATAGTGGACGAGAGCCTGGATTTCGCCGATGCGCCGTGCCGAAGTCAACGTGATCAAGAACAGTGTTTTCCAAGTGAGATATTTGAGGTCGGTAGACTGAAGTGGCTCAAATGGAGAGGCTGTGAGTGCATTGAGTACTAGGTTAAGGTCCCATGCCTGAGTTGGAGGGCGAATGGGAGGATAGAGATGCATGAGTCCTTTGAGAAAACGTTTCACCACAGGGTGCTGCATGAGGGATAAGTCATCCACCGGGTCATGGAACACCGAGAGAGCTGAGAGATGGAGCCGGATGGAGGAGTAAGACAGCTGTGACTCTGAAAGATGGAGCAGGTAATCCAAGACGCGGGAGAGAGAAGCGTTGGCAGGGTGGAGGTGATGGGCGGAACACCAGCTAGAGAAACGCTGCCATTTTGCATTGTAAGACTTGAGAGTAGAGTCCTTCCTGGACGCGAGGAGGACCCTCAGCACTCCGTGTGAGAACATCAGGCTGGAGTGGGGCTGATCCGCCAGGCCATGAGGCGGAGGGATGCGAGGTTTGGGTGCAGAAGACTGCCCTGCTGCTGTGTGAGAAGGTCCGGTTCCAGCGGCAGCGGAAGTGGAGGGCATGTCGTGAGGTTCAGGAGAGCCGTGAACCAGGCTTGTCTCGGCCAGTACGGAGCTATTAACAACAGAGATGCTCCGTCTGACTTGGCCTTTTGGATTGTCTTGGAGATGAGAGGGATTGGAGGAAATGCATAGAGGAGGCCTTCTGTCCACGGAATGTGAAAGGCATCTTCTGCCAGTCTGCGCTGACTGGGAAACTTGGAGCAGAATCTGCGACACTTGGCGTTGAGTGGGGATGCGAAGAGATCGACGAGAGGGTGACCCCACTTGTCGAACAGATCTTGCGTAACAGTGGTCTTGAGTGACCACTCGTGCGGTTGTAGTTTCCTGCTGAGTGAGTCTGCCAAGGTATTCTGCACTCCGGGCAGGTAGGAGGCCGAGATGGTGGACCGAAGCTTCAGGACCACCTGCCAGAGATGTAGAGCTTCCCGGCACAGCTGTCGGGAGCCGGTGCCGCCTTGCTTGTTGACATAGTACATGGCCACCTGATTGTCTGTCTGCACATGAATCCGCTGTTGCGAGAGGTGTGGCTGAAAAGCTTGAAGCGCTAATCTGATGGCTCGCAACTCTAGCAGGTTGATACTGTATGTCATTTCTTTGGGCGTCCAAAGTCCTTGAGTCATGAAGGAGCCCAGATGCGCTCCCCACCCTTGCTTGGAGGCGTCGGTTGTTAGATAAACGGACGGCAGGGGAGGCCGGAAGGGCATACCCTGGAGGAGATGGGGGGCGTGGGCCCACCATTGCAGCGAGGTCTTTAGACTGTGAGAGAGCGGTATCTTTGCAGATAGCGGTTGAAGAGCTTGGATCCACTTGTCCCGGAGGTGCCACTGTAGGGGTCTCATATGGAGCCTGGCTAGCGGAAGTACTGGAATGGTAGCTGCCATGTGGCCCAGAAGCACGAGTAACGTTCGGGCAGAGGTGACTGAGACCTGGGTTAGGTGGGCGATGAGGATGGAAATCCGTGTGGCCCTGTTGAGGGGCAAAAACGCTAACATCTGCGGGGTCTGGAGGACCGCTCCTATGAACTCGAGATGTTGCGTGGGAATGAGGTGAGATTTGTCCAAGTTGATGAGGAATCCCAGAGTCTGGAGAAGTGAGGTGACCTTGTCTAGAGAGTGGAGGGCCTCCTGAGCAGTTGGCGACGCGATGAGCCAGTCGTCGAGGTAAGGGAAGATCGTGACCCTTTGCTGGCGAAGGTGAGTGATGATGGTGATGACACATTTTGTGAACACTCGTGGTGCTGAGGAGAGGCCGAAGGGAAGGACTCGGAATTGATAGTGGTGAGAGTGGACTTGAAAACGCAGGTAGCTTCTGGACGCCGGGTGGATTGGGATGTGGAGATATGCATCCTGCAGGTCCAGGGACACGAGCCATGCGTTCTGATCGAGCAGTGGCAGAATCATTTGGAGAGTCGTCATGCGGAACTTTTCTTTTTTTAGAAATTTGTTCAGGGAGCGTAAGTCCAGAATAGAACGCAAACCGCCGTTCTTCTTCTGAATAAGAAAGAACCTGGAATAAAATCCTGTATTCTGGGAACATTCTGGTACCGGTTCGATTGCCCTGATGCGCAGGAGGCGGGAAATCTCGTCGTGAAGTAGGTGGACGTGAGACGAAGGAACCTGTGAAGTGACTATGCGGGGGAGAGGTGGGGGGGTCGTAAAGTGAAGTAGGTACCCCTGGTTGACAATGGAGAGGACCCACTTGTCTGATGTTATAGGGGGCCAATGAGGGGCAAAAAACTGAAGACGACCTCCCACCGGTAGCTGCATAGCCATCTGCTTGTCAAAAAGAGGATAAGGGTTTGGGCGCCGTTGAGGGCGCTGGTTTGGATGTCCTTCGCTCACGATATGCTTTGTTAGACTGCTGAGGTCTATGTTGCTTGTTGTTAAACCTGTAGTTTGTGTTGTATTTATTGAAGGGGTACTGTCGCCGAGGTTGATACCTCCTCTTAGGCGTGCCATAGGACGAGCGATGAAAGGAGGACCTGGGCTGATTGATGTTGTCCTCTTCCAAGGTGTCCAGAGTGGTGCAATCTTGTTTGATGTTGTCGATGATATCCTTAACCCCGTCACCAAACAGGTTATCCCCTGTGCAGGGAGCATCAGCCACTCTGTTATGAACGTCCTCCCTTAGGCCGGATGCTTTTAGCCACGCTAACCGGCGTGTGGAAAGGCCTACCGCGGCCCCTCGAACCGACGTGTCATATGAGTCGTGGGCGGCTCTATTTAGATTGGTGGCGGATTCTTCCAGATTTTGAAGCAGTGGCCGGAATTGAGGTTGTAGTGTCGCAGGGAGGGAATCCAGTGCTCGTGAGAAGTTGTCTAGTATGGTGAATTGGTAGTCGGTGTAATGGAAGATGTGAAGCCTTATGCGGGCATTGAGCATGGAGCTTTGATACATCTTCTTACCCATGAGATCCATGAGCTTCATGTCTTTCGTTGGTGGAAAATTGGAATGGTCTCGTGAGCTTTTGTGTTTACGCATGGCGGACTGGACCACTATGGAGTGGTGAGATAGTTGTGGTTTACCGAAGCCCCAAGTATCTTGGACTTTGTATTTTGTATCCAAACTCTTCTTGGTGGGGAGAGATGTTAATGGGGTAGACCACACTAACTTGTGCTGGTCCGCCAACACTTCGTGCAAAGGCAACGCGATAATGTCTTTCGGTGCCTCCTTATAGCGCAGAGCCTGTAATTTTTTGGATCGGGGATCCGGTTGAGAAGAGGAGGAAATATCCAAGGCTGATGCCAATTTCATGAGAAATTTTGGATAGGAAGTATCCTCTGGTTGAGATGATTTAGATGGTAGCAGGGGAGAGGGGTCAGAAGGTAGACCCGGAGAGCCCGCGAGGAGATCGGAGTGGGCGTCAGGAGAGGATGATCTGGAGCATCTCTGAGATGGGGGTGGGGAAGAGCCAGAGTCTGAAAAATTGTCTGCAGCCAGAGAGTCTGAAAAGGACTCGGAGCGTGAGCGCTGCCGAGGGGCTGGTCGATCCGGGGGCGAAAACCCTGCCGCCGCCGGACGTGGTGGCTGCTGGCTGGTCGTGGGGTGCTGTTGAGCTGAGAGATTGTGATTAGCCAAAAAAGCACGCAGCAGATGGAGAATATCCTGGTTTGATTGGGACAGTGGCATAGAGGAGAAATCCGCAGGAGAGACTGCTGTCTGAACTCCTGAATGGTGGTGAGGAGAGAGTATCGCCTGTTTGTCCTGTGGAGAGAGAGGCATTGCCTGAGCCAGAGCAGGAGGAGAGGTGTCAGAGAAATGCTTTGTAGCAGTCTGCAATTCAGGAGGGGAGGAGTAACCCTGATGGAGTGAAGCAGGGGAGGAGCTGTGGCTGTGATGCACAGAGTGGGCGGAGCCAGCCATGTGATGCGATGAGTGGGAGGAGCCAGCTTTGTGATGCGAGTGGGAGGAGTCCTGACGGTGCCGATGAGCAGAGGAGGAGCTGCTTCGGTGCCGATGTGCAGGAGAAAAGCTTCCTCGGTGCCTATGGCCAGGGGAAAGGCTCTCCCGGTGCCGAATCTGATCAGAGGCACTCTCCCGGTGCCGAGGATGCAGAGGGGAAGAGGTGCTGCGGTGCCCAGAACGACCATGCTGGTTTTTCTCAGCAGATGGTGCTTGCTGGGGTTGAGTCTGAGCACCGACAACTAGTTGGAGTTGTGGTGGCAGAGACTGTTGCCTTTTGCTAGGCAAGGCACTCTCCGGGGGTTCCTCACAGTGCCGTTTTTTACTCTTGGCTTTCTTACCCGACTGCTGAGGTAAGTCCTGTACTGCTTTCAGTTTCAAATGTCTTATCTGCCTCGTCCGAGGGAGCATGGCTGCACATTTCTCACAGCTGGAGTCTAAGTGCGTCGTGCCTAGGCAGTGGACGCACAGGTCATGCGGGTCTGTGAGGGACATTTTATTGGTACAGCGTGAGCAGCTTTTAAATCCATGTTTCTTCGCCGACATGGTCGGGAAGAGGAGGGCTGCTAAATTAAATTGTTTGATAATTTTTGAGAGAAAGAGAGATTAGAAAAAATAACAAAAGAAAAAAATAAACGCGAGAGCTGCACTAACGATTTATCAACGGGTCTGACCGCCAGAGCGGGAAGAATAAAACTGGAAAGGGGCGGTGACTTCTGAGGGGTTATGGGGGGGAGATATGGCGGGAAGCTGCACGCAGGCGTAGTAAACTGCGTTTCAATTAAAGCTTTAAGCTTTGCTATATGTCCGGGTCCGTTACGTCATGGGGGAGTAACTTCACTTGTGTGGCTGCAAGAGAAATCTGTCCAGGGAGAAATAAGCACTGCTTCCATCAGGAGGTCATGAAACAAGAAATCCGTTTCCGTCTAATACTTTTGTAAACTTTTTCCAGCCATCGGATCCCAAGGACCAACCTAAGGCTGAAATCTCCAATGCAGCCCCAGAAGCGGCAGCTACAGCCGCCTCTATTTAGGGACAAAGGCAGCGTTCGGCCCATTATCCTCCTATTATTGTCTGCAGAACTTCAGCTACTAACGCGGCGCACAACCCCAGTCCCGGCTTTCCTACCTGCAAGCGAAGGGGCGCGCGCGTTCCTTGGCTCGCTCACCCGGTCAGCGCTGCCCACTTCGAACGTCCAGTGAGCAACAGGGGTCAAGGAGAGGGGTCTGTGTTAGGCGTCCTATTCCCATGGCAACTACACAGTGTCAAACTTGGCGCCCCTAGCGTTCATTTCCTCGTGGTTGCAACTTGCAAAGCTTACTTGCTCATTATTAGGAAATGAGCATTGTGTGATGTGTGTGAAAGGTGTTTGCCCTGATTATCTACTGGGTGAGTGGGGGTGCATCCAGTTTCAAACATTTTAGATAATTCCTGCACAACTGACACGTGACTTCTTGCCTCAGCTAATTTTTTCCTCACATTTTATCATAACTAATTTTCATGAAAGCTGATGTTATGACAGAAGGATATCTGGTTGAGAAGTAAGAGTTGCTGTTTGATTGAACTCTTTGATTGAACTGTTTGAGATGCACGAAAGAGAATAGTTTATAGTTGTCTTATTTGTTCTTACCTGCCATAGATCATTTTAGATTGTTGTAAATTACATGTTAACAGATTTTGCTACTGAGGGAGGGTTGAGGGAGCTTGATTTACCAGTATTAGTGCAATTATGATTTTTGAACATGATGGAAATAAAGATCAATAAATATTATGAATGAGCAATGATAATCTGCCCCATCTGTCTCTATTGAGCCAAAATCATTTTTGGTGATGGTGGTGGTGGGCAGCGGGGTAGAAGGACAAGGGAAAGGGAATACAAGAGTTGCTTCAAAACCATAATCAATTAGAGAACACATTTCAAAGACACAGCCATAGGTAAATAGCAGGTTAAAATGTTTGAAAATTGGCCTTCCACAGGTTGGCTAAAAGCGCACATAGTGTTCCAAAACACATCTACTGTTCCCTGGTTTCGGGGAAGCATTAGCAGGATAGTGCTTTGGGCAGGAGCAGAAAGGAATGCACACCGATTATATTTTCTTATATACATGTATTATTTTCTATAAAAATTCTACCTCTACCCAATGCACATGCAAAAACTTGCTGGTACATTATGCTCATGGCAATTTTCAAAGGGAAATTAAGCACTATATATATAGCAATAGTCTAGTGGTTAGACAAGCCACTGGCTGAGCACCAGGAAGGTAGGGTTCAAATCCTACTTCTTTCACTGATGTTCCTTGTCACCTTAGATGTCGCTCTCTATATCTTAGGAACAAACTTTAGATTATAAGGTCAGCGAACATAAGAATAGTCATACTGGGTCAGACTAATGGTGTCTGGATTCTCTACAGGAATGGTCAGAATCAGAGAATGAAATGCTATTATTTGTTTTCTTTACAAATCATGTTTCTCGACTGCCCCTGCTTATCTTCACTTGGTCATACTCCCCTATACCCCTGCATGCTCCCTTCGTTCTTCCACTGTGATACTGTTAGTGATACCTTCCCTCCCTTCTTTTTGCCTAACAATTACTTGGGAATCTTCTTTCAGCTTTGTAGGTCCCACTCTTTGGAATGCCTTCCCTCCCCTTTTCTGCATGGAAACCTCTGATAGTAAATTCACAACTAAAAACCTACCTATTCTCTGAGATGTTTGGATAATCTGCTTTCTGTTGTCACCTCTCCCTCCTCTCTCCTTCCCATTTATTTTATATTAGAATTGCAAAAACCACACAGTAGCCATGCTGGACTTCTTGCGGTACATCAAGCCCCTGGGAATAAATAAATAAAATAAAAATAACAGGGACTGGTGCTTTTTAACAGATTTATAAAAGACCTGGAGAAGGGAGCGATGGGTGAGGTGAATAAATTGCAGATGACACACACAGGGCTGCTTTACCTACTTAAGGAGCTCTGGACAAACTTTAGTGGGTGGCCCCTCTTGTAACTTTTCCACATTGAACACTACCCTCCTTTTCCTATCCAACCTCTTCCATTCCTCTTTAATCTGAAGCTGCCAGTCTACTACTGCAGTTTATTGTCAGCTGCTTTCATTAGTAGTGAAAGAACAGAGAACCCTGTAAAAAGTCACTGATACAACAAACCTGCCATGCCAGTTGCATGCTTAATTGTTAAATTAGGCACCAATTGGCACTAATTTGTAACTGACATTAATTTGTAGTTAAGTGCATAACTGCACTTAGAGGCTGATGCTCAGAACTCACACGGTAAAGCCAGTAGCGCAGAACCCATACCACCAGAACAGTGCAGAAAACTAGTTCACCAATGCTCAAAGGAAATGGTATTCAAATTATATGCGTTCTGTAAAAGTGAAAGCAAGGAGAGAACATGCTTAGTGCATGCGCAGAAGAATTTCTATGTAGGCTTAGATTTTATGCGCATGTGCCAGGTAAACCCGAAAGCAAAGCACACAGTGCCTATTTTCTGCGCCTTTAAATATCAGCTTTTCAACCTTTTATTTTATTTGGAAGGGTTATATTTAAGTGCAGGAAACAGGTGCCAATGAAGCTTTCACTTTCAGGTTTACTCGGTCTTGTGCATATTTATTTCTTAGTACTGGTGCTTACAGGCTTGCACGGGCTTTCTTCCACTTCCAAAAGAAATCAAAACCGGCAGATTTTAAAAAGAAAGACTCGTGAGAAATCCTCTCTTCAAACACCCTAACGCGTGCTGGCATTAGGTTTTCAGCGGTAAGGGCGGCTTTGTTTTGTGCGCTGTTCTCTGAGTATTGGATGGAATAGGAAATGACCTCATTAACATCTGTTTGACTACATTTGCATGCTATTTGCGCTAACCTTTGGTGCGCACATTGTCTTCCACTCTAGAGCCCTCTAAGCATTCTGCGCTGTCTGCGCTAGTCCAGCGCTAATCGCCTCTAGCATTTGAGCATCGGCCTTAGAGACACTATTCTATAAACAGCACCTAAATGCTATCGCATGCAACTACAAAGGGGGCGTGCACATGGGCGGATCAGGGGTGGATCTTGCAATTGTGGGCATAAGTTATAGAATGCTATTACTTACGTTTGCAGCTGCTGACTTTAGGCATGGCCTTTGACATGGCGTAAGCACTCACACCTAAAGTTAGGCATGCATATGTTGACTTATGCTGTATTCTGTAATACCAGTTTTGCAAACAATTGCTGTTATAGAATTGGCACTTAGCATCCATAATTTTTGTGTCAACTTTTTGGCGCTCTTTCTTGAATCTACCTTATAATGTCCAGTAATGCATTTCTACAAGATTGTTGCAGGTGGAGTGGTGTTGGGTTAATCATCCTTGTTGAGATGATTAAAATCTCTTGGGGGAGGGGAGCTAGCTAGGGGCCTGAAAGTTATTTGAAGGCAAGGTGGTGGCGGGATGGGACAGTAAGGCTGAAAGTTTGCCTAAGGCACCCAATACCCTTGCATTGGCTCTGAAATCATTGTATAGCCTGATTTACTCAAGTAAATCCATCATTTAGACATGTAAATGATGCCTAAGCCTTCTAGAACTCAGTCTATAACCTTTAGCTAGTAGGGACTGATCTTTCATTGGAGAATACTGCACTTACCTGCCTCTGGAGCAGGATACAGTGGCTGAGGGTAGAAGTGTGACTTTGAAGGAACATTTTTTCTAGCTTTGAACAGGCTGCTGGAGGAGTCACAGGTTAGGGAAGCAAACTGGAAATCAGTCTGGTGGCAGAGGGCCCAGTGGTTCTTGGAACTGAGTCTGTCTGGCCTGTCTGGTTTTGGAATTACTGTTACAGGGATTTGAAGATAAGACAAATAGGCATACAAAGTGCCAAAGCTAGTAAATTAAGTGGCCATTGGCTGTTGGTGATATGTGTTAACTGTCAGTGGGCACAGAAGAATTATTTGACACAGAAAAGTCTAGCCCAGTAATACCTTGTTGTCTTTTATGTGAAAATAAAGAGAATTGACTAGCAGACTTGTTTTTTTTTAAATATTTGATTTTTAGTTAGGAACAGTGCAGTTGGTGCATACAGAGATCAGGCACTTCCAGCGTGTTTAATTCCAGAAGATAATCAGAGGCCACAGGATTAGCAAATGCTTTTTATTTTGTTAATATGTCTTGTAAAGTAGGCAGAACAGTGCTCTTTTCCAATATGTCAGAGACAGTGAGAGATACTTATGAAAGTTTGAGGTACAGCTCAATTAATGGACACTATCACTTCATCCTTTCTCTACAGTACAGGAGCAGCTACCACACAATGGAGGTATTTCTCTACAGGTCGACCAAAGTTAGCCACCGGGATGTTGGACACTAAGGGCTAGATTCTATATATGGCGCCTAAAATTAACATGCATTAGGCAATTGCGCGTAAGCGTATTCTAAATACCGCATGTAAATCTACGTACGGTATTTAGAATACGCTTAGGCATAGTTCATGTGACTAAATCTGCACACGTCCATTTACACCAATGAAAAGCTGGTGTAAATCCCTGTGTATAGATTTACGTGCAGTGGCCCATATTTTATAACAATGCATGCAGATTTTGGAATGCCCATGAAATGCCCATTTCCACGCCCCTAAGCACGCTCCTTTTTGCTTGCATGCGTTAAAATTTAGTGCTCGTTATTGCTTGTTAAGAGCTGTTAACAACGCTTAACAGCTTGTTAAAACAATTAATCTATGTGCGCAGTTATAGAATAGGCCTAGATTTATGGGCAGAACCACACATAACTCTAGGAACATTATATAGAATCCGGGTGTAAATGTGAATTCTATATCGGCAATTCCACATGTAATTAGCATTGCAGAATACACGCATAAGTCTGCCATTGCATGCCTTACTATAGGCATGAGCACTTACTCTAGCTCAATGGCTTGTCCCTAACCGCTGTCATAGGTGCATAACTGACAGTATTCTGTAAACTTAGCATGTAACTGCTGGGCATGCCCCTGACCCCCTATGCCCCTGAGGGGCCCTTTCACTAAAGGTTTGGTGTGTGGCGACAGGCTTGCCGTGCGCCAATCCAGAACTACCGCCAGGCTACAGCAGTAGCCCGGCGGTAATTCCCACCCCCAGTGCACTCCATTTCTGACGCTACAGGAATTTTTCCAAGTTTTGCAGCACCAGAACTTAACTGGCGGTAATTGGGCAGCGTAACTGGGTTAGCACAAGAGCCCTTACTGCCATCTCAATGGGTGGTAGTAAGGGCTCCCCATCAAAATGGCTGTGTGGTAAGTGGTTCACTTACCACACGGCAACAAAACAGAAGAACAGTAACCCTTGCAGTCACGCAAATGAGTCAAACACAGCGAGGGTGTAGACTCTGTAGAGTCCGAACATTCACACAGTTTTTTAATTTGGAAGATAGCAGCAACAGGTTTCAGACATCAAGTGTATTCTATCAAGACTAGCTCATAATCAACATACATCCATTAGAAGACTCCCGAGGAAGGCCTTCTTAGGCTGAAACACGACTCGTGTCGAGTCTTGGATGCTATAATAAAGACATTTATTTGGACATCTTCTGCTGGTCTTTCCTTTGTCACCCTCACTTACCACATAGCTATTTCTTTTTGCCAAAAATGGACTGCCTTTTACCCGCTGTGGTAAAAGGGAGGCTCAACATGCATCAAAACCACACGCTGATGCTTACGCAGGCCACCTTTTATCACAGCTTAGTAACAGGCAGGGCCAGTCAAACCCAGTAAGCGGGGTAAGCACTGCAGGGGGGCGCCTGCCTTCAAGGGCGCCGCTGTGGCACTGCATCGCCATACTGCGCCGCCCTTGGGGGTTTAAATCTTTATTTACCTCCGTCCCAGCGGCTGCGTCATTTCAAAGCCTTGCCCATCTCTAGCCTTCCCTCCCTTCATGAGTTTGTTCCCTCAGAGTCCCGCCTTCTGACATAATTTCCTCTTTCCTCAAGGGCGGGACTCTGAGGGAACAAACTCACAAAGCGAGAGACGAGCAAAGCTTTGAAATGACGCGGCCGCTGGGACGGAGGTAAATTAAAAAAGACAAACCATGCAGGGTGGCAGGAAGAAAAAGGAGGATGTTGGGGGGAGAAGAGGGCAGAGAGGGGGCAACAACTGATAGTCTGCAGGGGGGCACCAGAGACCCTAGGACTGGCCCTGGTAACAGGTCCCCTAAAGGAATTAGGCACCAGGGTTACAGAACACCAACTAAATGCAGTTACATACATAAATGCAAATTAGTGCCAATTAGCATCAAGTAACATCTATTATAGCTAATTAGCAGCTAATTTAACAATTAGTTATACATGTAACTGGCACTATTCTATAACTTGTGTGCATAATATTGAGCACAAAAGACTAGATTCTATATATGCCACTGAAAAAATCAGCGTAAAAAACATGCTTAGCGCTATTCTATACCATTAGGCATGATTTATAGAATACACGTAGTACCCGGACCCACGACTAAATTTAGGCACAACCATTTAAGCTATCTAAAACCTGGTGTAAATGCCCGTGCCTATCTTAGGACTGGATCAGGCGTATTCTAAACAGTGCACGTAATTTCTAGAAATGCCCATGCCCCTCTTATGGCCACACTCCCTTCTGAGATCTGCACATTAGAATTTATGCACACCACTTTACAGAATATGCTCAGAAAGTCGCACATATAAATTCTTATTGTGCCAATTAGTGTTGATAATTGATTGTTAGTGGCCAATTATCAGTACCAATTGGCTTGTTCACCATATATAGAGTCTAGAGGTAAGTGTAATCACAAAGAAGAGGTGGAGTATCGTCAGCTATTCAATTATCTTTTTTATTTTTTATTTTTTTTTATTATTTAGACGTTTCTACAAGTGCTAGGGTTTTATTCCATCTTAAATATTAAGACTGTTAGGGGTAGATGCATCAAGCAAACGTAAAAAAATCAGAAACGTTAAAACTTTTACCGAATTTAAAATAACGAAGCATGCTCCAAAAACACAGCCCCAAAAAGTTTGGTGCGGTATTGGAAAGAACGATGCACCAATCCCCGTCGGTAATCGGCTCGTAAAGCATGCGCAAAGCAGCCAAGCGTTATGCTGGCTGCTCTGCGCATGCCAGAAACGTTCAAAACACAGTCAAATCGCAAGCACATGGCTCCCAAATCAAAATAAAAATAAAAAAAGGATCGGGAGGGGGCAAGGGCGCTCATCAGGAGCGTCCTGTACGGACGGCCTTGCCCCCCCCCGCTGCTCCCCACTTTCCGCCGCTCCCCCCACCCCGAAAAAGCAAACTTCTAGAAGCCCCTGCCCCCCTCCCTTCCTCACTACTCTCACCTAAGCTCCGCCTCCCGACATCCTCCGTCCGTGCCCCGCCCCCTTTTGGGGTCGTCGCCGCCATTCCCCTCCTCCATCGGGCCCCCCTTCCTCTTACCGGGCCCGTGCAGCGCCTCTCTCCTCTGTCCGAAGGCGCTGCACGGGCAAGAAGAACGCTGAATCAGCTGATGCCTGCCTTCGCCTAGCTTCGATAGAGCGTCTTTCTCCTGCTGGGCCCGCCCCTGTCTGACGTCAGTAACCTACGTAGGTTACTGACGTCAGACAGGGGCGGGCGCAGCAGGAGAAAGACGCGCCATCGCGAAGGCAGGCATCAGCTGATTCAGCGTTCTTCTTGCCCGTGCAGCGCCTTCGGACAGAGGAGAGAGGCGCTGCACGGGCCCGGTAAGAGGAAGGGGGGCCCGATGGAGGAGGGGAATGGCGGCGACGACCCCAAAAGGGGGCGGGGCGCGGACGGAGGATGTCGGGAGGCGGAGCTGAGGTGACAGAGTAGTGAGGAAGGGAGGGGGGCAGGGGCTTCTAGAAGTTTGCTTTTTCGGGGTGGGGGGAGCAGCGGGGAGCAGCGGGGGGGGGGCAAGGCCGTCCGTACAGGACGCTCCTGATGAGCGCCCTTGCCCCCTCCCGATCCTTTTTTTATTTTTATTTTTTTATGTGTTTTCTGAGGTCCTTTGGACCAATCACAGCGCTTTTAGCTCTGCTAATGCGCTGGGATTGGCTCAAAGTTTGTTTATTTTTTCACTTAACACTTTTTCCTGGCACAGAGCTGTCCTAACGAGAGGTCCAGACCTCTCGTTAGTTTTCCTGCCTTTTTCCTGCGTAAAGGCAATCGGAAAAGGTTAGTGCATGTCGTTTCAATGGGGTTTTCACACTAATTGCTCATCTACATTCCGTTTTCGTTAGCTGCTACTACCGTCGAAAAATAGGCTTTAGTGCATGGAAAGGATCGGAAATTCTTCCTTAAGGGCTCATTTAACGATGAAAAACGTTTAGTGCATCTGGGCCTTAGTAGGGACTGAGGCTCAGTTTTATTTGGCAGTGGTTGTGACATTTAACAATTTTGGTGTTTTAAGGCTTCTGTTTTAAAAGACGCCACTTCCTTTGTGGTTTACAACAGCTGAGCAATCAAGCAGAGTAGGTGTTTGTGTATACTTGTCAGCTCTGAGTTTTCCATGCTTTCAGTTCAGTTTCACTTTGATTTCCGTAGTGGACTGTTGCTTTTTGCAGCAATTAATGCCCAATTTAGGCATGTGTAGAGTTTGAGAGGTTTGGTTGGAGTTCTTTTTAAAAAAAACAAACCCTTTGTATAGTTTGATATTTATAAATGTTGTAAAAATTTTATAATATTGTTATTTATTATATTTTTATATACATATAAATATTTTCTGCATTATTTTTGGAGGTATGTTACATGTTGGTTTTAGTTCCTTTACATCTTTGGTGATTTCTTGACTTTTACTCCCTGAGTGGTTTATAGCTGAGCAATCAAGCAGAGTAGGTGTTTGTGCACACTTGCCAGCTCTGGATTTATCCCATGTTTTCAGTTCAGTTTCACTTTGCTTTCTATAGTGGACTGTTGATAGTTAGTTCTTTGTAGCAAGTAATGGTTCCTTAAGGCAAGTGTAGAGATTGAGAGCTTTATGTATATAGCCTGTTTGTGTTATGCTAGCACTCTGTTTATTTATTAAATAAGATAACAGCTATGGTGATTTATTATCATTATTAAAGGAAGATTTAACTTTTAATATATAAAAATTTAAGTCTCCAAGTAGCATATGGAAAGTTTTTCTTTCCTTTTTTTTTTCTCACTTTTCGCAATTTGTTTGCAGTGTCCTCATCTTGATTGAGGAAAGCACCCTGCTGGTTTTTTACGTTTCAATCTCATGTCCTCCTTGGACTATTGTGAGTTATCTGTGTTTTTATTATTTTGATGATGTATGTTTTCAAGTAACATTATAGTAATAGACTTCTCATATTAAGGTATTCATCCAACATATATGCCATTCCTTTCTGAAAGAGATAACTGATAACAAATGACATTTTAAATAAGTACTACCATAGAATCTTTTCTGTGTGGCCGTTGTCTTGTTGAATCATATGATTTATTTTGGTCCTTTTAATATTTTATTTTACCTTTTTTGTATATATATAATTACTAGTAAAAAAGGCCCGTTTCTGACACAAATGAAACGGGCGCTAGCAAGGTTTTCCTCGGAGTGTGTATGTTTGGGAGAGTGTATGTGAGAGTGAGTGTTTGAGAGTCAGAGTGAAAGTGTGAGTCCAATCCATGCTCCTCTGTCACCTGGCCCCTCCATTCATCCCTATCCAGCAATTCCGCTGTCTCCCTGAGGCCTGCCCTGCAATCCATATGCATCCATGGCCATCTGTCCCCTCCATTCATCCCTATTCAGCAATTCCCCTCTCCCTGAGTCTTGCCCTTCCAATCCATGCCCATCCATGCTCCTCTGTCACCTGGCCCCTCCATTCATCCCTATCCAGCAATTCCCCTCTCTGCCTGAGGCCTGCCCTGCAATCCATATGCATCCATGGCCATCTGTGCCCTCCATTCATCCCTATCCAGCAATTCCCCTCTCCCTGAGTCCTGCCCTTCCAATACATGCCCATCCATGCTCATCTGTCACCTGGTCCCTCCATTTTTCCGTATCCAGCATTTCCCCTCTCTGCCTGAGGCCTGTCCTGCAATCCATATCCATCCATGGCCATCTGTCCCCTCCATTCATCCCTATTCAGCAATTCCCCTCTCCCTGAGTCCTGCCCTTCCAATGCATGCGCCTCTGTCACCTGGCCCCTCCATTCATCCCTATCCAGCAATTCCCCTCTCTGCCTGAGGCCTGCCCTGCAATCCATATGCATCCATGGCCATCTGTGCCCTCCATTCATCCCTATCCAGCAATTCCCCTCTCCCTGAGTCCTGCCCTTCCAATACATGGCCATCCATGCTCATCTGTCACCTGGCCCCTCCATTTTTCCGTATCCAGCATTTCCCCTCTCTGCCTGAGGCCTGTCCTGCAATCCATATCCATCCATGGCCATCTGTGCCCTCCATTCATCCCTATTCAGCAATTCCCCTCTCCCTGAGTCCTGCCCTTCCAATCCATGCTCCTCTGTCACCTGGCCCCTCCATTCATCCCTATCCAGCAATTCCCCTCTCTGCCTGAGGCCTGCCCTGCAATCCATATGCATCCATGGCCATCTGTGCCCTCCATTCATCCCTATCCAGCAATTCCCCTCTCCCTGAGTCCTGCCCTTCCAATCCATGCCCATCCATGCTCATCTGTCACCTGGCCCCTCCATTTTTCCCTATCCAGCATTTCCCCTCTCTGCCTGCCCTGCAATCCATATCCATCCATGGCCATCTTTCCCCTCCATTCATCCCTATCCAGCAATTCCCGTCTCCCTGAGTCCTGCCCTTCGAATCCATGCCCATCCATGCTCATCTGTCACCTGGCCCCTCCATTTTTCCCTATCCAGCAATTGCCCTCTCTCCCTGAGGCCTGCCCTGCAATCCATTTCCATCCATGCCCATCTGTCCCCACTATTCATCCCTATCCAGCAATTTCCCTCTGTCCCTGAGTCCTGCCCTCCCAATCCATGCCCCTCTGTCCCCTGCCGCCTCCATTCATCCTTTTGCAGCAAGTCCCCTGTCTCCCTTTCATGACCCCCCCCCTTGCATCCATGCTCCTCTCTCTCCCATGTCCCAGCCTGGGCCGCCCTCTTCTTTCCCCCCCCCCCCCCTTCGCATCCATGCTGTCGTTTCTCCCGCTCCCATTGTTGTTGTTTAGTGGCCACCCTCTTCTCTCCCCCCAACATGGTTGGTTTTTTTATTTTTATTGTTTTTAAATTTACCTCCGTGGCAGCGAAGCGTCAGGGAAGGAGGCGGTGCTCCCGACGTCTAGGTTTTCCTTCGCTGTGTTCCGCCTTCTTTTGACGTCATCCTTCACGTCAGAAGAAGGCGGAACACAGCGAAGGGAAGGCTAGACGTCGAGAGCTCCGCCTCCTTCCCTGACGCTTCGCTGCCGAGCGTTGCGATTGGTTGAGTGTCATTGCTCCGCCCTCGATGTCATCACGTTTGACGCGTGGGCGGGGCAGACACAATGCAATCTCACCCCCTTCACTTTAGAATGTTGGCTAACAGAGGCTTCATTAGAACGTTGGAGGTGCGTTTTATATAGAGAGATAATTGACATTTTAAATGTATTATAAATATATATCGCCATATATATATATATTTTTTTTTTTGTGAGTTTTATTGAGTGATAAAATTGTATGAGGTATTTTGTTATAATTGTTGTGAGTCTGATTCTTTATATATGTAAGTATAAATGATATTTCATTATGCTAATTATTGTTTGGACTATTGTTTTTATGCTATCTAAATCAGTTATCTCTATTTCAGATTATTATCATATGCATAACAGAGAATTTATGGTTATGTCTTATTTGTGTTACTCAAATTTGTATGTTTGTAAACATAGGTTTATGCAAGTATTTATGTTTATTTCCTCGACGATATTTGATTTCTCCTTCCAAGTGTTTGATTGATTTTATATATCTGATATGGTTTCTTTTTCATTATTAACGTTTTATGATATAGTATTATACAAATATATATGTTTTTAATTGTATTTGATTTTATTTGCTTTTGTAGAGCCCCTGACGCAGCCCTTGTGGGCGAAACACAGTCTGTGTCAGGCGAATCTCTGAAAATAAAGTTTTGAACCATATCACTGATTGATCTGCTTTGTTTCTCTCCAAATATAATTGATATACAATCTTTATCAAGCCTAAGCTTGTACAGAAAAGTATGAAATGCAAGCATAATTATATGAAGAACAAAACTAACAAAGTAAAAATTATTAGTATGTAAATATACTCAAGTCCTCATTTTTGAATCCAAGATTACCAATCGTGGAGAAAACTTAACACATTTTCCTGAAAGATTTAGAAACTGTCTAACATCGAAGTGACATTATTTAACGGAGCTATAATAAATGTCAATAATAACATTCTCTCAACCCCTAACAGAGTTTGGTTACAAGGAATTCTGTAAGCTGAAATGGCTAAAAAAGAAAACATATTTAACTGATTGAAATCTGACTATACATTTACAAGGATATCGAAGATGGAAAGTAGCCCCAATCTGAGGTACTCCTGGCTTAAGCAGCAAAAACTGCTTACGTCTTTTTTGAGTCTCTTTTGTTACATCCGGGAATATTGATAATTTAAGATCTAGACATTTTTTATCTTTATTTTTAAAGAACATTCTCATAATCAAAACTTTATCCAAAGTTAACGCAACAGTTGCTAATAAAGTAGAAGTAACCAAATCCGTATCAGAGGATTCTAGAATACCTGAAATATCCAAAGAAGGTTCAGCTTGATTAGTAGGCACTTACGCTTCCATTGGTTTATTTGGAAGCTATTCAATTATCAATTCCTCCATCAAGATGCACTCATTAAATGTCACTCAAACTTCCTTACAATACTGCTTCCTGCTTCCTGTGGGACCGCTGGGGAACGTTAGTTTCCTTTGCATTATTGTGCTCTTTCTTTAAAGTTTTTGAACACTGTATATATAATTGTGGAGGTTATGTTTCCTCATGAAATGAGCATATTTATTTATTTATTATGATTTATTTACCGCCTTTTTGAAGGAATTCACTCAAGGCAGTGTACAGTAAGAATAGATCAAACACAAGCATTAGGCAATTAGAGCAGTAAAAATATTCGAACAACAATACAAAGTATGACATGGTATACTACTTGCAATGACAACACAATCCACCTTATTTTCGAAAGAGAAAGATGCCCATATTTCGACCCAAATCGGGAGATGGGCGTCTTTCTCCCTTGGGTGGCCACATCGGTATAATCAAAAGCCGATTTTGGGCGTCTTCAACTGCACTCCGTCTTGGAAACAGCCAAAGTTGACGGGGGCGTGTCAGAGGCATGGTGAAGGCGGGACTGGGGCATGGTTTTCGGCCGAACAGAAATGGGCGGCTTTCGCTGATAATGGAAAAAAAAAATAGCCGTTTTTAGCGAGAATTTAGGTCACTTTTTTGGACCTTTTTTTTCACGAACAAGTCCCAAAAAAGTGCCCTAAATGACCAGATGACCCCCAGAGGGAATCGGGGATGACCTCCCCTGACTCCCCCAGTGGTCACCTGAAGGCATGAAATGGCTGCTCAGAGGGCTGTGAGTGGCTCTGAACCTTGGGTTATTACAATATTGAGAGCCTTAAGTATATCCCCATATGCTTTAAGACAGAGACTACTGACCAATTTTGACCAATTTTGTAGCTGCCCTCTGAACCAACTCCACCCTGCCTACATCTTTTCATAGGTGAGGTCTCTAGAATTGCACACAGCATTCTAGATGGATCCTCCCAGATGGGGATTCTGGAAGATATTGACAGACCAAGATACTACCTTCATATCCAGGGTGATGAAGCAAGTGTGTGCCTTGCTCAAGGTGAAAACTTTACGGACTTCAGTGTAACACCCACAGACAGAAGGCCTGGTGGAATGTTTCACTAAGACTTTGAAACAGATGCTGAGGAAGTTTGTGGCCAAAGATGGGAAAAACTGGGATTCCCTACTCCTATATAAACTGTTCGCCATCCAGGAGGTACCTCAGGGCTCAACAGGATTCTCTCCATTTGAACTATTATATGGAAGAAGACCCAGAGGAATCCTAGATGTAGTTTGAGAAACTTGGGAAGAGGAACCCAACCTGGGGAAGGACCTGGCTTGTATTCACCATGCAAGTGAGGCTACAGAAAGCCAGTGAGGCCACCAAGCTCTGCCTGGAGAAGGCTCAAGTGGGTCAAGCCCGAGCCTACAACCAGAAGGCAGTTCAGTGAACCTTCCAGCTAGGGGATAGAGTCTTAGTCCTTCTACTCTCTTCTGAGAGCAAGCTGTTATGTAAGTGGCAAGGTCCTCATGAAGTTGTAGAAAGGACAGGACCTGTCAACTACAAGGTGGAACAACCTGACAAGAAGGGAGATGAAGGTCTTCCACATCAACTTGTTGAAGAAGTGGGTCCCCATCACGGCCGCCCTAGTACAACAAGATGACTTTGGGCCAGAGGTCCCAATAGACTCCAGACCCTTGCAAGTCCCATTTTGTGATCAGCTCTCTGATTCACAGAACGCTGACCTGGAACAGTTGGTATGCCAGAATGAAGATGTGTTTTCTGAAGGGCCAGGCCGGACCCATCTTGTGACTCATGATATCATTACCAAACTGGCAGTGTCCCTATCGAATCCCAAAAGTCTGGCAACAAGCAGTGGCGATGGAGGTTGCTGAAATGTTAAAACTGGGAGTTATTGAAGAGTCCACAAGTAATTGGACATCTCCCATTGTACTGGTACTCAAGCCCGATGGGAGTATCCGGTTCTGTATCGATTTTGAAAAGGTGACTGCTGTCTCTAAACTAGAGGCCTATACAAAGCCAAGAGTGGATGAACTCATAGAGCGACTGGGAGGAGTTCAATTCATTTTGACCCTAGACCTCACCAAGGGATATTGGCAGGTACCTCTTAACCCAGCCACCAAGGAGAAGACAGCTTTTTCAATACCTCAGGGTCTGTTTTAATTTATGGTACTCCCGTTTGGCTTTCATGAACCTTCCAACGCCTTGTGGATCACCTACTTAGACCCCATAGTGGCTATGTGGCTGCCTACCTAGACGACTTTGTCGTCTACAGTAAGGATTGGAGGTCCCATCTATCCAGGTAGAAGCAGTACTAGATAGTCTATGGACCGCTGGGTTAACAGCAAACCCCAAAAAGTGTTTCTTGGGAGGATAAGAAGTTCAGTATCTAGGGTACTCAGTTAGGAAAGGACAAGTGAGACCCAAGATCTGGAAGGTAGAAGTGATCACCAGGGTGCCAATACCCCAAACGAAGAAGCAAGTACGAGCTTTCCTTGGGATTGTGGGTTATTACTGCCAGTTTGTCCCCAGATTTGCTGAGGAAGCAGAACCACTAACCCGCCTCCTACAGAAGAAGTCCCCTGAGAAGATACACTGGACTGAAGAACTGGATGTGGCCTTTCAAACTCTGAAGAAGGATATCTGTTCAGAACTGGTGCTGGGCAGCCTGGATTTTAACCAACCCTTTGTTGTATAGATGAATGCCTCAGAAGTAGGGCTGGGAACTGTTCTGGCCCAGGAAGTTAATGGGGAAGACTACCCAGTAGCATACATTAGCTAGAAACTGTTCCCAAGAGAAAAGAACTATGCAGTGATTGAGAAGAAGGCTCTCGTGGTCAAGTGGGCCCTGGAGATTTTCCAGTACTATCTGTTGGGCTGAAACTTTCTGCTGGTCACTGACCATCAGCCCCTGCAGCTCAACATAAGGAGTCCATACACATGTAATGCGATGGTTCCTCAGCCTCCAACCTTTTAGGTATAGGGTACAACATTGAGTGGGCTGAGAGCATGCTAATGCAGACGTTTTGTCCAGGGAAGTGGACCCTAAAATGGCAGGTGCTCAACCAGGTATGGTTGAACTGAGGGGGAGGGTATGTGAGGGTGTCTACAGAACACTGTCCCTTTCCCTTAAGGAAAGTCCCTCCGATAGCCTGGGGTTACTGTGGGCCCCTGTCCCCATGTCATTCTCTAATACCCTTATCACCTGCCTCAAGCTAAACTGAGGTCTTCCTGTGTTCAATGCCTCTCAGGTCTTCATGATCCAATAAACCTGGCTCCTTCCCCTCCCCCATTTCCTGCTTGTTACAATACCCTACAACATTCCTTTGGTCTTTTCTCAGTTTTTGAACCTGTGCTGGAAATGGCCATTTCTTGCAGCTCTTACCTCAACAACAACAAAAACAAAAACAACAACAACAACAACAACAAAAGCTATGTGTTTCAAGCTCGGGTACCTTCTACTACATACACTTTACCCCATTAGAACAGAGTAGTTCTTGAGTGGTCACCTGAAGTATTGCCTAAGGTTTCTTCATTGTTGCCTTCACATTTCTACAGTTTTACCCAGGTTTTATGCTGGTCTATGGTGCAAGTCAATTACTCAATTAAGTGACATTTTATGGCAGCATTCGCATCCAGACAGAAAGGGTACTTTTTATTTTTTAGCACTGAGAGGGGCATAATCGACCAGAAACGCCTATCTCCATGGGCGTTTATCTCCGAGAACGGGTCCGTGAAGGGGCGGAGCGGATCGTATTTTTAAAAGAAAAAGACGCCCATGTTTTATTCGTCAAGGTGTGAGCTGGGCGTTTTTGCTTTTCACCGATAATGGAAAATGAAATCGCCCAGCTCAAAAACGAATACATCCAAGGCATTTGTTCGTGGGAGGGGCCAGGATTCATAGTGCACTGGTCCCCCTCACATGCCAGGACACCAACCGGGCACCCTAGGGGGCACATTTACAAAAACAAACAAAAAGGTAAAAGAGCTCCCAGGTGCATAGCACCCTTCCCTTGGGTGTTGAGCCCCCCAAATCCCCCTCAAAACCCACTGCCCACAAGTCTACACCAGTACTATAGCCCTAAGAGGTGAAGGGGGGCACCTATATGTGGGTACAGTGGGTTTGGGGGGGTTGGACGACTAGTAGCATTAAGCAGCACAATTGTAACAGGTGGGGGGGGGATGGGCCTGGGTCCACCTGCCTGACGTCCACTGCACCCCCTAACAACTGCTCCAGGGACCTGCATACTGCTGCTTGGGAGGAGGGTATGACATTTGAGGGTGAAAGTAAAAAGTTGTGAAACATCATTTTTTTGTGGTGGGAGGGGGTTAGTGACCACTGGGGGAGTCAGGGGAGGTCATCCCCGACTCCCTCCGATGGTCATCTGGTCATTTAGGGCACTTTTTGGGGCCTTATTCGTGAAAAAACAGGGTCCAGGAAAAGTGCCCTAAATTCTAGCTACAAACGCATCCATTATCGGCGAAGGGCGCCCATCTCTGTTCGCCCGATAACCACGCCCCAGTTCCGCCTTCACCACGCCTCCAACACGCCCCCGTCAACTTTGTCCGCATCCGCGACGGAGTGCAGTTGAAAGCGTCCAAAGTTCGGCTTTCGATTATACCGCTTTATTTGTTTTTGTGAGAAGAACGCCCATCTCCCGATTTAGGTCGGAACTTGGGCGTTATTCTCGTTCGATTATAAGCTGGTGAGGGTGTGTTTGGGGGGGGGGGCAGTGAGTAGGCATGTTTAACACAGCTACATTCATAGCCGCCGAGAGGGGGGTGGCAGGGGGGACAAAATTCCCCGGGCCTCCAAGGGGGGCCCGGCACCGCAGTCCCACCTGCCCTCCGTCGTCGACTGTCTGCCCCTCCTGCATTGAAATCGCAGTCTCACCTCCGTGAAAGCAGCGCTGCAGGCAGCAGAACGTCTCCCTTCGGCCCTCCTTCCCTCCCAGTGTCCCGCCCTTGTCTGACATAACTTCTGCGAGGGCGGGACACAAGGAGCATTTAACTATACTGCCTTTAGTAGGACACATCATAGTGGTTTATAGACTAAATACAAGTTAAGAAAGGGAACACCATAATCATAGAGGACTGAAGAAAAAGTCAATATAGGTAAAGGATAAAATAAAGTTTAAAATTAAGCAACATAAGAGTCTACTAAGAGGTAAGAGAAAAGTAAGTACTGCCTTCATGCCAAAGGATCAACCAGGCCACATCTTTCAAGAGGGAAAGGCAAGACTAAACAGATGTATCTTGTGCCACTTTAAACTTAGTACGCAAAGGTTCCGTGATGGAATATGTTCTGGAGTCTAGCAGAGTTAGGACAGCTTGCCATGCCATAAAATATTAAAATTCTTGTATCACCAGAGTAACAACATCATAAAACTTTCCACTGCCAAACACCTTGGGGTCCTTTTACTAAAGTGGCCTGCGCTGGTGTACACGTGTGTATTGGATGTGCACAGGTTCATTTTTCAGCACGCCTGCAAAAAAGGCTTTTTTTTTGGCTGAAAATGGATGTGCGGTAAAATGAAAATTGGCGTGCGTCCATTTTGGGCTTGAGACCTTATCGCCACCCATTGACTTAGCGGTAAGGTCTCATTCGTTAATCAGCACGCGCACAATGCTGATTACTGCCTGGTTAGCGCCACAAGCCAGAAATTTTACAGCGTGCGTAGTGGGCGCGTGTAAAAAATGAAATTATCACATGGGCCAGGCGGTAGCTGGGCGGTAGTTCTGAATTGGCACACGGGCGCGCATAGGCTTAGTAAAAGGGCCCCTTTAGGAAGTAATAGAAACCCTACAAATAAGCCATTCTGAACCTACATTGCAAACCTTCTATATCAGACCATCTCTTCTTCTTCTGCAGTCAGCAGTAGTGGTGATTGTGGACATAGGCGAGGAAGCAGCACCTCATATGTATGGGCCATGCTGGCAGCAGTCATCTTGGTGACAGGGGAGGGAGCAGGATGCAACATTTCCAGCTTGGGCTGGTGCCAAAAAAGATCTCTAGGGTTGTTAAGGAAAGCATGTACTTGCTGTCTATCTGAAATCTTTGGTGATACATCTCCCAGGTCTTGGACACTGGTTGAGAACTGCTGCTTTAGATTGTAAAGGAGCTCTTGTCTGTCATTTTGAAGAAACCAAACACCTTAGAAAATGTCCACTATTGTCTGGTACCTTTGACCCCGATCACCTGGCCTTAACTTATGCTAGTCACACTTTTGCTATGTCATCACTGGAATGCATTCATTTTCAGTTTGCAAGCAGATCGTCAGTGCCTGGGGTCAAATGGTCCTTTCAACAATGCTTTCATCATTGGTGTACAAGTGGTTTCATAGTCTGCTCCTGGCACACAGCTCCAAATCTTGGTATCCAGTGACTGCTTTTATTTGATAAACCAAGAACACTGGCCTGGTCTTTTGGACTTTGTTGTCCTAGTGGGCTTAGATTATTTCTGCATGCATTTCTTTCTTTATTTACTCCACTGTGCTGCATGGCCTTCAGTGTCCTTTCTTTTTCCTCTGTTACTTTCTTATATTGCTTATGATCTGTTGGTGCTCCCTGCAGAGATACCCATAGTTGCCCTTTTCTTTTTTTTTAATTAATTTATTTATATATTTCAAAATACATTCAAGTATGATATCTTGAGTACAGATAAAGACGATTTAGTATCTTGGTAAATTTCTAGAAAATACATCAAAAGAAAAAAAAAGGAAAATTATAATAACAAGAAGATCATTACTCGTCTATAGTCCACAATATTGGGGAGAATTATCACAATTTTCAGGAAATTATTTCAACTTTTTGAAGACAACTTCAAAATCTAACAAATGGAGGCTGATATAAGCGTTCCAAGCAATATACAATACTTATGGAGTTGAAGTTATTAATGTTCCTGGTAATGGAGGGTGTAAGTCTCTCAGCTTTGCCTCCAAAAAAGAGTTTAATTGACTAGCCTCAAAAAATACATACTTAATTGAATTGAGTTTTATCACGCACTTGCAGGGGAAGTTCAGCCAAAACAATGCTCCAAGTTGTATTGCCTTTGGTCTCAGTTTCAGAAATTCCTGTCTTTTCTTTTGGGTATTTCTTGAGACATCCGGATACATTCTAATTTTACAGTCTAGGAAATCAGGTCTCTTATTCAAAAAAAATTGAGTATCCAGTCTCTATCCGGTTGAAGTATGAAAATCACTTTAAGCGTTGCAGTTGTTAAACCCACATTGTCTCCTTCAATAATTTGAGTCAAGTTTAAATCCAATGATTGAGCTTTAACTTCCTCACTTTGTAAAGAATCTTTCTTACGAAACGGTTCTATATAGAAAATCTTTGAGATAGGTGGATGTGTTTCTTCCGGGATTTTTAAAGCTTCTGTTAAATACTGCTTGAAGGTTATCAATGGGGAAATAGCAATTTGCTTAGGAAAATTTATCAGTCTGAGGGCATTTGAACGTTGATAATTCTCTAGTACTTCGATCCTATTTTGAAGATATATATTCTCTTTAATTAAATTTACTTGTATTTGTTGAGAATTTTTAATTGCAGAAGAGTTAGTTTCAACTTCCTTGCCCAAAGACTTTAACGTCATGCCCATTTCAGTGATCCTTTCATTGTCTAACGTGAATTTCTTATTTAACTGAGTAAATTGTTGTGTAAATGAGGCTTCTAAGCCTACAAGCGCTTCCCAGATATTATCCAACGTTATTTGTTGAGGCTTTTCAGGTAAAAACGACTTACTTGAGAAATCAGTTGTAAAAGTTGGAGTTAAAGCTGGTTGACCTCCACAAGAACAACTTCTCCTCACCTCACTTCTGCGATCTCCACAGAAGGATTCCCCGGCATCTCAGGCGTCGACTCAGGGCCCGTGCCAGAAAACCCCGTCGCGACTTGCGCACCAAGGGTTCTCTGGTCCGAAATCGACGTCGTAGCCGGCATGGGAGGAGGAAGCCTCATTTCGGGGCTGAAAGATATCTCATAGTTGCCCTTTTCTAACTGTAAGCTTTGTCTGCTTTATACAGCTTAATCCTATTACAGCTCTCTTCCTGGGCTGTAAAGGGTATATAAACATGCCTCTACATAACACCCCTTCCCAGGCCTTTATTAGGGAGTCACCAGTATGTGGCTGACTCATCCTGCTTGTCCATGAAGAAAGCAAAGATACTTATATGTAGCGGGGATTCTCTGTGGACAGCAGGACAAGTCAACTACACAAACTCTCCCAACCTTCCCTTCTCAGATGAACCTGCCTACTGCTGCAGAACACAGTGGAGTGGAAACAGGTAAGCAATTACATGTAGGGGGTAGCTTTCACCTGGTCTGATAGGTCTTTCCAGTCTTTTCTGAGCTCTAGAATGACTCCACCAGTACATGGATGACTATTCCTGCTATCTAAGGAGAAACCCCAGGGCCATAACAGGTAAGTAACTTTGCTTTCTGCACACCCTGACAAGGCCAGAATCTTCTTTTAAAGGCTTCAGTGCATAAACAATTAGCTGCCATATCTAGAGCAGTGCTTCACAACCTTCTCCTGGAGGCACAATGAGAAACTTGTCTGTTTGAAACAGATTGAGGCTCCCCTGTTGAGTTTATTATAATTGTAAAGCTTGTTAACACCTGTGAAGGAAAGGGAGCTGATACAAAAAGAGAATAGAGAGTTTGAAAGTGTAACTACTCTTAGCTGTGCTGTTACACTGTCCTTTGCAGAATATCTCAAAGTGTTCTTGCGAAATAACCATTTTCAAAAATTCACTTCTTTGTTTCAGTGTCTGAAATACTGTAGCATATTGCTAATTTTCATTAAGTGTCATTGCTAATTTAGCCTGCAATGACTTAGTAATATCTACTCTCCATCATCTCTGCTCTCTTGACATCAATTTTTTGCATTAATTGGCTCGTATTCCAATTGATTTGTGCGTGCATCTTCCATTTATGCCCAAATTTGGGTGCCATCTATAGAATCTGGAGGTTAGTACACATGCATGCACAGTGGGGAAAGTGTGCACTTTTCACAAACAGTGCATACATTTTCTGAAGAGTACACACTATTTCTGACATTTAATTTAATATGAACATTTGAATGAATGCTTCTTAACCAAGGAGCTCAAGGCAGAAAACAAGACACAAAACTGATGTCAATTAATGTAGAGGGGCATTTTTGATGGCTGTTGTAGTTGGTGATTCAATTATTAGGCATTTAGATAGCTGGATGGCTGGTGGACATGAGGATCACCTGGTCACTTGCCTGCCTGGTGTGAAGGTGGCAGACCTCATGTGTTCCCTAGACAGGATTTTAGATAGTGCTGGGGCTGTCTTGGTACATCTTGGGGTTTTAAAGGGGTCTGTGTTGGGACCGCTGCTTTTTAATTTCAATACTCCTATTGCATATTTATCAAGTGCAGCCTTAGGCTGCATATCAGCTACTCATGAGAAATTAACAAGCTGGATATTTCTAGCTTGAGAAAGATTTTCTGTGTTTTCCAGCTTCCTTGCAATAGACATATTCCTCCGGATTCCAAAAAGGTCGCTCAAATAGTAGTAGTAGTGCCCAAAATTGGGTGCAATTCCCAGATCTGCATGCAAAATAATTAGTTAATGAACTTCAATGATTTAATTATTGGAGTTAACAAGCACTTAATTGGCACTATTTATGATTTGCGTGTGGATCTAGCTGTGTGCTATTCTATAACAAACGGCACCTAAATTGGATCGTGCACAACTCAAAAGGGGAGGGGCATGGGCAGGTCAGGAGCATTCATAAGATTTAGGTACTATCCTCCGATATTCAAAAGCATTTAACTGGCCAGGATTAGCACCTTGTTGGTTAAATGCCTCATAACTGGTTATCTGGCGATATTTAGCGGGGGGATAGCCATCAATTTCCTGATGAATATCACCGGTTAACGGCTAGCCAGTTATATCGGGTAATATAACTGGCTATCTGCTGATTTCAAGCCCCACTTTAGTGGCTATATTTGGCCACATGAATTCATGGGATATTTTTGGCTGGTTTGAAGATAACCGGCTGTCTGAATATCGACTTAGCCGGCTATGTTCAAACTGGCCAAAAATAAACCGGACATTCAATGCCGTTCATTGGAAATGGCCTGGCATTGAATATCTGGGTTTAGTGCGGGAGTTATCGGGGTTAATTCCCGCGGTCTGAATATCTGACCCAATGTTATAGAATTATGGAGATCCGTGCCCAACTTGCTAGCCAGGATTTCCATCAGGTTTCAGCGCTATTCAATAAAGGGTGCTCTTCCTGGAGCATTTATGGAATAGCAGTGAGCACAGATTTTTCCCAGTGCTTAATTTTTGGCACCATTTATTGAATCTGACCCATTATTTGTAATTATTGTCAAGTCGGATGTCTCAGTTTGCCAAGTTTCAAAGCATGACTGTCACTTTTTCTTCCAAATCAAATATTCTAATATTCTGTTCCTTAGCAGTTTCTGTTAAGAAATTAATCTGGTTCTCAGAAATTTTAAACTGGCAAGTCAGAGAATCAATCGCCATCCACAAAGATTCCAATGTGATAACAGATGGGTTGTCCAGCAAAAAATCTCAGTGGGCTTAATATAAGGTTTCATGCTGACTCTGCCAATATAGAAGTAGCAGTAGTTTGAACCACTGAAACAGATTCCCACTCAATAACAGACGCCGTTCCAAGACTCTCCTGTATTTTAGGTGGTAAAAGGCCCTTCTGAGCAGTGCTTTCAGTCTTGCTGGCACCCAGTAAACACCACTGCTGAAGTATGGTTGCCTTCTCTCTTCCAGGTTAAAAGTTGTTTTGAATGCCAAGGACAACTCCACCTCTCTTGCTGAAGGTAAGCTCTCCAGTGGCTACATCTCTGGAGGATACATTCCACCTGAACCTCGGGTCACAAATCTTGTAATACATCCTGAAATGGGCTGGGTTGGGGCCGGCCTTGATTGTGCATGGGATTGTTCCTGCCCATATTGTCACTATGAAGGCAAAATAGTAGGGAAACTGGGCTGAGGTTAAGAGTACTGTATGCCTGTTGCTATCTTACTCCCTTCTGGATTGAGTTTTAATCTGTTAGCCCACATCGAGTTACAGAACTTATCAACGATTAAATTCATCATGTCATAGGTGTCTAAGGGGTCATTTTACTAAGCTACGGTAAGCACTAACGTGCTTTCTGCAGCAAAAGAGGGCTTACCGTGGGGTGCACTCATGTGTCCTGCGATAATTTTTGCATGGGTGCACGCTACCCAGGGTAAAATGGCTGATTGCAGGATTATTATATATGTTGGAAGATTGGAGTACTACAGCAAGAAAATAATTGATATTGGTCGTCTAAGATAAGTAACGTTTGATCGTTTACTTTCACTTAAAAAACTTTTTTTGTTGAATGTCTCACCCCATAAGTATTTGATAAGGTGGTTGGCCATTTGTTTCATGAATATTTGAATTACGTGGAGTTTTTTTTTTAAAGACTTATGATTATAAAAAGGAGTCCTCTTCACTAAAAAGGTTTGGTCCTTTAAAACGAGGTGTCTCTGGGATTACTGAGGTCTTTTTTTTCTCCACAGAGTTTTCATTGAAACGTGTCACAAATGCCTTTGAATACCTTAATCACTGTAGAATTAGTGCATAAGTTCTGATATTAAGTTTTACATATTCCATTATACTATAGTGATTTTCTATTCCCCCATTAATGGTCACACACTAATTTTCCCATTATGTAGGTGGTAAGGGCTCATGCACTAACCAATTAGCACAGAATACAGCCGCTCTCCACCCCAGACCCATGGGTGTATTCTGCGCTAATCGGTTAGCAACAAAACAAAATGAAAATTCATGTAAATGACATGGGAAATGAAACAAAATGAAAGGTTTGGGGCTGCAAACCCTAGTACTTATATCCAGGACATATAGGGTTGGCATTTTCAAAGAGCCCATTTTCACAGGAAAGACACTATTTAATCTGTGATAATGGCTTTGAAAATTGCTCTTTGTCCATGCAAGTTGACAGGATAATTTAGCTGTAGTAATTAATATACATGCCCCTTTATGGCTTCTCCTTGAGAAGATTGCATGGGTCTGTGTGTTTCTCTTATCTTTCCTTTTCGATGGCTCTCCTTTCAGATTTCAGACTCAGGCTAATTTAATCATTTTTCTCCGCTTCAGCGCTTGGCCCTTCAAACAGTCTCCATTTTCCCTACTCTCACTTCTTTAACACCTGTTGTGATGAGCTGGATTTGGAGGGTGAATATTTCTAAAAGATGGCTGAGTGAACAGGAAGAACTGTGGAAGGCTGACAATGGTGTTAATTGCTGTCAGGTTTCTAGTCCTTGCCAGTTCCGCTGTCTCCCTGTGTGCAGCCATTTCTCCAGTGCATTTTTGTACAAAGGAGTCCACGCAAAAAATACAGTGCAGCAAGTCAGCTGCTTTTGTCAGAAAGGACCAGGTCTTTGTAAATGATTTGTTTTCCCTTCCCTTTTCTTTTCTGCTGCTTTTAAATGATGCAAATATAGTGCTGTTCAGAGAGAAGTGTTTATCTGGCAACGGCAGCTGGACAAGCTGGAAGGGGTAGACAAAGCTTGTTCAGTAGAAATTTGAAAATAACAAATATATTTAGGCTAAAAAATCATGCATAGATTCCACATTTGTTTTTCAATTGCTTGCATGCTCCTTTTGACTTCTGCTTCTAAGATTGTATTTTCAGTTGCAATTCCAGCTGCTTTGACCATTTTAAGGCTCCATACTGGCCTTTTGATAGTTTGCAAAACTCTACATACATCCATCTGCTTCCCAAACTTTGATCCAATATAACCTTTTCTTATTACTTAAAAACTCATGTGACTCAGATGATCAGGAAAAGAAATAGAAAACCTCCACTCCACTTCCTCTCATTCTCCCACTTATCCAAATCATGAAGACAACCACAGCAGCAGCACTGATAATGGAAGCAGCAATAGATGCATTTATGGCTATTTATACTAATCTTGCATCCATCTCCCATGTTGCGACGCTGTTGTCTCTAGGCACATGCACACACGAAAGCTCTTCTATTAAAGGGGCAGGCAACCTGAAGCTGAGGGAGGCGCTCTGTTGTGACATTCCCCAGAGGAGGTATTTCAGTGTCTGGACCACCCTTCCGCCTTGCCTTTGCAACATGTCGCTTAGGGCTCCATGTGCCTGTTGCCCTGCCCTGTTCCTGTTCTAATATCCAGAGTTCCAGCTCTGCTGTTCCTGTTCCAGTATCCAGTCTCCAGCTCCGCTGGTCCTGTCTCTAGTATTCCAGTCTTCAATTCTGCTGGTCCTGTCTACAGGCGCAAGTTATAAAAATACTCCCAATGGTTCCTGTTCCAATATCCAGTCTTCAGCTCTGCTGTTCCTGTTCCAGTATCCAGTCTCCAGCTCCAGCTCCACCGATAATGGAAACCGTTGCCGGCCATCTCAAACCCGGCCAAATCCAAGGCATTTGGTTGTGGGAGGGGCCAGCATTTGTAGTGCACTGGTCCCCCTCACATGCTAGGACACCAACCGGGCACCCTAGGGGGCACTGCAGTGAACTTCAAAAATTGCTCCCAGGTGCATACCTCCCTTATCTTGTGTGCTGAGCTTCTAAATCCCCCCCCAAAACCCACTCCCCACAACTGTACACCACTACCATAGCCCTTAGGGATTAGGGATGAAGGGGGGCACCTACATGTGGGTACAGTGGGGGTTTTTTTTTTTTTTTATTTGTTTATTGAATTTTACAACTTATACAGACTTAAAAACTGCTAAGTGAAATGCAGCTTTAGAAACAAGATAAACGAAACAGAAATTACTTTCCTCAAAATCATAACATTTAGCTTCATTAGACCACAATAAAAGAGGGAGGGAGGAATTTGTGAAGATTATACTATATTATTTCTAAATTATAAAGAATTGATGGCCCCATCATTCTCGTGTACTCCAATAACTTCTCTATTGTTGTTTAGAGTCTAGGAAAGATTTAAGCTGATCTGGATTAAAGAACACATATTTTGTTTGGTTTAACCTTACAAGACATTTACATGGATATACAAGAAGGAAGGATCCTCCTATTTCTATTATTTTAGACCTCATAGAAAGGAACAATTTTCTTTTTTGTTGAGTAGTCTTAGTCACATCTGGAAAAATCCAGATTTTTTGTCCTCCAAATATACGATTTGTTGATTTTAAGTAAAGTTTCATCACTGAGTTCAAATCTTGTTGGAATACGAAGGAAACAAGCAACGTCGCTCTTTCCGTAGCCTCTTCTAAAGTTTGTTCCAAAATGGCTGTAATATTTTCTAAGTCCATTGATCTCTCTCCTTCTACTTTTTTGACTGTATTAGGTATAAAAAATATTTTATTCAATGGTGGGATTGCCTCATGTGGAAAATTTAAATTTTCTCTCAAAAATCTTGTAAAAAGTTCTAATGGAGGTATCCCTACTAATTTAGGAAAATTAAGTAGTCGGAGGTTTAGTCTTTTATTAAAATTCTCGATTTGCTCCACTTTTCTTCTTAACTCCGTATTATCTTTTATTACAGCCACTTTAAATTCTATAGTTTGGTTCATCTCTTTCTGTAAGGTCTCTATCTTAGAGGAAAAATCTTGTTTAACAATTTCAATGGAGTCCTTCAATTCCTGTACAGTATTATTTAAAGTTTTTACCTCCATTGAGGACTGCTGCAAGGTTTTATCCATATCCACCAATTTCAGCCATATCTGACCTAGGCTGACCTCCGGTTCTCTCCCCGTAGCAGTTGTTAGCTTCACAGGGTTGGTTACCCCACAGGGTCCTCCAGCTTCAGCCTTTCCGGCTTGCAATGGATTCCCCTCGCGACTCGCTGTGTGCGCGGGGCACGGAGGAATCATAGAGACCGGCGGAGGAGATAGAGATGTTTCCGCTTCCCGCGAGACAGCCGCTTCACCGGCTCTGCCCGCTATGGACTCCAATCCGCTGCCTTCACGAGCGAGAGCAGGGAAGAAACGCTCCAGCCCCGACCTCATCGGCGTGGAGGTGCCGGTAGGTGTGGGGACTGTCCGGACTATCCCTTTACGTTTTGAATGAGGCATTTTGATAGAAGGAAAAAGAAAAATTGTCGAGGCAAAGCTGGAGCAAGTTACTAAACCTCCGCTCTCGGCGCCATCTTGTCTACAGTGGGGTTTTTTTGGGGGGGGTTGGAGGGCTCCCATTTACCACCACAAGTGTAACAGGCAGGTGGGGGTGGGCCTGGGTCCACCTGCCTGAAGTGCACTGCACCCACTAAAAACTGCTCCAGGGACCTGCATACTGCTGTCATGGAGCTGGGTATGACATTTGAGGCTAGCATGTTTTTTATTTTTATTTTTTGGGTGGGAGGGGGTTGGTGACCACTGGGGGAGTAAGGGGAGGTGATTCCCCATTCCCTCCAGTGGTCATCTGGTCAGTTGGGGCACCTTTTTGAGGCTTGGCCGTGAACAAAAAGGGACCAAGTAAAGTCAGCCAAATGCTCGTCAAGGCCGGCTTTCTTTTTTCCATTATCGGGCGAAGCCGGCTATCTCTTAAGCATGCCCCCGTCCTGCCTTCTGTACCCTGCTGACACGCCCCCTTGAAGTTTGGCCGGCTCTGCCACGGACTGCAGTTGAGGCCGGCCAAAATCGGCTTTCGATTATGCCGATTTCACCGGACTTGAGAGATGGCCAGCCATCTCCCGATTTGTGTCGGAAGATGGCCGGCTTTCTCTTTCAAAAATAAGCAGGATAGTCACTTAAATATGAATTATGATTTGAAAAAAACTACATGCATTTCCACAAACTGTTAAAAACTTGGTTATTTCAAAAGTATCTATCTATCTATCTATCTATCTATCTATCTATCTATCTATCTATCTATCTATCTATCTTTATTTTTTGCTATGCTATATTATTGTAAACTGTTTTGTACTTTTTTGATGTTTGATGGTATATAAAAATTATGTATTACTATTACTACTGTTAAATAACTTATAATATAAGTTATGCATGTGAGTGTAAGTCTTGCCCATGCTTTGCCCAAGCTTTGCACACATGTACACCCCCTTGCAAATATGCACTAAGTTAAGAGTATATTTACACAATACTGCCAATATTTTAAAATGATTGGGGTGTTAAACACAATACAAATGACCTCTTTCTGGACACAATGAAAGAGTTGCTCAATATTGATGTTGCTCAGCACCCACAGGAGCCTACAGAGCTGGCTTCTATGATGGGCGGAACTGTGGCAGTTACATGTGCATGTGCACTGGGCATGGGCTGTTATTTGCAGTGACGTGGGAAATGTCAGTGACATATCTCATGTAGTTGCATGTCATTAACAAATGAAAATGAGCAGAAAAAGAACATCACATTTCATGTTTTTTCATTTGCTGATAATAGTGCACACTCCTTAAAAACAGGGAACACTATTTGCAAAGAGTTTTGAAAGAGTGAGCACTGTTTCCCAATTGTGCACCCATTCAAACCACTGGGCCTGCACAAACTATTGCACAAGCAGGAACCGCTGAGCATGTGCAAATAGTGTGCACATGCATGCACTATTGAGAAAAGAATGCACACTCTTTCCAAAAGAGTGCATCCTTTTTGCAAACAATGCGCACTCTTTTGGAAGAGCACATACTCAGGATTAGATTCTATATATGGTGTCTAAAAAATAGGCACCAAAAAAGGGAAAAGGAAAGGGGACTTGATATGCTGCCTTTCTGAGGTTTTTGCAACTACATTCAAAGTGGTTTACATATATTCAGTTACTTATTTTGTACCAGGGGCAATGGAGGGTTAAGTGACTTGCCCAGAGTCATAAGGAGCTGCAGTGGGAATTGAACTCAGTTCCCCAGGATCAAAGTCTACTGCACTAATCACTAGGCTACTCCTCTCCTGCTTAAGTGGTATCCTATAAGCCATGCCTAAAGTTTGGCATGGTTCATAGAATAAATGCTTAAGCGGACAGGTCATGTGTAAATTTAGCCACTGCTATTTGCACCAACGTAAATGTGATTCATGCGGAGCACTATTATTCTATAATTACACATGTAACTCAAAATCATGCCCCCGATCTGCCCTGAAACACTCATGACCCTCCCTTTTCTGTGCCTTTATTTTCAGGCCACACACAAATTTTAGGCCCAGATCCTGCACCTAACTTTATATGCGTAATCCCCAATTAAATCTAATTAGTGCCAATAATTGCTTGTTAAAAAGCCAATTATTGGCACTAATTGGCTCATTATTCTATTAAATTGCATGCACAAAATGGGACCACACTTAAATTTACATACACAATTGTTGGTAACTTTATATAATCAGGGGCTCAGTGTCTTTGCTCTCATGATGACAAATGGCCAACCAAAAATGAATACAACTAACATTCCTGAAAAAAACACAGGAACGTTTTCTGGCTGCCCATCCCTAGTCATTAGCTGTCATCCTTTCTCTGTTTTATGTAGGTTCCATTAAGTAATGTCCACAAATTCTGTTAGGGTCATGTATCAGTTATTGTCTTATCCAACACATGCCAGCTGTAAGGAATAAGCTTGGACCTCATCAGAAGCTGAAGCTTGTGTTTGCCTTACAATCTGCATCAATATCACCTTCTATGGGGACCACTAATCACTACTACTTAAGTCAAATTCTTTCTCCTGTAGTTAATTAAAGGAATAATGAACTCACTGACTTCTAAGGATTTTCTTACCTATTGACTTTTAGGCTTTCTATTTAAGTTAACTCAAAATACCCTTCCAAAAAACTCTATTAGGATCACATGAAGAATTCTGGACAGGCCCTGAATGGCCAGGCAGGTCTGTTGCAGTTTGATGATAGTTCATCTATATACGCTCCGAGTTAATGGTATCTTCATAGCTCAACATAGATTCATTAACTGTAAGAGACTGATTATTTGAATACTCTGTTCTGTTGGGCATTTGCTGAAATATATTTTGAATTAAACTGTATAAGTGTTGGCTTTGCAGTATTGTAAAGTTTTTAACTTTCTTCTGTGAGGTGAGAGACTTTTTCTCCATAATATATAGTAACATAGTAACATAGTAGATGACAGCAGAAAAAGACCTGCACGGTCCATCCAGTCTGCCCAACAAGACAACTCATATGTGCTACTTTTTGTGTATACCCTACTTTGATTTGTACCTGTGCTCTTCAGGGCACAGACCGTATAAGTCTGCCCAGCACTATCCCCGCCTCCCAACCACCAGCCCCGCCTCCCAACCACCGGCTCTGGCACAGACCGTATAAGTCTGTCCAGCACTATCCCCGCCTCCCAACCACCAGCCCTGCCTCCCAACCACCGGCTCTGGCACAGATATATATATAACAGCACTCATTGTTGGATACTTTTTTGTTAGATTTTTCCCTTTTTAAAGCCATAGGTTTACACTGAAGGAGGGGTTTGTGATCTGATGACTAGAAGATTGTCCTGTAATTCCAGATTATTGTGACAATAAAGGTATGGGACTCCGAGGACCATTTTCCCTATTTTTGTTGCACCAGGATTTTTGTAATACATCTGCAGTTATTCAGCTTTTTTCAAAAACAGCTATATTTTGATAATGGATGATTGAACCTGTTGTTTCTTCTATTGCTCTGGGTAATTGAAATAACCCCATTATTGTAGTGTTGCCAAATGTGTTAGCTTCTCTATTTTTTATAACATTTCATCATCTGTCTTTTTGTTCTGACCAGGTGGATGGTGGTATAGCCCTACTAGGTCAACAGAATTTAGAATTGATAAGCTAATGCCTTATTTTTAATTGTTCTAGGTCTCCAACAATAAAATAAAAACTACTGCAAAAGAATTTAAAGCTGGTGAGTTATCTAATACCTTACTTTTGACTGCTCTATGGCTCTAACAATTAAATCTAAACTAGGACAATAGAACTTTAGACTATTTGACCAAGCTAATAGTTAGTTTGCTTTTAAATAAAATTAAAACATATTTTAGCAAGTCTCACACAAAAAAATATTAATTTACCCAAAGAGGCTTCCTCTTCTTTTAGAACAGAAGATTTGAATCTGCACAGGGAGAACCCAATGGATTTTGAGTTCATTACCTTAACTACTAAGCCATGACAACCCCTGCAAATCCAGATCTTAGTACAGAATGAGCTCTTTCGGGAAAGGACCTATATTTTATAAGGCCCTTCACATCATAAACTAGTGTCTTAGAAGTCTGTGGCCTTTCCATATCTCTAGATGCCGATGAGTCCTTTGATAAAGTAGGCTGGCCTTCCTTCAGTATATACATTATTGGGGTAATTTATAAAGCATGTTTTACATACAGATAATTGGTCTTATAAAATTGCATTGTTGAATATGCACATATATAGGTGATGAATACAGTGGGAATAGAGGAGGCAGCTGCACCAAACCCATGCAGGGAGGAGGCTCCACATCAGCAGGCAGTACCATCATGGATTAGTGTTGGATTATACCAAGTGAAGGAACAACTTTGAGAAAGGGGGTCTCTATCGACAGGGCAACTCACTGGTATGTGTGCTGAAATTAAAAGTACATAAGTACATAAGTATTGCCATACTGGGAAAGATCAAAGGTCCATCAAGCCCAGCATCCTGTTTCCAACAATGGCCAATCCAGGTCACAAATACCTGGCAAGATCCCCCAAAAGTACAAAACATTTTATACTGCTTATCCCAGAAATAGTGGATTTTCCCCAAGTCCATTTAATATTGGTCTATGGAGTTTTCCTTTAGGAAGCCGTCCAAACCTTTTTAAAACTCCGCTAAGCTAACCGCCTTTACCACATTCTCTGGCAACGAATTCCAGAGTTTAATTGCACATTGAGTGAAGAAACTTTTTCCCAGATTCATTTTAAATTTACTACATTTTAGCTTCATCGCATGACCCCCAGTCCTAGTATTTTTGGAAAGCGTAAACAGACGCTTCACATCTACCCGTTCAAATCCACTCATTATTTTATAGACCTCTATCATATCTCCCCTCAGCTGCCTTTTCTCCAAGCTGAAGTCATCCCATTCCCTTTATCATTTTCATCGCCCTTCTCTGCACCTTTTCTAATTCCACTATATCTTTTTTGAGATGCGGCGACCAGAATTGAACACAATATTCGAGGTGTGGTTGCACCAAGGGGCGATACAAAGGCATTATAACATCCTCATTTTTGTTTTCCATTCCTTTCCTAATAATACCTAACATTCTATTTGCTTTCTTAGCCGCAGCAGTACACTGAACAGAAGGTTTCAACGTATCATCAATGATGACACCTAGATCCCTTTCTTGGTCCATGACTCCTAACGTGGAACCTTGCATGACATAGCTATAATTCAGGTTCCTCTTTCCCACATGCATCACTTTGCACTTGCTCACATTAAACGTCATCTGCCATTTAGACGCCCAGTCTCCCAGTCTCGTAAGGTCCTCTTGTAATTTTTCACAATCCTCCCGCGATTTAACGACTTTGAATAACAAGCTATTTTCCACTGTACTAACCACTAAGCTACTCCTCAGACTTGCTTCCTGCTCCATTAAGAATGCCCAGACTTGCTTCCTGCTCCATTAAGAATGCCCATAATACATGAAGCTGTCATAGAGTTTGGTATCCACTTCTGGTTTCACTTTCAAGGGAAAGGGAGGGGGAAAGCAACCACTGGGGGATTAAGGAGGTGTCAGCTGCTCAATCAGAGCACCTTACTGTAGCCTGGATGTTCCTGAAACAGGTTTAAATAAGAACATCCTTCTTTTTAGACATGGAGGTTTCTTCCCTTTTGGTAATCACTGTTGGAGGTCCAGATTTCAGGTCCTCCCTAGTTAACAGCATAAGAACATAAGTGTTGCCATTTGAAATTTACTACTCAGTAGCTTCTTTGCATGTCCTCTAGTCCTAATATTTTTGGAAAGAGTAAACAAGTGATTCACGTCAACCTGTTCCACTCCACTCAGTATTTATATACTTCTATCTTATCTCCCCTCAGTTGTCTCTTCTCCAAGCTGAAGAACCTTAGCCGCTTTAGCCTTTCCTCATAGGGAAGTTGTCCCATCCCCTTTCTCATTTCTTCACCCTTCTCTGTACTTTTTCTAATTTTGCTATATCTCTTTGAGATGCGGTGATCAGAATTGCACCCAAACCATGCCTAGAACACGCACCCTTAATATTTGTATGTACTGCAGGGTTGGACGTCCATATTCTGCCTTTGCAAAATCGGGATTTGGACGTATCAAGCACACTGATGTCCATTTCAGCCTTTTGAGACATCCATATGCTTCAAAAATGAGTGCCGTGGAGGGGCATAATCGAACAGGGCGTCCAAGTTTTCCTGAGGGTGTCCTCGCAGGATGTCCCTGCGAAGGGGCGGGGAAACCCATATTATCGAAACAAGATGGGCGGCCATCTTTCATTTCGATAATACGGTTGGGGATGCCCAAATCTTCACATTTAGGTCGACCTTAGAGATGGTTGTCCCTAGAGATGGTCGTCCCCGATTTTCAGCGATAATGGAAACTGAGGACGCCCATCTCAGAAACGACTAAATGCAAGCCCTTTGGTCATGGGAGGAGCCAGCATTCGTAGTGCACTGGTCCCCCTGACATGCCAGGACACCAACCGGGCACCCTAGGGGGCACTGCGGTGGACTTCAGAAAAAGCTGCCAGGTGCATAACTTACCTTGTGTGCTGAGCCCCTCAACCCCACCCCCCAAACCCACTCCCCACAACTGTACACCACACCAAAGCCCTTAGGGATGAAGGGGGCACCTAGATGTGGGTACAGTGGGTTTGTGGTGGGTTTTGGAGGACTCACATTTACCACCACAAGTTTAACAGGTGAGGGGGGGGATGGGCCTGGGTCTGCCTGCCTGAAGTGCACTGCAGTACCCACTAAAACTGCTCCAGGGACCTGCATACTGCTGTCATGGAGCTGGCAATGATATTTGAGGCTGGCATATAGGCTGGAAAAAATATTTAAAAATTTGTTTTTGAGGGTGGGAGGGAGTTAGTGACCACTGGGGGAGTAGGGGGAGGTCATCCCCGATTCCCTCTGGTGGTCATCTGGTTATTTAGGGCACATTTTTGTGGCTTGGTTGTAAAAAAAAAGGACCAAGTAAAGTTGTCCAAGTGTTTGTCAGGGACACCCTTTTTTTTTCCATTATCGGCCAAGGACGCCCATGTGTTAAGCATGCCCCAGTCCCGCCTTCGCTATGCTTCCGACACGTCCCTGGGGACTTTGGTCATCCCCATGACGGAAAACAGTTGAGAGCGCCCAAAATCGGCTTTCAATTATGCCGATTTGGGCGACTCTGGGAGAAGGACGCCCATCTCCTGATTTGTGTCGAAAGATAGGCGCCCTTCTCTTTCGAAAATGAGCTCAATAGGCATCTAGGTGTCTTTATAAAATAGCCTTCAAATAGATACCGTTTTGCCTTCTTAGTCCAGGCAAACCGCTTTAAAATTACCCCTTTATGTGTGTTTGACTTTAACTGC
Organism: Microcaecilia unicolor; assembly: GCF_901765095.1. Lineage (NCBI taxonomy): Eukaryota > Metazoa > Chordata > Amphibia > Gymnophiona > Siphonopidae > Microcaecilia > Microcaecilia unicolor. The sequence goes on along the minus strand of NC_044034.1, from coordinate 96,893,286 downwards.
AACCTGTTCTGGCCAGTGATATCTATTTTGTTAAGTAGGAGGATTGAATTCAAAATTCTTCTCCTAGGCCTTGAGCCCAGCCTTAGGAGAAATCTGGTGACACCAGAATAGAAATTACTGCCCATTGTTTAACTCATTGTGACAGAGAAGAAAGCATTTGCTTCATTTTAATGATGAATTGTATTAGCCAGAACATGAATTCTGTGTGATGAGCAAGCTTTGTCATTTTGTTTCTGCTATCATGTTGTTTTCGGTGGCCTTCACTGTGGAGTGTCTAGGGTTTTGAAAGCTGGTTGTTTTCTTTGTTATTTTTTCCCTTTAATAAAATTCATCAAATAGGTACCATCTATTGGAATTGGAAAAGGTGCAGCGAAGGGCGACTAAAATGATAGCGGGGATGGGACGACTTCCCTATGAAGAAAGACTAAGGAGGCTAGGGCTTTTCAGCTTGGAGAAGAGACGGCTGAGGGGAGACATGATAGAGGTATATAAAACTCTAGAGTGAACAGGTGGATGTGATGCATCTGTTCACGCTTTCCAAAAATACTAGGACTAGGGGGCATGCGATGAAACTATAGTGTAGTAAATTTAAAACAAATCGGAGAAAAGCTTTCTTCACCCAACGCGTAATTAAACTCTGGAATTCATTGCCGGAGAACGTGGTGAAGGCGGTTAGCTTGGCAGAGTTTAAAAAGGGGTTAGACAGTTTCCTAAAGGACAAGTCCATAAACCGCTACTAAATGGACTTGGGAAAAATCCACAATTCCAGGAATAACATGTATAGAATGTTTGTACGTTTGGGAAGCTTGCCAGGTGCCCTTGGCCTGGATTGGCCGCTGTCGTGGACAGGATGCTGGGCTCAATGTACCCTTGGTCTTTTCCCAGTGTGGCATTACTTATGTACTTATCTGAAAGAACTTGGATTGACTATTTTTCTAGGGTTTGGGTTCGAGTGAGGATGAGGAATCTGTTTCCAGAAGACTGGTGATGTTAATCTGAGGAATCCAGTGCCTTGCTGAAATTACCCAACTATGAAGAAGAAGGCAAGTCTGCTTGCCAAATAGGGGATTGTCATTCCCCTGTTCAGTAGAGGGAATTTCTGTGAGTATGGTGTGCTAACTATACTACCTGCTCGACCACCATTCTGAAGAACCCAGTACAAGGGATGAGATTGGAAACCTATTACCAAGAAAAGGTTAGGAAAAAGAAGTTCTGTTTGTTGTCATGCATTGATGAGGATAGCTGGTACTGTTACTTTTAAGGAGATTCTGAAGTTGAAGCAGCCCCACTAAGTTCAAATTTAATAAAGAAAATAAACTCTGCATACCTTTTTTTCTTAAAAATCATGGAATTGCAGGGAAAGTAAGCAGCATGAAGCTGAATGGGAAGTGTCACAATATTATGTATTGCTGGGGAAAATGGAGCTGAGTTTGGCACTGATGCAGCAATAGGATTCTCAAAATGCAGTAGCAAGAGGTTTCCTCATGGAAATTCCAACTTGCATAGGGACGCACTGCAATGTTCCCTCAAAGTGGAGTGTGTGAGTGATTGCTCATACATTTTAGGAGCGTTGCTCACAGGTTTTACATGGTTGCTCACAAAAATACCTCCCTGTCTTTCACACAAAATTAAACCGTAAAAATGAAATAAAAATTAAACTAAATCAATTACCAACCCGATTTAAACGAGTTTCAAATAAAATGATGCTATATGAAATAGTCTATGCTGTTGTTTCTTTGTCACTTCTGGTCTCGTGAAATGCATTGCTAATACTGGTGCTCAAAAATTGTTGTTGTTTAAAACTTGTTGCTCAGATGAAAAAAAATTTGCACTCACCAGGCCACTGTCAACCATGCTGTGAGTGATGTCATCAGCTTTCAGAGAGGCTGCAAAGGAAATCAGCAGTGACAAACTGAATGACTGATGTCACAGGTTAATGGGTCCTTGGGGGAAATTAGAGCTTTTTCTTTGTGAATGAGTGTGTGAGAATTAACTAGAAAAGTTCAGTGAGAAGCTGCCAGTGCTCCCCTCCAGTGAGAACAGTGTTTTGAGGGGGCCAAGAAATCAATAGCTTGAGGGAAAATATAAAAACACAAAAACCCTGGAGATGATCAAATAAGAGGATATCTGTATAATTCGAAGAAGAAATTTGTGACATCGGGAATCTGAGAAAAGACAGCCAGATTTGAACAATGTACACAACAGTCCTATGAGAATACTCTAAGTAAACATGACTGCTGTGGGAATTGAAAGGAACAGCAAAGGTCAGAGACTGCAGCCTAGAAATGAATAGTTAATTCACTTGAACAGTAAAAGTGACAAATTAAAAACATTAGGATAGATGTAGTCGAGGAATCAGTAGTATGCAGATAATGCGCCAGGCAATCCAAAGAAGCAGAATACACGTCTTGGTGTCAAAGAAATTTTAATTCAATAAAGAAGAGCTCAGAAAAGTGCCAAACGTGGACCATGTTTCGCCCTGACCTATGGGACCATAGAACAACCTTGCTGAGAAATGCCGTCTTTGGGATTTGCATTATCCCTTTTGGCACTGGGCCTTTTGGTCATATGAACTCACTATAAGAATAAAAAAATAATGTATTTCTAACCAGAAATAAGATGGGGGAAGGGAGGATGTGATGGAGATGTTTAAAAACCTGGGGTGGAATATATTGGTAATGGCGCTCATTTTCGAAGCAGGTGGATGTCTCAAAATGGCCAAAAAAGTCCATCTGCTGAAAACATCCACACTGCAATTTTTGAAAGGCAGAATTTGGATGTTTTACAATGCAGTTTGTCCAAATAACAAGGGGACGTGTTGGAGGTGTGTTTGGGCGGGATTAGAACAGGCCCAAAATTAGGATGTCTTTCAGTGATAATAGAATGGGAAGAAATGTCCAAGGCAAAAAAGAAGGACATTTTTATCTAGTCTTGTTTCAATCATATCCATGGTACAAAAAGTGTTCTGAGAACCTGACCACTGGAGGAATAAAGGCACGGCCCTTCCTTAGTCTTCCAATGGTTACTGACTCCCTTTCACCCCCATAATCAGTGAAAGTGACAGTAGATACCAGCAGGGCTGTGCCAAGGGTCTCTGGCGCCCCCCTGCAGACTACCAGTTGGTGCCCCCCCCCCCCCCGCACCTGCCTGGCTCCAAGGCAGCGATTCCCCTCTCTCCCCTGCCCTCCCGCTCCCATGTAGGAACTGCCCGCCCTCTTCTCCCCCCCCAAGATCCCGTTCCTTTTTTTTTTCTTTTAAATTTACCTTCCTCCGGCAGCGCAGCATCAGTGAAGGAGGCGGCGCTCCCAGTCCCGACGTCTCTAGCCTTAAGCCTTCCCTTGTTCGCTGCTCACTGCCCCGGGATCTTGGGGGGGAGAAGAGGGCGGGCAGTTCCTACATGGGAGCGGGAGGGCAGGGTAAGCACGCAGCGGCGGTGCCCCCCAGAGGATAGCGCCCCCCTGCGGCGCTTACCCCGCTTACCGCATCTCCACAGCCCTGGATACCAGGCTCTATGACAGCTTCAGGTATTATGGCCATTCCTAATAGAGCTACAAGCAAGTGTAAGGAGTAGCCTAGTGGTGAGTGCAGTGGACTTTGATCAATGGGACCCAGGTGTAACTTTCACTTTAACTCTTTTATTTCTGTACAAATATGTGAGCCCTCTTGGAACATAGAAATACCTACTGTACCTGAATTTATAAGACACCTGCAAGCATGATGGCTATTGTAGTGGTGTACCTTTAGGTACGGTAGTTTAAAAGAAAATCTGTAGCCTAATGGTAGCAAGCGGGAGCAGTGTTGCGAGTGGGGGGTGCATTGCAATTTGGGGGCAGCACGAGTGGGCGGGGGTGGCGCGAGTGGGGGGGGGTGGCTTGAGGCAGTCCAGTTCTGTCCCAGGCCTGGCTATGTTGCTCGGCGGCCCTGCGCTTCCTGCGGGACATGCTTAGGTGCCCTGTAGTAATTCCTGATCTGTGCACACAAACTGCGTGCTAAAAAATATTTTTTATTTTATCACAGAGGCGCATGACGAGGAGCAGAGAGTGGGAGTTTCTGTGGTAATCAGTTAGTGCAACTACATTACCACACACTAGCTAATTAACACAGGATTAGCGTATGAGCCCTTATGCCTACAAAATAGATGTTGGTAAGTGCTCACACGCTAACATTTTTAAATGGCTGCTGCTAATGGCAATATTAATGCCTGGTTATAAATAGGAAAAATAGAAATTGGCCTTTTACTTCTGTAGTAAAAATGGTATTAGCTTGCAGGAAAAATCCGCACGGGGAGAATTCTATATATGGCACCTAAAAAATCCATGCGGAAAACATTTCCGCTTAAGCATATTCTATAAATTTAGCATGCTTAGTTGATATCCCAGTGCCTAAAACTACGCATGTCCATTTACATCAATGAAAACATGGTGTAAATCCCGGTGTATAGATTTAGGCACAGAGGGCCATATTCTAGAACTATGTGTGTAAATTTCAGAACGTATGTGAAATGCCCATTTCACCGCCCATAATCATGCCCTTTTTTGTCTGCACTTGTTAGAAGTTAGGCGCAGTACATTACAGAATACGCCTAGCGAGTTGTGTGTGTAAATTCTAATTATTGCCCATTAGTGCTCATTATTATTTGTTAAGTACTGTTATCAGTGCTAATTAGAACATAAGAGTAGCCATACTGGGTCATACCAATGGTCCATCTAGCCCAGTATCCTGTTTTCCAAACAGTGGCCAAGCCAGGTCACAAGTACCTGGCAGAAACCCAATTAGCAGCAACATTCCATACTGCCAATCCCAGGCAGGGCAAGCAGTTGCTTCCCTATCCACCTTATAATTGAAAGAGAAAAACGCCTAGATTTCGACCCAAATCGGGAGATAGACGTTTATCTCACAAAAACGAATAAATCGGTATAATGGAAAGCCGATTTTGGACGTTTTCAACTGCACTCCATCGCGGAAGCATACAAAGTTGACGGGGGCATGTCGGAGGCGTGTCGAAGGTGGAACTGGGGTGTGGTTATCGGCTGAGGAGAGATGGGCGCCTTTCGCCGATAATGGAAAAAAAGTATGCATTTGTAGCTAGAATTTAGGGCACTTTTCCTGGACCCTGTTTTTTCACGAATAAGGCCCCAAAAAGTGCCCTAAATGACCAGATTACCACCAGAGGGAATCGGGGATGACCTCCCCTGACTCCCCCAGTGGTCACTAACCCCCTCCCACCACAAAAAATGATGTTTCACAGCTTTTTATTTTCACCCTGAAATGTCATACCCACCTCCCTGGCAGCAGTATGCAGGTCCCTGGAGCAGTTGTTAGGGGGTGCAGTGGACTTCAGGCAGGTGGACCCAGGCCCATCCCCCCCTACCTGTTACAAATGTGCTGCTTAATGCTTAGTCATCCAACCCCCCCAAACCCACTGTACCCACATGTAGGTGCCCCCCTTCATCCCTTAGGGCTATAGTAATGGTGTAGACTTGTGGGCAGTGGGTTTTGAGGGGGATTTGGGGGGCTCAACACACAAGGGAAGGGTGCTATGCACCTGGGAGCTCTTTTACCTTTTTTTTTGTTTTTGTAAAAGTGCCCCCTAGGGTGCCCGGTTGGTGTCCTGGCATGTGAGGGGGACCAGTGCACTACGACTCCTGGCCCCTCCCACGAACAAATGCCTTGGATTTATTCGTTTTTGAGCTGGGCGCTTTCATTTTCCATTATCACTGAAAAACAAAAACGCCCAACTCACAAATTGTCGAATAAAACATGGACGTCTATTTTTTTCGAAAATACAGTTCGGTCCGCCCCTTCACGGACCCGTTCTCGTAGATAAACGCCCATGGAGATAGACGTTTTCGTTCAATTATGCCCCTCCACGTCTGTCTCAATAGCAGACTATGGATTTTTCCTCCAGGAATTTGCCCAAACGTTTTTGAAGTCAATTAAGTTATGCGCGTTGGTATAGAATCCACCTGGATTATGGCACGGATCGCTAGGTGCACAAAATATATCCAGGGGATAAGGGCATGCTAAGTTCATTTTTTATCACAGCTTAGTAAAAGGAACCCTATGTTACTATGCATGCCCGTTGCATAATCCAAACTGTTAGTACATCCACACATTACTGGAAATTGAGTGACTACATAATTAGATACCAAGAAAAGAGATTTCAAAGAATTTTAAAAGCACTTCTGTATGTACTGAAGAATACTTAGTTGAATTGACTGTAAAATTGAGTCCTATAAAATAGAAAATTACAGATCAGGAAAATTTAGATGGAATGTTTCAGAATGGTTTAATTATTCATAGGGTTATTTACCTGTTCAGAAATTTGAAAAGTGACAACCAGCAATAAAGAGAAAATTAATTTTAATGCAATCACTTAGTAGTGTTTAAAGAAGAAAATTGCTTGTCAGATTTACAATATAAGGGGCCCTTTTAGAAAGCTGTGCTAAAGAGCAGCATGTGCTGTTTTTAGCATGTAGGTTTCCTGCATACTGGGGCCACTTTTAGCATGGCTGTAAAATGGCCACAATTGTTTTCCATTAATGGCCACGTGTTAATTTCCTAGTTAGCATGTGCCCATTACTGCATGAGCCTTACCTCCACCTCTTTTGTAGGCGGTGCTAAACCTGCGTTAATTGGTAGTGTACGGCTATTTGCCTTTGCTAACCAATTATTTAGGGGCCCTTTTACTAAGCCACAGCAAAAAGTGGTCTGTGGTAGCGTGAGCGCATGTTTTTGACACGCACTGGGCCAGTTTTTACCGCTTCTGGGAAAAAGGGTTTTTTTTTCCCAATGGGCCAAGAAAAGGGCCTGTGGTAAAACTGAAGCCGGCGCATGCCTATTTATGGCCTGAGCCCTTAATGCCACCCGTTGATCTAGCGGTAAGGGCTCACGTGCTACAGGCATGGTAACCAGTCGGCGCACAAACTGCTGATTAATGACGTAAACACTGCATGCGGCAGGAAATTAAAAAAATATTTGTCCTGGTAGTATGGATGCGTGCCAAATCCAAAATTACCGCCAGGGGGCACGTTAGCCTGGCGATAGTCTTGTTTTGGCACATACTGCATGCACCTAAAGCCTACCGCACCTTTGTAAAAGGGCCCCTTATTTATGTTTAAATATGTTTATTAGTGCAATGAGAAACAAACACAATACTGTCCTTGGAGGGATACTCCATACACCACTAAAGTTTTCTCATAAGGATCAAATACAAAACAGTGCAAATACATTTTGCTTTCCCCCCCCCCCCCCCCCACACCTTACCCCCATCCCCTTTCTCTTGAACAGCTCAACTCCCCCGCCCCCCCCCCAGACTCCTCCACTCTATATCGCACTTAAGAATTCAAAATTCTACTACGCGCTACTGCAGTCAATGAGTCCCAGAAAGGGGACCAAACTTGGCAAAGTCTATCTCCTTGTGGCGAGGATAGGTCTTCTATTCCCCTATGCTCCAATGCGCAGAGGTGTATCATATTAGATCGCCAGTGTTGCAATGTAGGCGGGTCCCCAGTTATCCACTGTTGAAGAATCGATTTCTTTCCAACCAAGACTGTTTTTTTCAAGAAGCATTTAAGGCCCCGAGGAGCAAATGGTGACACTCTGAACACCTCAAACAGTTGAGATGGAGCTGGTCTCCAAACCACCCCCCATAACCCAGACACATGCTGACTAACTTGACGCCAAAACCCAAGGATCCTCGGACACCTCCAGAACATATGTCCTAGGTCAGCTGGGGATTGAGCGCACTTCTTGCATCTATCCTCCGTCCCCATTGTTGCCCTGTATGCTCTATGGGGTGAAATATACATCCTCATCACAAATTTATAATGTGTTTCTTGCAATGTCACATTCTCCGTCAGTCTTTGGGTTCCCAAAAGACAAACCTTTACCGTTTCCATCTGGAGGTTCATCGCTAGCTCCTTATTCCAGCAATTGGTCAATTTACCATATTCCACCTCTCCCAACTGTTCCCGCAATGAAGCGTGATAGTATTTGAGTGGGACCCTTAATTGTGCATCTAACCCCAATATGGTAACTAATTGTTCCCACGCCTGCGTTGTCATAGTGGAAGCCGGCAGGGATCTCAGATAGTGACGCAGCTGGAACATAGAAAATAAATTTAGTCCCCTAACCCCATACTCCAACTGCAGTTCCTCAGAAGATTTCAGAGTGCCCTCCGCGTTATATAGCTGATATAGATATTGTAAATTTTTTGTGCCCCACCTGGTAAACTCCTCTGAGCTGGTGCCTGGCATGAAGTCTTTGTTACCCTGGATTGGCAGTAGCGGAGAGGACTCCACAGACAAACCGTAAAACCTACAGACCCACCTCCAAGCTTTCCTCAGGGGCATCACTATTGGTGCAAAAGCCAGCGGTGTCTGAAGCCTCCCCGGCGCCGCATGCAACCAGGCACTAAAGTGGTCCGGGGCAAACAGCTTCGTCTCAGCTCCCGTACATGAAAAGTAAGATGATCCCCGGAACCAATCCGTGAGATGGCGCATGTTACTGGCAATTGAAAAGAGTCTGATACTCAGCAGCCCCAGTCCCCCCCCTGTTCTTGGTAAAAAGAGCTGAGTCGCTCGCATACGCGACTTCTTACCCTGCCATATAAACTTTGCTACCAACCGTGTTACCCACTGGTCATCCCTTTGTGACAGACACAGCGGCACCATTTGGAGCACATAGGTCCACTTAGGCACCAATATCATGTTATATAGTGCAATTCTCCCCATGAGGGACAACGGGAGCGAGTGCCAGCCCTGCAGTGTGTGCCGTGTGCTATGTCGAAGCGGTTCAACATTCACATTATACAAATCAGATAAATCCACAGGGATTAGTACTCCCAGATACTTTAAGGGCCCCTCAGACCAGGTAAGGGGAAATTCTCCTTCCCACGTCTCTCTAATCGAGCTCTGAACTGGGAATGCCACTGATTTCTGTAAGTTAAGAGTAAACCCCGAAAAGAAGCTAAATTCTCCAATAATATCCAGGAGGCACGGTAATGACCTATAAGGGTTTGTCAAAGTCAACAGAATATCGTCTGCGAATGCCAAGGTTTTTACTGAAAGGGAGGGCATCTCAACTCCCGTAACCCCCGGGTCTCTTTGAATCGTGCGCAATAAAGGTTCCAGATAAAGCAGGAACAGCAACGGGGAAAGCGGACATCCCTGCCTTGTTCCCCTCAATATCTGAAACTTGGCAGAACGGGTTCCATTTACTAGTATAGCGGCCTGGGGATGAAAATACAAGGCAGCAATCGCACGTGCAAACCAGCCCCTCACACCCACGTATTCTAGAACTCCAAACAGGTAATCCCAGCGTACTTTATCGAACGCCTTCTCGGCGTCAAGGCTCACCAAAAGCAAAGGTTCTTGTGACATATGACTATATGCTACAGCCATGCAGACTTTACGGACATTAATAGAAGAGTGCCTACCCCTCACAAATCCCACCTGCCCCTCTCCCACCAATGTGGCCATGTGTGGACTTAGCCTCTCTGCCAACACCCTAGCTAAAATTTTAAGATCAACATTGATGAGAGAAATCGGTCTGTATGATTCCGGACGTTCTGGGTCCTTCCCCGGCTTCGGTATCAAAGTGATCCACGCCTCGTTGGAGTTCCGTGGAACCCCTCCTCCCTCCACCGAGGCTTCAAAAAAGGAGACCAGGGCGCCACACAATTGTGGCAACATACACTGGTAATATTCTGTCGTGTACCCATCGGGACCCGGGGCCGTACCCCTTTTTAACGCTTTGACTACTTTCTGAATTTCCTTAGCGCTCAAAGGAGAGTTCAACCGATCTCTCACCTCCGCTGTTAGTTGTGGGATACCCGAGTCTTCTAAATAGTCTACTAAATCAGGTCCACTCCGCTCGCCTGGATTGCTATAAAGGGCTGCATAAAAGTCATGTAAAATCTGTACTATCCCTCCAGGCCGGGTTTCACGTGTGCCATCTGGCTTTATCAAAGATGGGATGAACCTATTACCCCCCCCACCTCTTTACTACTCTTGCCAGTAATTTCCCTGATTTATTGCCGAATCTATGAAAAGTGAATGATCGGTGGAACAGTTGTTTTTTAGTACGTTCATGGATGAGAGAATTCAGTGCCGCAAGTGCCGACACCATCTCTTCCCTACTTCTGGGTGAGGGGGCCGCTAAGTGTTTACGTTTTGCTACCTGGAATTTATGTTCCAACTGGACAATACCCTGTGCTAACCTCTTTGCCCGGGCACACATATAGGAGATGACCTCCCCCCTCATAACTGCTTTTGATGTTTCCCAATAGAGAAGGGCATCATCCTCATGCTGCGCATTAGTGTCCGCAAACAACTGCCATCTCTGCCTAAGATGTTCTTGAAAGTGTACTTCCCCCACTATGTGTGATGGAAATTTCCACTGGTGTCCTCTAAGTCTACCCACTCCTAGCTCCATATCCACCCATATCATAGCGTGGTCTGAAACCTCCATAGGCCCCACCTCTGCTTTCACGATCTGTGGGAACAGTGTACCCTCAGCTAAAATATAGTCTAACCTAGACCACGTGCCGTGTGCCCAGGATAGGTGAGTATAATCGCGTGCCGTGGGATTGACCAAACGCCATGGGTCGATTAGGTTCAATGCCCTACACAGATGTTGTATGCCCCTACCTCTGCTCAATGCTATCCCCGCTGACGGCGCTGATCTGTCTAATTGCCCATCCATCACCTGGTTGAAATCACCCGCTAAGAGCCAGGGGGCAGTTGTGTATTGAAGACCCAAGTGAATTATATGCTGAAAAAATGTAGGATCATGTACATTTGGGCCATAAATATTAAGCAAGAATACTTCTTGTCCCATTATGTTCAAGTGTATAAGGATATACCTCCCCTGTGCATCCCGGGCTACCACTCTGGCCTTGCATTGTAGGGATTTGTGAATCAGGATTGCCACGCCCCCTCTTCGGCCTTTTGCTGGTGCGAAAAAACATTCCCCCACCCACCTTTGCTTGAGCTTTTGACTTTCCTCCTCAGACAGTTTTGTCTCTTGTAAACATGCTATGGAAGCTGTGTGACGTTGCAAGGCATTTAAAATTTTTGTTCTTTTTATTGGCGATCCAATCCCAGCCACATTCCACGATATTAATCTAACCGAATGCATCTAACACGGATCCCAGGACTCCCTCTCTGCTCCCCCTAAATGCAGTGATGTTTTCAAGGCCCCTGGGTGCCCAGCCCCCACCCCGGAACCTTCCCCTCCTATCCATTCCACATAGTGCGTAGTTTTCCCTTCACCCAAGTTCAAATTCCTGTGCGACATTCCCATCATCCTTGTTCCCCTCAAAACCCCCCCTTGACAAACCCACCCTCCCTCCCCCCCCTACTTTCTCTCCCCCTTCGTTAACCCACAACTGTAAAACTCCCATGACACCTGAGTCACAACATGCTGCGGTCCCCACCCCACCCCCACCCTTCAACCGCACATTTTAATCAAGTGAAACTTCTTGAACACAAACTTACAAAACATTGCATACTTGCCCCTGCATTCTGCAAGTACATAATAGCTTACATGACCGACTGACCCGCCAAACCAATGTTCTCTTTCAAGTAGATGTCCCAGTTGGGTTCAGTTCTCTATTAATAAACTGCATGGCTGCTTGGTCTGATACAAACGGGAACCATTTCCCCTCATGTTGAATCTTTAGAGTAGCTGGATACATCAACATGAAACGCTGGTTTCTTTCCACTAGTGAGGTACAGACTGGATGAAACTTCCGTCTCCTCTCTTGTAAGCTAGTTGAATAATCCTGAAAGATTCTTATTTGTGCTCCAGCATATGACAGAGATTCCCTTTTCAAACGATAGCCCCGAAGAATCTCTTCTTTATGAATATAGTTCAGTACTTTTATAATGACAACTCTGGGGCGCTGATTATTCTGATGTTGTCTCCCAATCCTGTGCGCTCTCTCTAAACAAAGCGGCCCACAACTATCTGACAAGGCAAATTCTTTCACGAGCCATTCCTCCAGAACTGTGCTCAAGCTTTTCTCCGGGATAGTTTCTGGCAGTCCCACTAGCCGGAGATTACTCCATCTAGCCCGATTTTCCAACTCATCCAGTTTCTCCGCCTGCTGTTGTAGCTTGTCTTTGAGGCTCTTCATCTCCGGGTCACACTGCTGCCATGCGTCCTCCAGCGTGGACACCCTCGTCTCCACCTCCGTTGCGCGGCTCGCCAGCGTTGCCATCAGCCCATCCACCTTTCCCAGGCGATCATTTAGCGATGTGAACCTGGGTTTCAGCGCCGTTTCCACCGCTGCTACCAGCTGCGATAATTGGCGGGTTGAAAACTCCGCTTCGCTTCTCGGCGTTCCGGGCGCCATCTTGGATTCGCCGCTCGTGCCAGCCGCTTTGTCTTTCTCTGGCTTAGCGCTCTTTCTTGTTGTTCCCGGCGACATGGACACTAAATATTGGTCCATGCACTCTCAGCCAGCCGTAATATACCAGGTCAGTCGGTTTTCGGGGCTATTTACCGGCAATATCGGGCGGGAATTGGGCAGGGACCGCGGAGCAGTGCAAAAGCGTGGCTACTGCTCCTCCAGCATCACGTGACCTCCCAGGGGCCCCTTATTTATTTGAACAAATTTGATGTAATGCTATGTCCCACACATGAGCGGAAACCGCTTAATGTCTGATAAAAGTATTGATAGAAAAGCAGCAAAAAAAGGAAAAGGGACTCAAGAGTCATTGTGGAAGGATATAGAAAAAGATAGGTTTTCAAAGCTTGCTTGAAGGTAGGTAGGGAGGAAGGGTTGGTTCCTGACATGAGAGGAGAAGGTGTTCCAGAGCTTGGGGTCCAAATAGCTGAAAACTGAGTCATGAGTGGAAGAGAGACATATTTGAGAGCGGGATGGAAGAGTGAGGAGGTTATTGTCAGCAGAACCGAAGCTTCATAAGGGCATGTCTACTCTCCACCCCAAAACATGCTCCCGTGCTAAAGAAATATTTTATTTTATAATTTTTTTAGCACACGATTGACGTATGCTGATCCCAGAACTACCGCGGAATGCCTGAGGTGTCCCATGATAGTGCCTTTTTGCATGCGGTAAGCATTAATGTGTAGCGCTGCTTAGTAAAAGGGCCCCTATATATAATTGTGTGTGAATTGTTTGAAAAAAAATGTTTTTACAAAGAAGATGGAAATGTTCTAGTCTGTTAGTGGTCCTTTTTCAAAGGTGCAGTAAAAAATAGTCCTAGTGTACTCTTACACGGTTCTTTCCTGTGCACACTAATCCCCAGATTCTATATAGTACACCTAGAGATCCACACCAAAATCCAAGCGTATTCTGTAACAACACGTGTAACTTAATTGGCTTAACAAGCCAATCAGTGTTGTTAACAGAACTTAACAAGCAATAAGCAGCACTAATTAGCAATAATTAGAATTTTTACGCATAGCTCACTAAGGGACCCTTTTACTAAGGCACGTAGGCGCATATGCACATACAACACGTGTCAAATTAAAACTACCGCCCAACTATTGCATGCCTCTGGTGGAAATTCTAATTTTTACACACATCCAATACGCGTGCCGGAAAATATTTTTTATTTTCTGCTGTGCGGCGCTAACTGGGTGGTAATTGGCAAAAATCATGAACAGAGAGAGAAGATCCTTAAGTACCAAGAAATGCAGTCAGAGACCATAATAACATGGCAAAAAGACACAGAAATATTTCCCATTGTTTTAGGTGCCACAGGCTTGATTAAAGGAATTTTTGAGCACACCTGGGTATGTTGTCTATATTCTTTACATCTTATAAACTCCAGAAGGAAACTGTCTTTGGCACGATGCAAGTACTACGACAAGTGTTAGCAGTAAATTTGAGAGACTGAGATCATACTCCACATACCCTGGCTTAAGAGTGAGGTTCATTTCTTTCATGGTATGTTATGCTATGTATTTATAACCCACTTTCTCCCTGTAAGGTCCAAAGCGAAGTCACAAATCAAGAATCAAGTGAATATCACTAGGAATATTACAAAAAAATGATATTGCAGTATTAAAATGTATGCAAAAGATATGTCTTCGAAAAAGATAATAAGAGTAATCAGAGGAAGTGAGTTCCACATTTTAACAGACTGAAAACAGAATGAACTTTCTAAAAATCATTTTCCTTTTAGACTTGAACTGTACGTTTTTACTAGCAAAAAAGGTGCTGGTACTCAAATGCTAGGCTACCCTACAGCAGTGAGGTGATCACTGAGGGATCCACCCCACAATAGCCAGGCCCCCTGCAACCAGTCACAGAATCTATGACAAGGCAGAATTGGTGTGTAGAACCTGAGCTCTTTCATTAAAACTTGGGGATCATAGGTCAATTTTAGCAGACAGTGGAAAAGGTGCCGCTACTCAGTACCCCCAAGTACCCCCTCAAAGAAAGCCCTGGACCTGAAACAGATAGGAAACAGAGACTTACTGGAGAAATTCCTAAAGCAACTTTTAGATGATTGCCCAGATAGTATTTTATAAACTAAACAAGATATGTTAAAAATGATTCGAGCCTCCTCAGGCAACCAGTGAAGCTGGATTACTAAAGGGGATGCATGATCAATTTTTTTTTCATTTTAAAAATGAATTGAGATGCAGTATTCTGCAGCATCTAAAGTTTTTTCTAGTTTTGTTTTCTTAGATTCTTACATACAGAGAGTTGCAGTAGTCCATCTGGGTTAAAATTAGTGATTGTACCACTAAAGAAAAATGATTCCTACAAAAATAGAAGTGAATCCATCCAAGTTGTCTAAGTTTTAAAAACATTTTTTGCAAGGTTATGTGCAAAAAGTAACTCATTTGGATACACCCCCCCCCCCCCAAAGTAACTCATTTGGAGACACCCCCCCCCCCAACCAGGAGAAACAATCTTTGACATAGCAAGAGTTTCTACCCCCTAACGTTTCTGTTGGTGGTCTGATGAACATCAATTTTCTAAACAGCACCACTGGAGGTAATGATGATATTTTCCTGTATTCTTGTTGAGTTGTTTTTCCAGTTGCTTTATATACAATCCAAAAAAGGTTCATTTATACAATATGCACATAGCCATTTATTTATTAGAAGATCCAATAGGTCTACTGAATAGTTTTTTTTATAGTGTGCTGGCCCAGTTTGTATGTGAGTCATACCCTGGAGACATTGGAGCTGACTCTGTGGGTGCTGTGGGTGCTTGAGCACCTCCAATATTGAGAACATTGCTTGTAGGGGTCCAATGAGGGGTTATTTCCATTGGGCTTAGCACCCCCAATAATTTTGAAAAGTTGGCTCCTATGCCTGGAGAGGTAAGTCTTATTATTTTTTTTCCTTTTTATTTTTTATCAAATTTTGTCCACACAATGGGGTGTTTTGGAGAGAACCATCTGTCTGTATGCATAGGCACAAAGAGCCACACACACACCAAAACCAGGGGGTACCAGTTTACTGTTAATGACATCACAGTGATGTAGGCTTTTGTTTGGGGAGCAATGTTAGAGGCCTATCACAATCTCCACCCACAGCCTGTCACAGGGACCAATCGACAAGGCGGATAAGAAGTTCCTAAAGCGATTGAAGGCCTGTGTTAAAGTTGGGGGTGGACACAATTGTACTGTTTGAATGATGTTAAATCTATATATTGTGATTTAAATTGCGCAAATCCAGTTGTATTCTGGATTTGATCACGTAACATAATTAGCTAAGAAGCCAATCCAAGCTGATAATTGCCAATTAGCAAGGAATTATTGACACTAATCGGCATTACTTAGAATTTATGCGCATTACTGTCTAAGCGTATTTTGTAAAGTAATGCATGTAAATTCTAAGGTGCACAGTTGAAAAGGGGCGTGGCCATGGCCATGGAATAGGCAGGTCATGAATGTTTCTAAAAACTGTGCACATTGTTATAGAATACACCCGGTCCATGCCTAATTTAGGCATAGGTGGTTACACCAAGTTTTACTTGGTGTAACTGCCTGTGACTAAATTTAATGCTTGGACGGGCGCTAAGTGTATTCCATAAGCCATACCTAAATTTAGGCGTACTTTATAGAATATACCTAGGTATATTTTTTGGTGCCACTTTTTTTAGGTGTGATGTATAGAATCTAGCCCTAACCCATGGATTCTATATATCGCATCTAGCATTCTGCGTTGAAATCCAAGCGTATTCTATAATAATGTGCATAACTTAATTGGCTTAACAAGCTAATCAGCACTTTTAACAGCACTTAACAAGCAATAATGAGTACTAATTGGCAATAATTAGAATTTACGTGCATAACTCAGCGTATTCTGTGAAGTAATGCGCCTAAATTCTAATGCGGACAGGCAAAAAGGGGCACGGTTATAAGCGTGGTTACAGGCGGGGAAATGCTGAATATCAACTTGGCTGGTTAAGTTGGAACCGGCCAAAAATAAACCATTGTCAGCGGAAAGGGCCTGGCATTAAGTATCTGGGCTCATCGCAGACCGCAGGAGGCAGCCCTGTTACCGCCTGGGGTCTGAATATCGGCCCTCTGTGCCTAAATCTACATGCCGGGATTTGTCGCATTTTTGTTGGTGTAAATAGAGGCCAGTAGTTTTAGGCGCTAGGATATCAAGCATATTCTATAAGTGGCATCTAAATCTAGTTGGAAATGCTTAGTCGGAAATGTTTTCTGCACGGATTATTTAGGCGCCATATATAGAATCTGACCGTAAGTGTCTCTGTGCTAATTGAGACAAAGTTTATTCAAGATTACAAATTTTTCAGTGTGATCAGGACCAAGTGAATGAACATACTTTTTGTTCACCTAGGTGGCATATAGAAATCAAGAGAATGCTATTTTTACAGTTACATTTATTCAGTCTATTAGCCAGCCCTATTTCATTAGCAGCATGTCTTTATTACATGCCTAGACATTTCTTCTCTCCATTTTTCAGGGATGAGCAGAGAATCACAATGCTGATTGTGTGGGACAGATAGATAATTACTGGGCTTGTACAATGGGAAGTGAGTGGAAAGTGACAGGTCTACAGTTCACATTGTCAAAGAGATGATGAGGCACCTCAAACCATTAATTTACTTTAAAACTCGAGTATTTTAGGATTCTGACTTTTGTCTTTGCTAAATCAGTTGCTCCAGGATACCGAATGCTCAGAAATACAGAAGGCAATAGTCAGACCTGGAAGTACAGTGCAGAGTTTGGGATAGCAACTAGCAGATACCCAGTTAAATTGCGCAATATAACCAGCTATCCACCGATTTTCGGCACGCCGCCAGCTAAGTGTGGCAGCCAAATTTGGCCATGTCAATAGCAAGCCTAACCTTGGCCGATTCCAACTTAACTAGCCAGTGCTGAATATCGACTTGGCTGGTTAAGTTGTAGCAGGCCAAAAATAAACCGGTGTCAGTGGAAGATCCTGGCATTAAATATTTGGGCTCAGCGCTTACCACAGGACGCAGCCTGGTTACCTCCCGGAGTCTGAATATTGGCCCTAGAGTTGCTGGACAAATAAAACATCCTTTGTGGCTGATTTTTAAGTGGGATTTGAGCTCTGATGCCTTTGGTACAAATTCCTAGTTTGGATATTGAATTGGATAGTACCCTTTCCATGAAGCCACAAATAACATTAGTTTTAAAGGGGTCCTTTTACAAAGGCGCGCTGAAAAATGGCTTGCGGTAGTGTAGGTGCAGGTTTTGGGTGCGCGGAGAATCATTTTTCAGCGTGCCTGTAAAAAAGGCCTCTTTTTTCCCCCGAAAATGGACGTGCGGCAAAATCAAAATTTGCCACACGTCCATTTTGGGTCTCTGACCTTACCACCAGCCTTAGACCTAGCGGTAAAGAATTTGGGCGGTAATGACCTACGCGTGTCAGATGCTACTTGGCGCATGTCCGCTACAAGTGCCATTAAAATAAAAAATGTTCAGATGCACGTATCGGACGCGTGCCAAAAATGAAATTACCATAAGAGCCACGCGGTAGTCGGGTGATAAGTACATTTTAACATAGGGACCCTTTCACTAAGGTGCGCCTAAAAGTGGCTTGCGCTGGTGTAGGCGTTGTGTTTTGGACATACGCTGGTCCATTGCCCTTAGACCAGATCTGACACAGAGAGCAATGTTTTTGCTTTTTTGTACCCTCATGCTCCATCCTGGCCCTTTTTTGGGCACAGAGCCTGCCTTAATGACCCTGGGAACAACTGGACTACTTCACACATGTACTGGGTTCTAGCAAGAGTTGTAGCACATGGCCTCTGGCTGGGGATTATTGCCACAATGGCTAGTAGTTGCAACTGAAGGCTTATAGTGTGATAGCCACAGTAGAGGCTGGTTTGAGTTGAACTGAAAGCACAGATAGGGAAAATGCAACCCCCTCTCACCCAAAAAAGAGATATACTGTAATAATAGGAAAAACATGAGAACTGACTGATAAAATTTGACTACTGTACAAAACAAATTATCAAAAGCTTTTTATAGTATTTTAATGTTTTTGAGATCATTTCTTATTATGCTGTTCAGCCATGTGAACGGATGGGATTGTATTGAACATGGCAGAGGAGGCACATTTTAATGAATTCGGAAGAAAGAAAATGTTATCATGCCCATTCTTGTCTAATGAATTCGCTATGATTAGCATTACTACAATGAATAAAACTAAATGAATTATTAATGGCACAGAAAGTGTTTCTTTATGATAGAGCCTTTAGTGTCCAACTAATTAGAAGCGAATTATGGAAATAGGCAAGTGATGATTAATGTGGACATGGGATGAACTCTGTGTCAGCTCTGTTGTTTGAATTCATAGTGACATAAAGTTCTTGGGTTCCAAACATATACTATGTAGTTTCTCCATTTTTTGCCGTATGGTTGTGTTTCTTTGCTGTGGTGTGAGTAATAATGATCAAAAGGTCTTGTTTTTTTTACTGGAGCAGTGTAGACTGATGAAGAGATATAAAGCACCAGTCATGGGGTTAGGTGCAAGCTATGGTGCCCTCTGTGAAATAAATTGATGGTCTCAGTCCAGTATCAGATGATACATCACAAAAAGAGTAAAGCTGTAAAGTTGTTGACCACCTGGCTTCTTGAAAGCAGAAGCACCTATGGAAATAGTTTTCTTGGTATACTGGTAGAGAGCTGTGGTAGCCATGTTAGTCCACTCTTAAAGGTTATCAATAGAAATCAAACAAAATAAAACATGGAAAAGAAAATAAGATGATACCTTTTTTATTGGACATAGTTTAATACATTTCTTGATTAGCTTTCGAAGGTTGCCCTTCTTCGTCAGATTGGAAATAAGCAAATGTGTTAGCTGATAGTATATATAAGTGAAACATCCAAGCATTTCATTGACAGTCTAGCAGGGTGGGGGTGGGTAGGAGGTATGCATGGGGACATCAAAGCATTACATTGATAGTCTAACAGGATGGGTGTGGGTAGGTGAGAGGAGGGTGATAAACAGAGAAATACAACTTTATGGTTTATAATGGGCTAGAAAACCCAGATCCTTGTTAAGTCCTGTCTGTTGGGTGTCAAAATATTCAATCATTCTGACTTCAAAGGTCTTACGTTCTTGTATTGTTTTAAAGTTACCTTTCAGGATTCTTACTGTGAAATCACTGGTGCAGTGTTCTGGTCTTGTAAAGTGCTGGCCCACAGGGGTGGGAACCTGACTGGCACCAGCTTTCTTCATGTTATATCTATGTAAATTAAATCTTGGTATACTGCAAAGTTGTCTTTGGATAGCATGGAAGGTGCAACCACACCAAATTGGAGGGTTACTAGGGCAATTGCACCAATGGTTTCCACTTCATTTGGCTTAGTCTGACGAGTTTGATTCATTACATGTAACATGGTAGACAATAACAGAAAAAAAATCAATTGAGCACTTTTCCAAAACTCACTCAGTCCATTTTTTTTCCGTTGTGAGCTAGGGGATTAATTTCGTTCATTAAGGCAAGATTAATTTACAGTAGCTTATTCCTGTGCCAAAACTCACTCCCCCCCCCCCCCCCCCCCCCCCGATATTCAGCCGACAGTGGTCAATTTTTTTAAAATGCTGATCGTCGCTGGTTAAATTAACCCTCGATATTCGGCTCCGGGCCATGTCTGTGCACCAGCAGTGAATATAGAGGGCTAATTTGGGGTGGGCTGGCTGCCTGGAGCTTATGCAGGCCTGGCCAATATTCAGCTGAAGCCTGCATAAGATAGTTATGTGGGCCCTGACTGAATATTGGGCAGGCATCTGCATAACATTTTTTTAAATCTGTTCCCCTGAGCCACCTCCCAATCACCTCCTGCCCTCTTTTTCCCTGCCCCTCCCCCCAGCCCACAACAAGAAACTATTCCTCCCTCCCCCTGGAATGCCTCCTGCCCCCAACTCATTAAAAATGTTAGAAACAAAACAAGAAATTTTAAAATCAATCCTCACCTGTAAAGGGAGCGAAAGGAACTTCCTGAGGAGTGAAGTAACATGATCAAACTTTGACTATTTGAAAAACATGGGCAGCAGTGTTTTGGATCAGTTGCAATTTCCTTAGAGACCCTGCTGCAATACCCCTACAGAGGGAGTTGCAATAATCAAGCTGTGATAGGACTGTAAATTGAACTAATACAGCAAATGAGTAGGGTCAAACAGAGAACAGATAGATCTTAGTTGTCTTAATCAGTGCCGTAGCGAGGGCAGCTGACACCCGGGGCGGGTCGCCGCTGCGCACCCCCCCGGGTGCAGCACAGTGCACCCTCCCCCCTCTGGAGCGCACCCCCTCCTGGAGCGCATACTTACATCGCAAAGCGGCGAGGGACGGGCGGTAGGGCCGATCTGCCCCGACTGCACATTACTGGGAGCTGCGTCGGCTCCGCTGGTTCCCTGCTCTCTCTGCAGAGCGAGCAGGGAACCAGCGGAGCCGACACCCCTCCAGCGGCGTGCACCCGGGGCGGACTGCCCCACCGCCCCCCCTTCCTACGCCACTGGTCTTAATTTAAAAAAAGAATTTTCATTGACCCATTTATCTGTAGCTGAAATGTCAGCATAGGCTGGTGTCCACATACCTGTATTGAATACCCAGGTATAAAATAACTGTGGCAGCCAGTATTTAAATCAAACACTGACTGCCATGGCTGAATATTACCCCCATATGTTTTTAGACAGGCATGAACCATGAAAAGTGAAAGAAAGTCTTGTACCTCACAAAGGGGCCCTTTTACTAAGCTGTGCAAAAAGTGGCCTGCGGCAGTGCGATCTATTCTTTTGGGCGCATGCTGGGCCAGTTTTACAGTGTCCTGGAAAAAGGGCTTTTGTTTAAGGGGCTGTAAAATGGAGATGCGGCAAAATAAAAACCAGCGTGCGTCCATTTTTGGCCTGAGACCTTACCGTCACCCATTCACTTAGTAGTAAGGTCTCATGTGCTACCTGGGTGGTACGCATCAGGGCTGCCGAGAGACTAGGCCGGGCCCGGGGCAAGGCCGGCCCGCCTCCGCCCCCCCCCCCCCCGTCTAATTATCAATGTAGGCTATCGTACAGGCCACATTTTATGCAATGACACCTAGTTACTAATAACTGGAGATACCAGTACATAGGAACATAAGAATAGTCATACTGGGTCAGACCAATGGTCTATCCAGCCCAGTATTCTGCTTCCAACAGTGGCCAATCAAGGTCACAAGTACCTGGCAGAAACCCAAATAGTAGCAACTCAAATAGTAGCTACCAATCCCAGGGCAAGTAGTGGCTTCCCCACGTCTATTTCAATAGCAGATTATGGACTTTTCCTCCAGGAATTTGTTCAGACCTTTTTTAAACCCAGATACGCTATCCACTGTCACCACATCCTCTAGCAATGAGTTCCAGAGTTTAACTATTTGTTGAATGAAAAAATATTTCCTCCTATTTGTTTGAAAAGTATTTCCATGTAACTTCATTGAGTATCCACTGGTCTTTGTACTTTTTGAAAGAGTAAAATATTGATTCACTTTTATCCATTCTATACCACTCAGGATTTTGTAGACCTCAATCATATATCCCCTCAACTGTCTCTTTTCTAAGCTGAAAAAGCCCTAACCTTTTTAGCCTTTTCTTATATGAGAGAAGTTCCATCTCCTTTATCATTTCGGTCACCCTTCTTTGAATCTTGCCTAATTCTGCTATATCTTTTTTGTGATACGGTTATCAGACTTGAACACAATACTCAAGGTGAGGTTGCACCATGGAGTGATACAGAGGCATTATAGTATTCTTGGTCTTATTTACCATTCCTTTCCTAATAATTACTAGCATCCTGTTTGCTTATTTGGCCATCACCACACACTGGGCAGAAGATTTCAGCGTATTGTCTACAATGACACCTAGATATTTTTATGGATGCTGACTCTCAAGGTAGACCCTAGCATTGGGTAACTATGATTTGGATTGTTCTTCCCAATGTAGACATCTTAACAGTATCCCATATTGATAGCTTCTTGTCTATAGGGCTGAAATTGAAACATTGTCTGTGCCAACATTTTAGACCACATAAGAGCCCGTTTAGTTTGCCTAGTAAGGTGTTTAGGATAAGAACTGTTCTATGAATGTTACCCTATACTTTCTATTTTGCGTTGTACAGTAACTGTTTTTCCATGCAGGTTATTCCATCACCTTTTTGGAAGCAAATTTCATTACTCTGGGGCTGAACTGCTTTTTCATGGAAGTTATTCCAGTGTTCCATTACCAGCATCTTGCAATTGGGGATTTTCTGTTTTTAACCCACTGGATTTGGACTTTCCAGATCTATTGGCTCACTTTTTTTTTTTTAAAGAACTATCTGTTAACTTGGCTGATGGGTTCATCTGAACCTTCTTCTCTGTTCCTCTCCAGTGGTGTTGTTTCATCTGTCAGAAGCATTAACATCCCCCTCCCCCGCTTCTTCTATAATTTCTACACCTTTCCTCTCCATGCATTACTATTTGATGAGATTTGATTGTAAGCTCTATGGAATAGGGTAAATATGTCTGTATAGATTTGCATACGCCTGATTAGCACTTAAGAAATGATAAGCAGTAGTAGATGGCTATCTGCCTGACTCTATTTGTCTGCTTTGCCTACACTGTTCGATTTCCTTTTCTCTCTGATTTTAATATACAAACTGTCTGGACCCACCAAGTTTTAAAACTCACTTTTCTCTGTTACTGAAAAATGGGCTGTGCTAGTGTAGGTGCGTGTTTTGGGCATGCACAGATCCATTTTTCAGCGCACCTGTAAAAAAGGCCTTTTAAAATTTTTTGCTGAAAATGGACATGTGGCAAAATAAAAATTGGTGCACATCCATTTTGGGCCTGAGACCTTACCACCAGCCATTGACTTAGCAGTAAGGTCTCACATGGAAACCGTGCGGTAATCATCTACACATGTAGAATGACGATTACCGCCTGGTTTCTGCTGTGCGCCAGGGATCGGTAAGGGAAGGGCTTTTTCCGTTCAGTTAGTGCATCTGGCTGAAGGTAAGGGAGCTATGTACCTGGGAGCAATTTGTGAAGTCCACTGCAGTGCCCCCTAGGGTGCCCGGTTGGTGTCCTGGTATGTCAGGGGGACCAGTGCACTACGAATGCTGGCTCCTCCCATGACCAAGTGACTTGGATTTGGTCATTTCTGAGATGGGCGTCCTTGCTTTCATTATCGCTGAAAATCAGAAACAACCAAGTCCTGGGGACAACCATCTCTAAGGTCAACCTAAATTTGCTGATTTGGGCGTCCCCGACCGTATTATCAAAACGAAAGATGGACGCCCATCTTGTTTCAATAATTCGGGTTTCTCCACTCCTTGCAGGAAAACGCGGGCGTCCCTTTCGATTATGCCCCTCCACGCGGCTTAGCAAAAGGGCCCCTGGATGCTTTCTCTAAATTTTAAAAGTTTTGACTTCAATAAAGTAATTTCTCTTTGGCCCTCTTTCTCTGAATGCAGTTTCCTGATGAACTGCTGATATCATGGGATTTAGGAGAAGTGAGGTTTGTGTAGTTGCTTGTTAGAAAGACCCAGTGCGATTGATGAAGTGACTCCCTCTCCCAAAGCAGCTCTACTGTGTCTGATCATTGAGGTCATTTAAAGATATACAAACCCAAAATGCCATTAATCTTTGCATTTTTTTCATTCATTTGAAATAAATCTACATCACTATTACAGACTGAACTATTCAATTCTCTTTTTCTCTTTACATAATTTGGGCATGAATTGTAAGCACCTTCTTCTCATTCTATATTTATGCTAGCACTCCACTAAAATCCTGCTACTACATCATTCACTTCTGAACATGCAACAAATCTGCTATTTCTTTATTACCACTTATGAAAAAAAATATTAACCTATATCTTACTTGGTCGAATGGAAATTGCATATCGTTAACCTTCACTTTCAAAGATTTTTTATATCCATCATTGCTGACAGCAAAATTGTTCCAGTTGAACAGCAGTGTAATATCTGATCCTAAATATATGCATTTATACATAACTAAATACACATACATGTGTAGCATAGATGGAACAATTCATTTCTCCTTTCCTTTTCTCCTTCACTCAAAAATGTGATTGATGTGTAGATGCTAGAAGCAAGTTTTAACACCTAACTCTACAGCAGTTTGCACATCAAGACAAAAGATCTTGAAGCCAATGAGGTGTGAACAAAAGGAAGGAAAGAAAGAAACAATTTTATTTTTAATTGCAAATTACTACAAGTTTGAAAGTTACAAGGAAGAGAAATTGCTGGAAACTTTCACTTCCAAAAATAATGTACAAGAAGCAAAACAAAGTGTACAGAAAGGCAGGAGGATTCAGATGGTATGATTGGTTCGTTCAAGTTTACATAACTTTTGGGAGCCCTTATGAATTAAAAGGTGGATGAACTGGGGTTGGAAGACAACAAAAGGAGCATTTTAAAAATAATGTTCTCTTTATTTCAGTTTTCTATATAAAAAATGTGTCAGTCATCATTGGAAGCTATCTTTTCTACATGGATGACTCCCAGATCTACCTTTGTTCCAGAAACCTCACCAAGGCTCAGATACTCAAAGCTCTGGTGCTGTTCTGAGCAGTGCTGGAGAAATACCACTCGATCAGTGCTGCTAAACAGTTCCCTAATGTTCAGTGCTAATGACAAGCAAAGTTAGGCACAATGTCAGCGCTGAGCATTAGTGAGCTGTTTCCAGTTCTGCAGGAGAATTGTGTCTGGAAATGTGCTCAGGAGCCTAGGCACAAGCCTCCTGCAGAAGAGGTTTGACAGGTCCAGGTTTTTCTCCTACAGGAAAACTTAAAGTCATGGTGGTCCAATGGACCCCAGGTCCCTCACCACCAAACACAAGGGCCTGAAGGTCTGGTGGAACCCCAGGCCCTTTATCCACCCAAGCACATAGCTCCCATCGCAAATTTAAAAAACTCCCATATATGGTAGTTGAGTTCCGTCCAGTGCATCCCAGGATGCACCAGGCAGGGCAGGATGCTGCCATTTTGAGGAGGCACCCACAGGAGCAGGGAGGAAGTGCTATTCCCTCTTCCTTCTCAAAGGTAGGAGAAGGAAGGCATCACCACTAGACCACCAGGGCTAGCCTTTGGGAGTGGGGTTAGGTTAGGCCTGACAAGGGTCCCACTGGACCACCAGGGTTCTATGTATTTGCAGAGGGGTGTTATGTGCTGGGGAGTGAGGAGTCTGGGGTCTACTGAACCACCAGACTGTCACATCTTGGAGGTCTCCCCATTCCACCCCAATGCTTTGGCAAACCCTAACACCAGCTCTAAGCTGGCGTAGGGTTTGCCACAAGAGGAGCGCCCTTGTTTGGCATGCTGCCCGTTGAACATTAGGGAGGAATGCAAGAGACCCTCTTTTGCATGCATTTGCATGAAATTGTGATCAGAGCTGGCGAGCTCTGATTATTGTGCACCAGCAAATGCGGACCCTAGTCTTGCACGAATGGCCCGCATTTGCTTTTGAGCATCTGCAAGAGTTTGATTGGAAATCTCAGCCTGCTTGTTTGACATTGCTGTCTGGATATTCCAGTAAGGAGCCTTTTCTATATGATATTCAAGTTCAATTGTAGACGTTTTGCTGAAAATGTCTAAAATCATTAATATGGCAATTTTCAAACCAGAAAAATGTCTATTTTTTTGTTTCAAGAATTGTTATTTTCCAGATATTTTTGTGCTTAGTATGTATTTTTTTTTAGGTAACATTAAAAAAAAAGTCCTAGAGAAAAGCACTAAAAAACAACCCACTAATTGGCAATAATTGGAATTTACATGTGCATCTTTTTAGACGTATTCTAAAAAGAGGCTCACGCAAATTCTAACGTGCGTAGCTGAAAAGGGGGCCATAGGAAGAATGTGCATATACTACTACTACTACTACTACTACTATTTATCATTTCTATAGCGCTACAAGGCATACGCAGCGTTGTACACCATACACAAAAAGACAGCCCCTGCTCAAAGAGCTTACAATCTAGATAAGACAGGTAAACAGACAGAACAAGTTCACATTAATTGATTTGATTTGCTTACTTTATTTATTTTTTGTCTATTAGATTGTAAGCTCTTTGAGCAGGGACTGTCTTTTTTTCTATGTTTGTGCAGCGCTGCGTATGCCTTGTAGCGCTATAGAAATGCTAAATAGTAGTAGTAGTAGTAGTAAAAGGACAGGGCAAGTGAGTAGTGGCTAGGAGTCAAAAGCAGTGGTAAAGAGGTGGGCTTTAAGTTTGGACTTGAAAACTGCCAAAGACGGGGCTAGACGCACAGGCTCAGGAAGTCTATTCCAGGCATGAGGTGCAGAAAGACAAAAGGAACGGAGTCTAGAATTAGCAGTAGAGGAGAAGGGGACAGATAAATTGGGGCATTCCTCAAATTTCCCTTTATGGTTATAGAATTCAGGGGAACTCACCTACATTTAGGTGCAGGTATTCATAACAGGTTTTCAGTGGCATAAATGGCTGCACCTAAATGTAAAATCAAATAGATAGGACAAAAATATGTTTTATGTGCAGGGACCTTAAAACATGCCCAAAATCATTCCCAGCATCATACACAACTTACATATGTTTAACTACTTTGCAAAACATATCATTTTGATAATATGGATCTTCAGATATAACAACACAGGTACTGCAGAATCAACTTATCTTAAGCAGCCGAGTGTGAATCGCCATTGATCCAAAATAATTTTTCAAGATTTTTTTGTTTAAATAACATTGCAGGAAAAAATAAAGCTACTTAGCTTCAAATTTCAAAAATAGAACCTGATTTTTGGGGGTGCTCATTTTTGAGAACTATTTATAGAATTCCCACCATGGCACTCAATTTCAAAGCAAATGGATATCTCAAAATGCCCATAAAAATGTCCATCTGCTCAAAACATCCAAGTTGCAATTTTGGAATAACAGAATTTGGACGTTCTATACTGCAGTGCATCGAAATAGCAAGGGGGCGTGTTGTGGGTGTGTTTTGTGGAGGTTAGGGAGGACCCAAAATTAGGGTGTCCAACATCGTATTGCTTTCAAAATCTGCACACTAGTGCATAAAATCATCTATGGGATACATGACCGACCTCATTGATCTACCAGCCAGAAACACAACAACATCTACACGCACATACTTCAACCTCCATCACCCAAGCTGCAAAGGACTCAAATATAAATCAACGTATGCATCCAGCTTCTCTTTTATAAGCATGCAACTATGGAACGCACTACTAAACGTCTTGAAAAACAACCCACAACCTATCAAACTTTTGGAAATCACTAAAAACTAATTTATTTAAAAAGGCATACCCTAACAACCCAATCTAAATGCCTTGATCCTGCAACACAACGAAACTAATACTCGTGGTCACACCTCAACCCTTCCTCCTTATTCCCTGATGTGTCTATCGTTCATAAATCTTGTACAATGTCACTATGTATCTGTTACACCGGAATTGGCGATCGCCATCACGGTCACTATGTAAGCCACATTGAGCCTGCAAATAGGTGGAAATTGTGGGACACAAATGCAATAAATAAATAAATAGATAATCGAGTGGGAAGAAATGTCCAAGTCTAAAAGAAGGATTTTTTTTTAATTTAGGCCTGTTTCAACCACGTCCAGGGTACAAAAAGGTGCTCTGATTGAGCAGCTACCACTGGAGAGATTAAGGCAGGACCCCTCATGAATCTCCTAGTGGTTACTGTCCCCCTTCCCTCATCCCTGAAAGTGACACCAGAAAGGGAAATTAGGCTTCTTGACAAACATCAGATATTATAGGCATTCTGAAGAAAGTAGCAAGCAGATCTGAAGCGTAGCCTAGTGATTAGTATGGACTGTAAACCAGGGAACTCAGGTTCAAATTCCACTTCAACTCTCTCTTTTTTTTAACCTTTAAACTGTAAGCCCTGTACCTAAATATTAAAGACACCTGTAAGCCTTAAGACTATTGAAGTGGTGCACATTTAGGTACAGTAGTTATTTCCCTGTCTCTGGAGGGCTCACCATTTAAAATAACAAAGTTACAGTGGAATATGAACCTGGGTGCCCTGGATTAAATCCCACTGCACTGACCACTAGGCTGCCTCTCTGCTCTGCAGTGACATCTGAGTGGTCATTTTAGAACAAATGTTGCCAGACACGTATCCTTGTCCCTGGTTTTTTGGCGTTTATAATTTGGATGTTTATTTTGAAAAATGGCTGTGTATTTTGGATGTTCTCACGTATTATCAAACAGGAAACTCTGATGTTTTTCCTGTTTGAAAATGGCTGTGAGATGGACGTTTTGACTTGGATGTTCTTTCAAAAATCTCTTCCACGTGAATATACTACACATTCTTTAAGAAAAGTGAGCACTGTGTACAGTATTAACAACATTTGAGACTCTAATTGAGACTCTACACATTCATGTTTCCTTTGGAGGTTGAGACCCAGAATACAGTAACCTATGATGACCTCTTCCAGCAAGTGAGTTGGAATGGTGGAAGAGAGTCTCCTTTCGTACCCTGAGCAGCACCCTGGACCGTGATCATACTCTCTAGTTCACTGGTGACTGCATAATCACTCTAGTCTAACTACCCCTCTCTGTAGATCATACCAATGCTATGGAGAGCAACCTGAATTTAACTGAGTAGCTTGGAATGCTCCCTATAAAGTCAAATAAAATGTGCAGTTACATCCTGGACCAAGACCTCCACCATCTGATAAAGAAAGGGATGATCTGGAACCTTTTGCTACTGATTTGGAACCATATTGAACTTGTTTCCTTTACTCCACTGCAACTGGACTAGAATCTGGAAGTTGCTGCTGGTCTTGACCTGGTACTTTTGTTTAATTTTTTATTTGTTAAAAAACAACCACCAGGCTCTTTATTTTATTTTTATTTCTGCATCAAGAGTGTGATTAGTCAGTAGAGTGTGTCATGTGACTTTGTATCCACATTTGTATTTAGCATGATTTGCTATATACTGCTGAGCACTTTACAACTAATTCACCACAAATTTGTCTACCATATGGACTGGCAATCAGAAGAGACCCTTTATGTACATCATAAGGGCCTTACTCTTTACTATACCCTTGCTCCAGTCTCTCTGATGTCTTCCCTGGCTCTTCACATCTGGATTCCAAAACATTCCAGGACACTTTCTGCATTTCTGAACCCTAGGAGGACATGTTATTTAAATATATATTACTGGTTTTCCAGATGTTTGTTGTCCCATTCATTGCAAGAGCTAAATAAATGTCAGGTGTTAAAGCTCTTATTTTGATGAGATGAGGGGAATCCAGCAGAGAAGCACATGGCAACTCTCTATAAATAGAGCGAGATGAAACATTTATTTCCTTTGGAACTTGATTTACTAATTTCATGTAAATGCCCCGGAGGCTCCTTGAGTGTGAAAAGAAATAACAGAAAAACAAGGCAGCACAAACTGAATGTTTGAAGGGTTTTATTTCCACCATATTTCCAAAATTAGCAGTTAGAATAAGAATTTGTAACATTGTATAGCTTCCTTCATACCTCCCAAAATCACTACTTATCTAATATGAAGCAAGAGGCACAACAGTGAATGAAGATGTTGGCAATTACAAGGAAAGATGAGGTTCTGATATTTCTATTGGCCACATTGCCACAAAAAATTACAGTACTGTGCAGGTCTTTTTCTGCCGCCATCTACTATGTTACTCACGTATGTTACTCTTCTTTTTCATGTAGCTTACACACTGCCACTGTGAAATGGACCAAGGGAGATATAATAGAGACAGTTTTTACACAATTGACTCAACACATCGAAACATTTAATATCTTACATCAATGCCAAACTGACTTTCATCATAACACCGAAACAGTAGTCACTTCTCTTATCATTTTCAAATCTGGTACAGTTGCATTAGTGGTGTCTTTAGATTTGAGTGACCTTTGATTTTGTGGATCAAACTCTTACAGTAGACTGTCTGAGATTGGCATTGTAGTAATAAATTGTTGAAATAAAAAAGTCTTCAAATATTTCCTAAACTGGATTGTTGATTTGACTCAAATCGTATAGATGCTGGTAATGAGTTCCTGCTAGAAGAAGATTAATAAGAAATGGCTGATGTTAAATGCCCATGAATCCTAATTGCTTTCAAAGATGGAAAACTAAGCTACATTTGATTCTGTAACAAACAAGATTGCCTACTTGCAGGTAACTTAGGGGGTCTTTTCCTAAGGTGTGTTAGTAGCTGGCGCTAAATGCTGAGACGCCCATAGGAATATAACGCTGTCTCAGCGTTTAGCACCAGCTAAGTTTTAGCACGAGCTAAAATGCTTACACACTAGTAAAAGACCCCCTTAATTAATGACATCAAATACTTTGGAACCTGACCATACAAGATCTTAAATATTATAACACTTAATTTAAATTTAACCCTTGCCTCTATCGGAGCCAGTGAAATTTCAAAAACATAGGGGAAGCTATCGTAATGACTCACACCATGTATTAATCGAGCTGCAGTATTCTGTATTGTTTATAATCTTCTAATAAGAGATTTGGTACATCCTATATATACTATATTACAATAGTCAATATTTGTAAGAATAAGCGCTTGAACTATTAATTGAAAAGCTGATTCTTCAAAGTTCTTTCTAACGGCCCTTAGTTTTTTAAACATATTGAATGAATTGTTCACCAATTTATTAATCTGGTATTCCATTGTGAGCTGACTATCAACTACAATCCCAAATGTTCAAGCTACTGTCTCAAACTTCAAATTACTTCCTAAGGAGAGTAATAGCTGTGTTCTAATACTGTCTATTGTACCAAACCTCAGAAATATGTTTAGCTTGAGTTTATGCAAATAAATCCACTTTTCTACTAAATGTAAGCAATTTCTCAGTCCTCCCAAGTTTTCATAATCATCAGCTACCAAGGAGAATAAAATGCAGATGTCATCTGCATACATTAAATATTCAGTTTTTGTTTGCTCCAACTCTTTCCCTAAAGACCTCATTAAAATATTGAATAATATAGGGGAAAGTGGTGAGCCCTTCAGAACCCCACACTCTGCATCCCAAGAATCAGACAATGCTCTCTCCATCTTCATTCTATAAGAGCGCTGGATTGAAAAGCTAAATAAATAAATAATTAAAACTAACCCAGAAATTCCTATTTCTTTCAGTTCTTTTAGTAGTATTCAATGATCGATCAAATCAAATGCACTCAACAGTTATAAGTAAAGAACTGTTTCCCATAGCAAGTGTCTATTCTAGTCTATCAGGGAACATACCACAGTCTCTGTACTGTAACTTGTTCGAAACCCTGATTGAGAATAATGTAATATGTCAAAATGTTAAAATTAACCAATTAAACACTAACCCATCCCTCCATAATTTTTGTAAATGGTGGTATAGAAGCCACTGACGATAGTTGGTGATTTCCTGTACGCCCACTTTTTTTTATTTTTCAAAATTGGAGTCAATATGATGTTTCCCTCCAACAAGTAGAAATTGCCCAGTGACAGCTCATTATTTAAACAATATGATATAATTTCAAAAAGTGAGAATGGGCAATTATGTATTAAATGTACCAGATGTTTATCAAGACAAATTTGTTTCTTTGCAAATTTCTTAAATAATACGATAACCAATTGTTTAGACACAACCAGAAATTCTGTCCAAGTTCTATCTACAGGAATACCATTAATCAAATCATAGCTAAGCAATGAAGGCGAATCTGCATTCTCAAAACCCTTTCAAAGTTTTTTCACTTTAGAGCTAAAATAGGATGCTATGAGGGGTATTTTTGATATGACGTCTAAATCCAATTTTTGATGTTTTGCTGAAAACGTCCAAAAATCAAGTGGTGAACATGGCCATTTTCAAACCAGAAAAATTATCTTTTTGTTTTGAAAATGCCCATTTCCTAGACATTTTGTGCTCAGTTCATTTTTTTGTGTGACCATTAACCCCCCCCAAAAAACAAATTAAAACAGCCAAGGGGAAAATGCATAAAAACAAGCTATCGGGATGCATGGGGGGGGGGGCAGCATTCTTAGTAGACTGGCCATATAGACATCCCAGCAGGGCAGTGGGGCACCCTAGGGGGTGCAGCAGTGGACTTCACATAAAAGGTCCCAGGTACACATCTCACCGTTACCCCCTTATATTGTATGGGGACCCTCCAAAACCCACAAAAAAATCTACTATACCCATCTATACACCACTACAATATCCCTTATTTTTGCAGGTGTCACCTATATGTGGGTATAGTAGGCTTGGGTGGGTATTGGAGGGCTCATACTTTCCACCAGTTAGAGTGAGATATGGGCCTGGGTCTCCTTCTCAATGGTGCACTGCATTAACCACTAAGCTACTCCAGGGACCTGCTTGCTGCTCTGATAGGCTTGGCCATAACATCTGAAGGTGTCATAGAGGCTGGTATATACTGTTTCTTTCACATCTTTGGGGGTGACAGGGGGTCAGATACTCCTTGGGGAGTAAGAGGGGCATGTCTTAGTCCCTCTAGTGGTCATCTGCTCATTTAGGGTACCTTTTTGTGACTTAGTCATGACTGAACCAAGTCTAGACCAAAACATCTTTTAGCACTGGATGTTTTTGCTTTGTTCCATTATGGCAGAAAAACATCCAAGTTCTGGGAATGTCCAAATCCTGCCCCCAACATACCCCCTTATGATTTGGATGCACTGCAAACTGCCTAGAAAAGTTTCTTAAAATGGGTTTCAAAAATAGCAGTTTGGACAGTTTAGCAAAAAAAAAAAAAAAAATCCATCTGCCACTTTGTGCTGCTTTTTGGATGTTTTTCTATTTCAAAAATGAGCCCCTAAGTCTTCCGAGGTAGAAGTATTTAAATTATATTCAACTTGCAAATCATCTACATTAGTGACATAATTCACCAAGGAACAAATCTTTTTTTTGCCAAAATATTTTATTAGTTTTCAATATATAACAATATCAGGGAGGAAACATTAAGGAAAGAAAAGGGATAACAGAAAGAAAAAAAGAAGGGAGAGACAGAACAGGAAAAAAAAATTCCAGGTGTCTGATATGTAAGTCTTTTGTATTGGGCTAGGATTAGGTCTGAGTAGCTTTCCAGAGAAGACCAGACTTTTTTTTGTGGAAATTGTCGCCCGAGACTTCTCTGCCATGGCAAACTGGAGTTTCTGGTGTTGTAGAACTGTATTCCACCAAAAATGAACATTCAATAGCTGTGCAGATTTCCAGTTCCATAGAATTTGCCTTTAGCAATAGTAAGGAGAGTCTTTTTGCTATCTATACACTCCTTACCTACCTGCTTAGAAAAATACATCTTTTTGGTATTAATTAATTGTGTCTTAAATCATTTTCCTCCATTTTAGTCTATAATTCTTACAATTTGTTTTCTTCCATTTTCTTTGTAATTATTTACATTCCCTCTTTAGTTTTGGCCCCCTTTTACAAAGCTGCACTATTGGCTGCCGCGTGACAATGACAACACAGCCCATTCAAATTGAATTTACAATGTTGACTTTACATTACCCGCAGCTGCTAGTGCAGCGTTGTACAATGGGGGTGGGGGGGGGTTAGTATTTCTTTTGTATAGCAAGGATCAGTTTTTCTTCTAATTTTCAATTTCACAGTCTTAGGTGCTGTGCTATCTAAAATGTTTTCACTAATTATATTCCAATTTCTAATCAGATCAACTTTTGATATATTATCTGTTTGTAATTTTTCATTCACACAGTCCCAGAACTTGTCTTGAATAATTTTACCTCTTGTATTAATTAATTTCTTAGTACTTAGCCTTTTATGATCTCCCTTTTCCTGCCAAAAGAGGATAAAATCCAACATATAATGGTCAGACCAGAGAATTTAAGTAGAAGAATTAAACTGTATTAAAATCCTACCTGGTTGATACTTGGTCTTTTTATTAAGGCATGCTAACAGATTTAGTGCATGCTAACAATTAGCACACACTAAATGATAAAGATGCCATAGAAATATAGGGGAGAATTCTATATATGGTGCCTAAAAAGTCTACACGGAAAACAGTTCCGCCTAAGCCTATTCTATAAGCCACGCCTATAGTTAGGCGCAGTATATAGAAATCATAGCGCCTACATCTACACAACTTCATTTACACAAGTGAAAATATGGCGTAAATCCTGACATGTAGATTTAGGCACAGAGAGTCATATTTTATAACAGTGTGCGTAAACTTTGGAACACCAATGAAATTCCCATTTCCCTGCCCATAACCATGCCCCCTTTTACCTGTGAGTATTAGAAGTTTGATGCACTGTGTTACAGTATACGTTTAGCAAGTTTTGCATGTAAATTCTAATTATTGTTAATTAGTGCTCATTATTCTTTGTTAAGTGCTGTTAACAATACTAATTAGCTTGTTAAGCCAATTAAGTTATGCGCATTTTTATATAATATACTTGGATTTTGGTGTGGAGCTCTAGACGCAATGTATAGAATCTGGGGGATAATGGGCATCTTATCATTTAGGGGCCCTTGTACAAATGTGCGTTCAGTGATTTCAGATTTGCCGCGTGCCCATAATGTCTGGATGATTTATTTATTTATTTCCTCCCACGTGCAGTCTTTCCGGCGGTAATCATCAGTTGGCATGTGCTGATCAGTCACTGCACATGTAGCATGTGAACCCTTAAGGCTAGGGTGGCATTAAGGGCTCAGGTCGGTTTTAGGCACGCGCTGGTTTCAGTTTTGACACATGCTCTTTTCCCATCCCCTTTAAAAAAAGCCCTTTTTTGCAGACATGGAAAAAACTGGCCTGGCGCGCATCCAAAACACGCGCCTACACTACTGCAGGCCACGTTTTACCACAGCTTAGTAAAAGGACCCCTTAGTAAAAGCTAAAACATCTAATTGATTACCCTTTTCATGAGTAATATAAGTCTCAGACCTATTAAAGCCCAACAATTCAAATTTCTGAAAAAAATCTCTAACTTTAGAATCATGAGTTTTCTCTATATGCAAGTTCACATCTCCTAATAACAAGTTAAATTTATAATGTAAAGAATTTTTTGCTAAAAAATCTATAAATATTGATTGTGCTTCTTCCCATTTACCTGGTGGACAATATAAAAAACAACATAAATCATTGTGAAATGACTGTTTTTTTATTTCAATTGCCATTGTCTCTAAAGAAGATGAACCTGAGGAGTCTAATAATCTAATTTTAAAGAAAATCTCTTAAAAAATTGCCAATCCTCCTCCATGTTTATCTAACCTTGGTAGATGTAAGATTGTATATCCTGGTGGACATAAGTCTCTTTACCGTGGATCTTCTAGACTTGTCAACCATGTCTCAGTAACAAACAAGACGCCTGGTTGATTTTCTTCTAGGAACTTCCTGATAATAATTGTTTTATTACTGACTGATCTACTATTAATATAATTACATGGGATAGCTGTATACACCCGTGATGATGAAGTAGTAATCTGATGTATTGAAATCAAGTTATGCAAAGAAGAGTGGTTATTTGTTGGTTGAAAACGCTTTGATCTTCTATATTCCTGTACTCTATCAATTGAATGCAACATTACCTGAGAACAATTGATTAGATTAACATAGAAAAGAAAATAAGATGATACCTTTTTTAAAAAAAAATTGGACTAACAATACATTTTTTTGATGAGTTTTCAAAGGCAACCTTTGAAGTTAAAATGATGAAATACTTTGGCACCCACCAGACAGAAGCACTTACTGACATTTCTTTTGTAGGCCATAAGGGGCCCTTATACTAAGCTGTGTAGGTGCCTACACACGCCCATTGCACGCCAACTCAGAGCTACCGCCCAGCTACCGCATGGCCTGGGCAGTAATTTCATTTTTTATGCACGTCCACTACTCGCTCCGGAAAATATATTTTATTTATTTTCTGGTGCGCAGTGCTGACTGGGTGATAATGGGCATTGTATGTGCGCAGATGATTACTGCCTGGTTAACACACAAGACCTTACCACTAAGTGAATGGGTGGCAGTAAGGTCTCAGACCCAAAATAGACGTACGCTAATTTTCATTTTGCTGCATGTCCATTTTTGGTAAAAAAAAAAGAGACCTTTTTTATAGGCACACTGAAAAATGGATCTGCACACATCCAAAACTAGCATAGGCCATTTTAGTAAAAGGACCCCTAAGGGCTCATACGATAATCCTGCGCTAACCAGTTAGTGTGTGGTAATTCAGACATGCTGATTAGCGCAGAAACTACTACTCTTTGCCCTCCAGACACACCCTTCCAACAAAAAAAATATATATTTTTTTTTGGTAAGGGGGTAGTGCATGCCCATTTAGAACTTGCCACAGGACACCTGTAAGCAGGGCTGCCGAGAGGGGGGGGGCAGGGGGGAATAATTCCCCAGGGCCTAGCATCCAAGCGGGGCTTGCCTGGCGCTAGCATTACTCTCCTGTTCCTGTGCGTGGCAGCACTGCAGAGCAAAGTACTTCCTTCCTGCTGTGTCCAAACAGCCACTTTGGACGCAGCCGGAAGGAAGGAAGGGCTCTGCTCTGTGGTGCTGCCGCGCACAGAAACAGGAGAGTGGTGCTAGCACCGGGCCCTGGGAAAGTTTGCTGTGCACAGTGACAGGAGCAGAACAAGTAAGCGGGGCGGCAGTGGGGAGGGCGGGCCCAGAAGGGGTTGGACCCAGGGGAAGTTTGCCCTGGGCCCGGCTTTGTCTCTTGGCGGCCCTGCCTGTAAGCCATTTTAAGATGCAGTAAGCACATGCTAGCACTTACCGTGGCTTAGTAAAAAGACCTCTTAGAGAGGCAGAGAAGTAAGGTACCCAGGTTTGGATCCAAAGGCAGAAAGAAGAGGAAAAGAACACTAGAAGTGTGCTTCAGTCCTAAAAACATTTCGGACGATATTCAAAGGCAGGCCAGCTCTGTACCGTGATTGGCGCTGAACCCGGAAATTCAACGCCAGGCCGTTTCCAGTGACCAGCATAGAATATCTGGGTTTCTTTGGGTGGGCTTAAACTTAATCAGCCCAGTCAATATTCAGCACTGGCTGGTTAAGTTTATAGCGGCCAACGATAGGTCTATTTAGGCAGCCCAATTTGGCCGCTAAACTTAGCCAGCCAAGTACTGAATATCCGTAGCTGCCTAAATCATATTCTCTGCTAATATAATGATATGAGGTGGCAGGGCACAATTTGCTGGTGGAGTTGGTGTCACTTCTGATGAAGCTATAGTGAAATAGTTCACTCTCTTGAGTGCTCCATACACCAATCCATTTAAGTGACCTGCACTGATAAGTTGCATTAGTGAAAAGCTTTTATTGAGAAATGAATGATAGAAAATAATTGAAAAATATGAATAAGAGAAATGAAAATATTGTTAAAAATTGGAAGACTTGAGAAGTTTTTGTGGATTTATGAGGAGCTCACTCAGTTTGGTTCTATATTGAAAATGGGGACATATAATCTGAGCATCTGAAGTCCTTTTCCTCTCTAGTGAGTAAACACTTGAATAATTCATAGTGTTAAACTTGATAGTAATTGTGCTAATATCTTGCAACATTGTTGGAGTAGAGCATATAAGAGCAATTGAAGGCTGACTCTTAGCAGACACTCCACCTCAACTGTGGCTCTTACATGGCCCCAACAGTTGACTCACAAGAGCAGCACCACGTGAGTAACATAGTAAACGACATCAGATAAAGACCTGTACGGTCCATACAGTCTGCCCAACAAGATAAACTCATTTTGCATGGTATGCAATACTTTATACCCGAGTTTGATTTGTCCTTGCCATTCTCAGGGCACAGACTGTATAACATCACATATAACATATAACATCACAATCATGTTCAATGACTAGGTAATACTGACATCCTTGATTTGAGGCAGGTACCACTGTCTTTCCACCTCTCTCTTTATCATCCCATTTCTTATATCAGGGGGATAATGCCATTTAGTGATGTCATAGAGGCTGATCCTCCCCAACTCCCAGCTCTTACACAGCCCCAACAGTGGACTCACATCAGTGGCAGGGTCCTCAGCCAGATAATGCCATCGTCTTTAGCTTGAGACAGGTATTATGGTCTTTCCTACTCCACAAATTTTCAAATCGGAATGAAGAAGCTTATACTTTATTTTGCAGGGGACCTAAAGACCACAGATCAGAATGCTTAGTAAAGCTTTCTACTTGATTAACTTGCTCAGATTAAATGGGAGAAAAACTTTTTTCTAATTAATCCAACAGCTGAAAAAAAAGAACAATTCTGTTTCAGTTTTGCATTTCCCCTGCCAACTTTGCTAGTCTGATTCGAGGAATAGAAACACCTGTGACAACATTATCCTGGTGCTCTAATTTTATCTAATTACTGATGGCTTTTTAACTTAAAGTTTGCATTATTAGCATATATGCTTATTCTCTTTTGATTTTCATGGGGCTCTATATATGATTATATTGGGAAATGTATTCAGGTCATATCTTTGCATAAATATCCAATAAAATGCATAAAAGAGTGATCAACATTTAAATGCAAATGCTACTATATTAAGCTTGCTTCGGAAGATATTACCTGCACCTGCATTTTTTGGACCAGATGCTGCAATAAAATATAAAGTTGCTCAGTTTTCTATTACGGGAAAATCATTACGAAAAGCAGGAATGTTTTCCGACTCCCAACTGAATATCTCATTCATCGGGCTCTGGGCTATATCGTATTTATAACAGAAATTCTTTGATCCTACAGCAGTTGTCTGCAGGAATCATAGGATTCTAACATGGGGAAACAGTCTCATCAAGCATTAAGAGGAAAACTGTTTAATCTCTGTTCTCCATGGCTGTGAATTTAATGCAGCTGCTGTGTCTGAAGGCCAGTCCCAAGTGCTGGGCAAAACAGCTTATCAGCTCTGAACAAAAATGATTATGCAAATGACACATCAAGATTCAGCCCTGATTTAATTTTGCTCTGTAAATAAATATCCCATTAACATCCATCTGTTAAAAGTCAGGTAAGACATTTTCCGAAATATGACAGTGTTGTGGCAGATGTGAATGAAACATTAATAGTGATGAATGGTGGAAGGATGCTAGAGTGGAAAGTGTGGGCTCTAACAAAATGGCAGGAAGGATGCAGAAACACTTAGGACAATTTGCATTTCTTTAAAATTACTAAGACACACATGGATTCTATTTATGGCTCTGCTATTTTGTATGACACACAATGCTCCCTCTGATTGCTGTCAAAGAGATTGATAATAATTATAGTGCAGGAATTCACTTTTGAAAACCCATTTTGGCTGATGAGGAGGGTCAACCCTAAATCATCTTGAAATTCCTTTTTTTTCCCTTTAATGACAATTTATAAATGTCACTGGCAACAGGGTGATGTTTGGCTTATCTGCCATGCTTTTTCTCCATTAAACCTGGAACGATTATAGTGATCAAAACCAGAAAGCTGAACCTCCTCAGGTTTTGCAGTTTGCTCTAGGAGGGAAAGAATAGCTTTACATATATGCTTCACAGAGCCTTTTTTTTGTATGAGGTTTACAATTTATATTAAATCAAGATTATTCAGGGAAAAAGGGCCCTGTAAGAGACTTTTATCCGTAATCAGCATGGTATAGTGAGAAAACGTAAACAACATGAAGGGAGAAAGCATTTGTAGTTGAATATTTGTGGCAGAGTAGAAGTAGATTTACTTATCATAGATTCAGCATAGAACATCTTTTCCCCAAGACACTCATTTTCTGCAACCTCAGGAAGAGAAGTCACAGCACAAAAAAACATGTCATGAGAATCTTCTGCAAAACAAACAAAAAAACAAATAAAAAAAAATCTATGGTGAGACTAACCTTAAGGAAAGAAGGTATTCGTTTTTTGGAGGATTCAGCTCACACCTTTTAAGTCATAGTTTAAGGCAAGTACAGTAGATACAGGGCTGGTCTTAGCAATTATGGGGCCCTGTGCAGACCAGTTCAGTGGGCCCCCCACCCGCGACCACCTACCCCCCACCCACGTCCACCCATGTCTGCCTGCACCCGCGCCTGCCACCATAAGCCATAAGTTATCAGCTTAAAAGGAGGTTTAGAGCTCTTGGAACCCCACCTCACCCCATACCTCAATATGCATCCACCACGTTTCAGTAAAGAGCAGCAGACAGCGGCAGCAATTTTCATATCCCGTCAGCTGCCAAGCCCAGAGCCTCCTTGCTGCTGCATCCTGCCCTTGCAGAAGCAGGAAGTGACATCAAAAGGGGGCAGGATGCCGCAGTGAGGAGGCTCTGGGCTTGGCAGCTGACAAGATATGAAAATCGTTGCCACTGCCTGATGCTCTCTACTGAGATGTGGATGCACATTAAGGTACAGAGCAGAGAGGTGTTCCGAGACAGGAGGACAGACGTGCCACAGATGCGGGGCCCCTAGGAGCGCGAGGCCTTGTGCGACTGCCCCTGTTGCCCTTGCCTCAGACCAACCCTGAGTAGATATTTCCCTGTTTCTGGAGTTTATAATCTAAGACAGTGTTTCCCAAGAGTACCCCCTTGCCAGTCAGGTTTTCAGGATATCGACAATGAATATGCATGAAAGAGGCAGTATATGCAAATCAATCATATGCATATTCAGGATATCCTGAATGGCAAGGGGGTACTCCAGGACCTACTTGAGAAACACTGGTCTAAAGGGTCCTTTTAGTAAACTGTGGTACAAATCACCTTAGCACAGTAAGCACACCCTTAAATGGGTCATTCCCATGCACTAAGACCATTTTTACAATGGCCCAGACTTTCCATTTATTTCATTACCCCGCTGCTAGTGGAAGCCAGGATACATTAAGTTGTGTGCTATTATTTTTAAAATTATGAGTGGTGATCCTCCTAATTATTTATGTGATTGGATCACATTTCTTCAAGAAGGTAATTTTCATAGAAATAATAATTTTAAAACTGTGTTATGTGTTTACTGAGGTTCCCGTTATCTAATACAGTATTGCATTTTGTTTAAAGATCAGTGTGACATATACGAATAGAGGAAATCAGAAGGGGGGAAAACTTTTTCACATCACTGTAAATAATAAAAAACAAACAATAACGAAAAACTGGACAGCTGTAATTCTGTTAATCATTGTGAAATGTGCTTTGCTATCACTGGCTGATAATCAGATATGCAAGTAGCTGTTTTATAATACATCTGTGATGTAGTACTGGCTAGTCAGGCCTCATTGTACTATTTTCCATGGACTTGCATCTTACATATATAAATCATGGGAATGCAAGCATTGGCTGAAAGCAAGGTTTATTCAACATACAACAATTCAACCCGCATACAAAGACTGGAAACAAACAAAACCATCAAAACAAAAGAGCACTTATGCAAACCTTTAGTTCATCCATTCCTATCAGGGTCTTGCCAGAGCCAGCAGCCCTTTGTTTTTTTGTTGACAAAATTGATACCTTTTGAAGCCCTTTTCAACTTCCTCACTTTTTCGACACTGATCTCTCCATCATCCTCTCTCCCTGTTGACACCTCCCCCTCATCCAGCTTCTTCCTTTCAGTCACAATCTCTCCACTCCCTCATGTCTGTTATCTCCACAACGAGGTCCACATATTGCTATTGTGTTCCTATCCCATCTCCGTGGCTTAAAATTCCTGAATTAGGGCTACTTCTCACACGCTTATCAATCATTTTTCTTAGCTTAACCTCTGGCCAATTCCCACACTTAAGGAAAATAGCCACAGTAGTCCTATCTTGAAGAAACTGAACTCTGGTCCAACTGTGCCAGGTCATTATCGTCCTGGATCAAACCTCTCCTTTATGTCCAAAATTCTTGAGA
This sequence comes from Microcaecilia unicolor, assembly GCF_901765095.1. Taxonomy (NCBI): domain Eukaryota; kingdom Metazoa; phylum Chordata; class Amphibia; order Gymnophiona; family Siphonopidae; genus Microcaecilia; species Microcaecilia unicolor. The sequence continues at coordinate 96,851,042 of NC_044034.1, read as the reverse complement.
AAATTATATTCACACAGCTATCTGACTATTCTGAAAAGATACTTGCTCTACATCCCTGTCAATCCTGTTTTCAAACTCACCACAGCACAGAAACCTTTACTGAGTGAACTTCATTCTCACTTTGATCAACATAAACTACAGTCTCCCTCAATCTCTCAGCCATTTTTGATCTTGTTAACCACTCTTTTCTTCTCTCTCATCTGTCATTTTTGAGAATTTCAGGTGTAGTTTTGACCTGGTTCACATCCTTTCTTTCCCACTGTTCTTTTCAGGTGCATACCCCTACCTCTATCTCCCAAAAGCAACAACTTCAATGTGGTGTTCCCCAGTGTACAATCCTTTCCCCTCTCCTATTCAATCTGTTCTTGAGTCCTCTGGTAGCTCTTATTCAATTGCTTGGTATCTCAGCTTATTTCTATGTGGACGATATTCTTCTCATTTTTCCTACAGATTCATCTCTCTCAATCACTCCACTACAAGCTTGTCTTGGTGCAGTACCAACTTAGCTCCACAAACATCAACTTGTTCTTAATAAGGATAAAACCATTATTTGCTGATTCTCAGGATTCACTGACCCTCTGTCTTCCCCTATCACTCTTTTTGGGTCTCTGATTCAACTGATTCCATCATTTCATTACATAGGGTTTATCCTGGACTCTTCCCTCTCATACCTCAGCTTTCCCATTTATCAAGACTCTATTTCTTTACTTTCCGTCAACTGTGGACTGTTTGCCGCTTCCTTGACCACAACAGCTTTCATACACTAGTTCTCTCACTCTTTACTTCTTGCATCAACTACTGTAATATAACTTATGCAGGTTTACCGTGCTCAATATTAAAAAGATTACAAACTTCACAAAATTTTGCAGTAAGACTTCTGTACCATACTCATCGTACGGATCACATCACTCCTCTTCTGAAATGTCAACACTGGCTGCCCGTAGAACACCGAATCACTTACAAAATAGCACTTCTGACTTTCAAAGCTTTTAGAATTGGTACCCCTGATTATCTCTCTCATCTCATGATACCCTATTCACCTGCTAGAGTTCTCCATTTAATTAATGACCATCGTTTGGTCCTGCCTAGCCGCAAATTCACTCACTTAGAAACCAGAAGACACTGTGCCTTCTTTTTCTTCTCCCCTCATATTTGGAACGCTCTACCTCTTTCTCTTCATAGTGACCCTGAGCTCAAGTTCTTCAAGGCCAATCTGAAGACTTGGCATTTTAGGCAGGCTTTTGGAGACTGAGTCCCATTGGATTCCCTGGTGAGTGGTAGCTGAGACCAATACCTGCAACTTAGTTTTAATGTCCTGTTCTTCTATCTTCGCACTTTACCAGTGTAACTATGTGCCTTTCCAGTAATGGAATTCCTTTCTTTTCTGAAGTTTTTAGATTGTACACCGCTCCAGCAGTATAGCAAGTTTTAATAAACCATAAACCATAAATTGTTATTATATCATTATGTCACAGTAATACAGTCAAGATTTAGCCCTGATGTAATCATTGCAGAGTACCTTACTTTCTGGTAGCTTTTAATATCCAGATAGTAGGAAAAGAAGGCCTATTTTGGTAGCTCTAGTAGATTGAACCTGGATGTCAGTTATTTATTTATTTAGATTTTGCTCACACCTTTTTCAGTAGTAGCTCAAGGTGAGTTACATTCAGGTACTCTGGATATTTCTCTGTCCCAGGAAGTAGCTCAGCTTTCTCTCCAGTGGGGTTATAGCGTGTCTTCGGTTTCCCTTCTTTAGCATTTCTCATTTCCCTAGAGGCTTTTATCCTAACAGAAAGGATATTCCTGCTGCACCTGTCAATCAGTCTGAACTAGTTTTTAAAAGTAGACTGCTAGAGATTGTCAGCCAGTCTGTAAATGTAGCCTGCTTATCTGGAACATGCAGTATTTTCCCTCACACAACACTCCCTGAGCCGAAAACTGTTCAAGTTAACTTTTGCGTAGCAGTCTCTTGTCCTCAAAAGCTCATGCATCAATAAATAGGTTAGTCAGTAAGGTGCCACCAACTTCTCTCATTTTTACTCCTGTAGACTAACAATGCTACCTCTGTGGAAGTTTTCAAGCCCTTGCATTTCCTGGAAGAAAAGGCTGTATGTGTTTCTTTCTGACCAATACAGTACAATGAAGAGCCAAGACTTTTTTTTTTTCAGATATGTTAGTGATAGGAGGAATTGTAAAAATGGCATTGTCAAGGGGGAAACGAAGGGAGGAATATGTAGCTGAGGAGGATAATTGCTTAACAATTGTTTCTGTTCTGTAGATTCAGCCAGGCTTGATTGCAGCTAGCCCTGTTGAATCTAAACCTAACTATATATTGAACCTTAACATGAGAGTGCAGTAGCCACTATAAAGTTTGTGTCCACAGAAGAAGGGCTGGGGGTCAGTGCCATAGCGAGGACGGCTGACACCCGGGGCGGTTTGCTGCTGCGCACCCCCCGGGTGCAGCATGGCGCACCCCCCTCAGCGCACGCACGCCCCCCCGGAGCGCGCACTCCCCCCCCCCCCCCACGAGTGCATTCTTACCAAAGAGGACGAGCAGGAGGGCCGCTCCGCCCCGAATGCACGTTGCGGGGACCTGCATCGGCTCCGCTGGTTCCCTGCTCTCTCTGCCCCGGAACAGGAAGTAACCTGTTCCGGGGCAGAGAGTACTACTACTACTACTATTGGCAGTAGTGGAGAAGGGAACAGATAAGAAGGATTTATCCATGGAGCGGAGTGCAAGGGAAGGGGTGTAGGGAAGGACGAGTGTGGAGAGATACTGGGGAGCAGCAGAGTGAATACATTTATAGGTTAGTAGAAGAAGTTTGAACAGGATGCGAAAACGGATAGGGAGCCAGTGAAGGGTCTTGAGGAGAGGGGTAGTATGAGTAAAGCGACCCTGGCGGAAGATGAGACGGGCAGCAGAGTTTTGAACCGACTGGAGAGGGGAGAGGTGACTAAGTGGGAGGCCAGCAAGAAGCAGATTGCAGTAGTCTAAACGAGAGGTGACAAGGGTGTGGATGAGGGTTTTGGTAGAGTGCTCGGAAAGAAAGGGGCGAGAGAGAGAGAGCAGTGAACAGCAGAGCCGACACCCCCCCAGCGGCATGCACCCGGGGCGGACCACCCCACCGCCCCCCCTTCCTACGCCACTGCTGGGGGTAGAACCTCAGAAAACAAACACATATTTTAATGGGAGTGAGGTAGGCCCTGAACAATTTTCAGAAGATTGTATTCATGAGGAACTAGAGAAACTAAAGATATACAAAGAGACGGGGCTGGATGGATTCTGGGCTCAACACTGAGTAAACAGATTCTGGGCTCAATACTGAGTAAACAAAGTGGGGATCAACTGTCGACTAAATGTTGCCCTGCTGGCACATTATGGGGCCCTTTTACTAAGCCGCGTAAGTGTCTGTCAGGCTTATTTTCGAAAGAGAAGGGCGCCCATCTTTCGACACAAATCGGGAGATGGGTGTTCTTCTCCCAGGGTCACCCAGATTGGCATAATCGAAAGCCGATTTTGGGCGTCCTCAACTGCTTTCCATCGTGGGGATGACCAAAGTTCACAGGGGCGTGCCAAAAGCATAGCAAAGGCGAGGCTGGGGCGTGCCTAACACATGGGCGTCCTCGACTGATACTGGAAAAAAGAAGGGCGTCCCTGACGAGCACTTGGGCAACTTTATTTGGGCCATTTTTTTCTTAAGACCAAGCATCAAAAGGGTGCCCGAACTGACCAGATGACCACCGGAGGGAATCGGGGATGACCTCTCCTTACTCCCCCAGTGGTCACTAACCCCCTCCCACTCTAAAAAAAAACTTTAAAAATATTTTTTGCCAGCCTCTTTGCCAGTCTCAAATGTCATACCCAGCTCCCTGACAGCAGTATGCAGGTCCCTGGAGCAGTTTTAGTGGGTACTGCAGTGCACTTCAGGCAGGCGGACCCAGGCCCATCCCCCCCTACCTGTTACACTTGTGGTGGTAAATGGGAGCCCTCCAAAACCCACCCAAAACCCACTGTACCCACATGTAGGTGCCCCCCCCCCGTTACCCTTTAAGGGCTATGGTAGTGTTGTACAGTTGTGGGTAGTGGTTTTTTTTGGGGGGAGGTTGGGGGGCTGAGCACCCAAGGTAAGAGAGCTATGCACTTGGGAGCAATTTCTGAAGTCCACTGCAGTGCCCCCTAGGGTGCCCGGTTGGTGTCTTGGTATGTCAGGGGGACCAGTGCACTACGAATGCTGGCTCCTTCCATGACCAAATGGCTTGCATTGGTCATTTCTGAGATGGGCATCCTCGGTTTCTATTATCGCCGAAAATTGGGGATGACCATCTCTAAGGACGACCATCTCTAAGGTCAACCTAAATGTTGAGATTTGGACGTCCCTGACCATATTATTGAAACGAAAGATGGACGCCCATCTTGTTTCAATAATACGGGTTTTCCCGCCCCTTCGCTGGAACGTCCTGCGAGGATGTCCTCAGGAACACTTGGGCGCCCCTTTCGATTATTCCCCTCTATGTGTGCCCAAAGCGTGCCACAATGGAGTTACCACCAGACTTCCGCAAGGCTCTTGTGGTAATTTCATTTTTGGTGTGCGTCCAATACGCACGTCTGAAAAATATTTTTTATTTTCAGGCACACGTAATGGACGCGCGCCAACTGGCATTTGGCATGCGTAGGTCATTACTGCCCAGTTAGTGTGTGAGTCTTTATTGCTAGGGCAATGTCTGGTGGTAAGAGGTCTTAGACCCAAAATGAACGTGTGGCAATTTTCATTTTGCTGCATGTCCATTTTCAGCAAAAAAAAAGGCCTTTTATTACAGGTGCACTAAAAAGTGGATCAGCGCATCCCAATAACCTGCGCCTACACTACCGCAAGCGATTTTTCAGCGCGCCTTTGTAAAAGGACCCCTATAATTGGGGACTAACAGAGCAGCTGGTTAAACCCCAGATTCTCTACAATCTGAAGGAGCTAGTTATCCAAAGCAATAAAGAAATGTATCTGGTCTGAGACATACGAGTGCTGTGAAACTCTGTGCATATTAAAATAGACAGTAATGTCTCTCTCTCTCTCTCTCTCCCCCCTCTCACTGTGTCTTTCCTATTCAGAACATTTCTGTCTGTGCGCACAAATCTTTAAGACTGCAGACTTAGGGCTTACTGCTGAGTTAGCTCCATCCTTTATATCTATACATCTAGGAATGAAAAACCTATCAATCAAGTCATCTGTCAATCAAAACATCCCACTACTTCATCATATAAATTCCAGCATGCATCTCAGAAATCCAACAGCCAAGAATCAATTAAAAAAAATCAACATCATGCTTTCCCTTTTTTAACATTTTTTTCTCATAGTGCTGTTGGAGAGCTGTTGGAAACTTCCAGGTCCCCCTCAGATTTGAATGGGTGGTTTCATGTTGCACAAATTTGTTTTCAGGATGATTCAGAAAAGCTTTTTTTAATAGATACAAATAATGAATGCTTCCGAAAAGCTGCTATTTCAAATGATTTGAGACTTAGAGGGGAGTTATCGTTAAGATGTGTTATTTCCTTCAGTTTTGTCAGGAAAATGGCTGACATCATTCCATTTGAGTTAGTGTAGGAGGCTGAGACCAGGGCAGAAATGTTGTACATCTTTTGATTTCTTGCCTCCCCTAAGGAAGGCATGATTGTGTCCATTCACAACATCCTTAAGGATGTGCAGATGAGAATGTGAGAGACGTGCATTTTGTTGACAAGATGGCTGAATCTAATCTAATCTAATTCAATAGTCTATATTCTGCTGAATCCCTCATTATTTCAGAGCAGATTACAATAACATTAGTTACTCATCACTAGGAAGTATAATAATTTCAGAGCCTCAGTTTAGCGATACATTATTAATAGATCAACAATAAAATCAAGGTGCTAAAATTTCAAAACTTCTTTCAAACAAATATGCTTTTAAACAGCGAAGAAACAATAAATAGGAAATTTGGGAGCTTATTCTACAATATTACATTAGTATTATTTGCCATTTCTATCCCACATTAGCCTTAAAGTTCAATGTAGCTTACAACTATTTATTTATTTAGATTTTTGCTCACACATTTTTTAGTAGTAGCTCAAGGTGAGTTACATTCAGGTACTCTGGATATTTCTCTGTCCCAGGAGGGCTCACAATCTAAGTTTGTACCTGAGGCAATGGAGGGTTAAGTGACTTGCCCAAGATCATAAGGAACAGCAGCAGGATTTTAAACTGGCCACCTCTGGATTGTAAGACCAGTGCTCTAACCACTAGGTCACTCCTCTACTCCCTAACCACTAGGGCACTCCTCCACTATAAATTGGAAGTTGGTAAAGCACAAGAAAGTTAAAAGAAATTTAAAAAAGAAAGAAAGAAAATACAGTATTACATTGTTAATCCAAAAATTTCTGGAATAAAAAAGATTTAACGCTTTTCAAAACAGTCCGTAAGATCTCAAAGACCTGATTTCTAGTAGTAGAGTATTCCACCATTGTGATGCCGAATAAGGAAAGCTGACTGAATGTAAGCTTTATAAATAATTTTCCTACAGCTGGGAAAAGAAAGAGTTAAGTAATTCCTAGACTGAGTATTCCTATCTGACAACTGGATAAGTCCTTGCATATAACTGTGTGCGGTTCCATATATTATTTGAAAGATAAATGTGCACAGCTGCCTGGCATGAAAAAGAAGAACTCCAGCTATTATATTAGTAGCTAGGAGGCCCTTTTACTAAGCTGTGGTAAAAGGGGCCCTGTGCTAGCAGTGGTGGCTGTTTTTGTCATGCGCCAGGGCCCTTTTTACCACAGAGCTGAAAATAGCCAAAAATGAAATGGCCATGCGGTAAGTTTGCACTTGCCGTGTGGCCATTTCAGGAAGGAGCACTTTCCGCCACCCATTGAGGTGGGGGTAAAGGGCTCCTGCACTAACCCGGCGGTAACTGGGCAGTGTGCGATGCTGCTCGATTACCGCCGGGTAACCCCCTATGGAAGTATTTTTTTCAATATTTATGCTAGTACTGGAAATGGTGCGCACTGGAGGCGGAACTACCCACTGGGCTGGCAGTAGCTCAGGATTAATTCTCTATAACACCAGAATACTTTGTTCTTCTTACTCCAGTTCAATTTTTTATGAATTTTTAATATTCTGTGGAAAATTCATAAAAAATTCATAAAAAATTGAACTGGAGTAAGAACAAAGTATTCTGGTGTTATAGAGAATTGATTGATTACCTACACCAGTCATATTATTGGTTCCCTCACTTGATCATTGATTAGTAGTTCAGGATTGCCACATGGCAACCCTTTAGTAAAAGGGCACCTAGGTTACTAATAGCTGGACCTGTGCTAAAATAGCATGAGTTAGCAGTAAAAAAAACTCATCTTAATGGTAGCATACGTTGATAACCTCTCCCCCAGGGGCGTAGCCAGACCTCGGCGAGAGGGGGGTCCAGAGCTCGAGGTGGGGGGCACAGTTTAGCCCGCCTCCCCCAGCCGCCGACTCCCCTGCCACCGCCGACCCCTCTGCCACTTTTGACCCCCCCCCCACCGCTCACCCTCCCCCGTTGCCACCACCGCCAGGTACCTTTGCTGGTGGGGGTCCCCAACCCCCGCCAGCCGAAGTCTTCTTCAGCACCGGTCTCAGGCGCCTTCGCTGATCTGTTTCTGACTCCTGACATCCTGTATGCACGTCCTGCACGGGGCTACATACAGGACATGCAGGCAGGACGTCAGGACTGACAGAAACAGATCAGCTAATGCGCTGGAGACCAGCGCTGAAGAAGACTTCGTCTGGTGGGGGTTGGAGACCCCTGCCAACAAAGGTACCTGGCGGCGGTGGGAGAGGGTCGGTGGGGATCGAAAGTGGCGGGGGAGGGTCGGCGGCGGGGGTGGGTGGGTCAAAAGTAGAGGGGGCTAGGGCTAAATCTGTGGGGGCCCTTGCCCCCACCTAGCTACGCCCTGCTCTCCCCTAAAACTTGTATAAGAGAGCCCAGAGAAACCATCTGCTATGAGACTGTGACAGCAAACACAGAATCCTGGTACTCTGTTTCCTATGTAGCTACAGAAGCCTAAGATAGCACATAGACAACATAACCAGAGTTACCTCAGGACAAGAAGCCATGGGGAAAGACCAGTGAAAGAGGCCCAATGAAAACACTGTGAATGGAAAAGGCAGAAAATGTGACTAATCCAGGAATTGAACACTCTACGAACTGATCCAACTGTAGAAGGGGCTGTGCTTGAAAAAACTTTGAGGGCAAATTACTTTTATACTTGAAGTTATCATCTATTTTCAAAGTGAAATAACGTGTGTGTTTCACTCTGAAAATTGCCTATGGAAAAAGTACCTGCAGACACTTTTTCCAACCATAATAACGAGTGCATTTTTGAAAATGCTAAAGAATTCATTTTAGAATCCCCGCCCTAAATCTTTTCTAGGAAAACCCTTCAACAAATGTGGGTAAAAATACACATTTTAGAACAATATATGTGCTTTTTTCCAAGGATAATCAGAATATATATGGACCTCCTGGAACATATATTCATGTTTTATAATTTATTTTATGAATGTTCTCTTGATATTATTTTCTGATTATTTAATTATTCCTTAAGGTGAATTATATATGTTTTGTTGTTTTTAGACCCCTGAGGCAGGCGTCATTTGATGCCGAAACACGGCCTGTGTCGGGTCATTTATCAATAAAATACTCCTGTTGTCTCAGTCTTGAAGGCCCAGTGGTGCTTTTTAAAATTTGAATCTTAAATATGAGATTTGAAATGGTACACATCGTTATGTGGTAGAAAATGAGAGAGTTCAAAAGTACATGAACCAAGACAGCAAAGAAATCTCAAAACAGCCCTCAAGACTAGAACAATGGAGAAATCTTTAATGCAAAAGACCTTACAAGGATCGTGTTTTGGTGCAAAATAGGACCTGCCTCAAGGGTCTGGTAAAAAATAACATTACAATACAATGTAAACATATATATTGAATAATATGCAATAATCAGATAAACAATGAGTGTGGATATAATCATTATATTTCAAAAATAAAATTACATCAAAGATGAGTGTCATATATTACAATAATGTACGTAAATATACATACATAATATCAAAAATGTCAACAGCGTGCATTGTGATTGCAAGCACTTAAACTACAAAAATGATAATTAAAATGATAGTGCTATAGAAGTTTGCTGATTCATAGTGAAGGGTCTCTTCTTAGCATCATGGTATCTTTACTATTGAAAGTAATTTTCTTGCATTGGAAATCCTTGCACCAAGTCACCTACCAAGAATGGTGGAACTTAGTGCTCCAAATCTACAAATACGAATCACACCTTGCAAAGACATCTTCTCGCTTTGCTGCATATAGGGAGAAATGGCTACCACTTGTATCATATTTCGGCATTGTACAGCGATAAGCACTCAATTAGATGTATTTTATGGCCTATGCATGTTTTATACTTTGATCTGTACCCTCCATCCCCCCCTCCTTCCCTCCTTTTTCTCTTTTCTGCCTATCTCTTTTCTTAACTTAATTTTAACCCTAGATATAGATAGTTACTTCTTACATGTGAACTCCGGTATTGCCTTCCTTTGTAAAATGTTACTTGTTGTAATGTTGTGAGCTCTTGATTGTATTTGTATCGAAAATCAATAAAAGAAATTAAACTAAAAAAAAAAATGATAGTGATATGAAACAAAGATAAAATGCATAATAAGGGCCCTGTTTACTAAGGCACACTAACTTTTTTTATCACACACTAAAAATTAATGTGTGCTAATTTTTAATGCGTGCTAAAAACGTTAGTGCGCCTATAGCGCAGCTTAGTAAACAGGGCCCTAAGTGATTCTTAAACAATTTTGTGCTGAAACACGACCCGTCAGGTCTGTTGCATTAAAGATTTCTCTGTTGTACCAGTCTTAAGTGCTCTTTTGTGCTTTCTACACATTGCTGTGACCAAATAGCACTGAAATTTCCATAGCTCAGGGGATAAGGACCATGACAAAGCTTTATAGAGTATGATTTTAATGCATTAGGAAACACTCCACAGAGCTGGCTGCTGGCCTAGTTTCCTAGACTTCTTCCTTTATATTCATTCTACTGCAGTTAGGCTGGGGTCCACTGAGATTTTATGACAGCTGACTCTTATCTAGAGTGGACAAATCGTTGTGCCAATAACTTACTTTAAGAGCCCAATAAATTGTCCATAAATTCCTAAAAGGAAGCTTTATTGTTCATGACTGCCTTGGAACAAAAGACGTTTTATTAAAAGCACTTGGATCATTTGGATGTAGGGCTTCAGCAGTTTTGTCACATGTGGATTCTGCTGTGGTTCCATTTTAGGAGGTCTTCGTATGAAGAGTGCATGAGGTTGATTTGAGATGGTATGTATTAGCATATCATTTTCTTCTGGAGTACTTTTAAAACAAAACTGCATTTTTTGCACATTCTGTAATAAGTACATAAGTACATAAGTAATGCCATACTGGGAAAAGTCCAAGGGTCCATCGAGCCCAGCATCCTGTCCTCGACAGCGGCCAATCCAGGCCAAGGGCACCTGGCAAGCTTCCCAAACGTACAAACATTCTATACGTTATTCCTGGAATTGTGGATTTTTCCCAAGTCCATTTAGTAGCGGTTTATGGACTTGTCCTTTAGGAAACCGTCCAACCCCTTTTTAAACTCTGCTAAGCTAACCTCCTTCACCACTTTCTCTGGCAACGAATTCCAGAGTTTAATTATACGTTGGGTGAAGAAAAATTTTCTCCAATTTGTTTTAAATTTACTACACTGTAGTTTAATCGCATGCCCCCTAGTCCTAGTATTTTTGGAAAGCGTGAACAGACGCTTCACATCCACCTGTTCCACTCCACTCATTATTTTATATACCTCTATCATGTCTCCCCTCAGCCATCTCTTCTCCAAGCTGAATAGCCCTAGCCTCCTTAATCTTTCTTCATAGGGAAGTCATCCCATCCCTGCTATCATTTTAGTCGCCCTTCGCTGCACCTTTTCCAATTCTACTATATCTTTCTTGAGATGCGGCGACCAGAATTGAACACAATACTCAAGGTGCAGTCGCACCATGGAGCGATACAACGGCATTATAACATCCTCACACCTGTTTTCCATACCTTTCCTAATAATACCCAACATTCTATTCGCTTTCCTAGCCGCAGCAGCACACTGAGCAGAAGGTTTCAGTGTATTATCGACGACGACACCCAGATCCCTTTCTTGGTCCGTAACTCCTAATGTGGAACCTTGCATGACGTAGCTATAATTCGGGTTCTTTTTTCCCACATGCATCACCTTGCACTTGCTCACATTAAACGTCATCTGCCATTTAGCCGCCCAGTCTCCCAGTCTCGTAAGGTCCTCTTGTAATTTTTCACAATCCTGTCGCGATTTAACAACTTTGAATAACTTGGTGTCATCAGCAAATTTAATTACCTCGCTAGTTACTCCCATCTCTAAATCATTTATAAATATATTAAAAAGCAGCGGTCCTAGCACAGACCCCTGAGGAACCCCACTAACTACCCTTCTCCATTGTGAATACTGCCCATTTAACCCCACTCTCTGTTTCCTATCCTTCAACCAGTTTTAAAATGTGCTTAATAAATTGTAATATTTACACAGTATCAAAGACAAGTTCAACTGAATGATGTAGGCCAGGGCAATCCCATTTCTGGTCCTCAAAGTCCACAGGCAGGCAGATTTTCAGGATATCCACAATGAATATGCATAAAAGAGATTTGCAAACCAAGGTGGCAGTGCACGCAAATCTCTCTCATGAATATTCATTGTGAATACCCTGAAAATCTGGCCAGCCTGTGAACCCCGAGGGACGGAATTGAGTAGCTCTGATATAGGCCATTATTTTATCACTTTCGTGGTTTCTCCTGAGGTTCATCTACATTTAGGGAAGGGGGATCTTTCTATGAAAGATTTGGAAAGTTGCTATTTTTGGCAGTTTTTTCATGACTCCAATGAAATGTTCATATACCTTAGGGAGTAGCCCCAAGATACCACCTTTTTTCTGTTTTTCCACCCCACTTCTTAGCCCTCACTAACCCTGTTTTTCACATCCTTACAGCCTTCTATCTTCCCAGCTTTCTCTAACTTATTAAACCCATCTCCCTTTCCCTCCGTCATCTCTCAAAACTCCATTTCCACTTTCCCCTCACCCTTTATAAGCCCACTGCCTGTCCACAGTTCCTTCCTGTCTTCCTAAGTCTTCCTCTTCCCCTCTTCTTCTTACTCCTTCTAGCCCTCCATCACCACATCTTTCCTCCACTTCTGCCTAGCCTCCTGTCTCCCCTGCCATCTCCTACATCCAAGACTGTCCTTTTTCTCTTTCCAGTCTGCTTCTGGTGCAGGGCATTAACAGCAGCAATAGCAGGGCATTCCAGTGCTCTTGCTTCAGCAGTGTGGAAGACCTGAGTAAAACCACAGGAGAAGCAACAGCCTCCAGTAACTTCCATGCTGCTGCAGTAAAATACGGGAAACAAACTGAGCTGACTGGCTGTAGTTCAGGAATCAATTCATTCAAAAATTCCTAACACAGATAAATTGGCACTCAGGTTCACCAATATGGATTTATTGACTACCATTGAAACAGAACCCATCATATTAACCAAAATATTGTACTGCACTTTGAAATAAGTAAGCTATAAGACAGCTTAGATTCATAAAGGGAAGATGCTATCAGACTGTTTTGACTGTGTTTTTTTAATAAGGGTTCATGGCCATGGGAGGGGTATGGGCAGGTCATGGGTGTGGCTATGAGTAACACCCACAGGTTACAGATTATAAACATCCAGAGAATTATCCCCATAGCACACAAATTTTGATGCACGCATTTATGCCTACTCCAAAGTTCGGGTAAATGTATGCATGTACCCTAACAGGAGAAGTCTATATATGGTGCCGAACATTAGGTGCTACTTCTGTGCTGAATTTTTTGCATGGAAAAGCGTCATCATGGATGCAAGACACCAAAAAGGTGAAGAAATGACAGATCCATGCGGAAAAACACTTATGCGCTCATTTATAGAATAGCGCCTAACCTGCTTATTTTCTAAGGAGAAAGGCGGCCATCTTCCAACACAAATCGGGAGATGGCTGGCCTTCTCCTATTGCCGGACAAATCGGTATAATCGAAAGCAGATTTTGGCCGGCTTCAACTGCTTTCCGTCGCAGGGCTGGCCAAAGTTCAAGGGGGCGTGTCGGCAGTGTACCGAAGGCGGGACGGGGCGTGGTTAAGAGATGGCCAGCTCGGCCGATAATGGAAAAAAGAAGGCCGGCCCTGACGAACATTTGGCCGACTTTACTTGGTCCCTTTTTGTTCACGACCAAGCCTCAAAAAGGTGCCTGAACTGACCAGATGACCACCGGAGGGAATCGGGGATCACCTCCCCTTACTCCTCCAGTGGTCACCAACCCCCTCCCACCCAAAAAAAAAAATTAAAACACATTTTTTTGCCAGCCTCTATGCCAGCCTCAAATGTCATACCCAGCTCCATCACAGCACTATGCAAGTCCTTGGAGCAGTTTTTAATGGGTACTGCAGTGCACTTCAGGCAGATGGACCCAGGCCCATCCCCTCCTACCTGTTACACTTGTGGTGGTAAATGGGAGCCATCCAAAACCCACCCATAACCCACTGTACCCACATGTAGGTGCCCCCCTTTACCCTTTTAGGGCTATGGTAGTGTTGTACAGTTGTGGGTAGTGGGTTTGGGGGGGTTCGGGGGGGGTTCGGGGGGGCTCAGCAAACAAGGTATGGGAGCTATGCACCTGGGATCAATTTGTGAAGTCCACTGCAGTGCCCCCTAGGGTGCCCAGTTGGTGTCATGGCATGTGAGGGGGACCAGTGCTCTACAAGTGCTGGCTCCTCCCATGACCAAATGGCTTAGATTTGGCCGGGTTTGAGATGGCCGCCATTAGTTTCCATTATCGGCGAAAACCAATGGCGGCCATCTCTAATGCCGGCAATCTCTAAGGGCGGCCCAAATGTTGAGATTTGGCCGGCCCCGACCATTTTATCGAAAAAAAAGATGGCCGGCCATCTTGTTTCGATAATACAGTCAGGTACGCCGCTTGATGGGGCAGTCATGAGAGATGGCCGCCCTTATAGATGGCTGCCCCCATTCGATTATGCCGCTCCATGTGTTTCCATGTGACTCTGCAAAGGGAGCGTGGCCATGGGAAGGGCACAGATGGGTCGGGGCATGTGGTGTTATAGAATAGTGCGGATCTGTGTGCAACTTGCAAGGTGGGATTTATACCTGGTTTCGATTGGTGTAACTCCTCGCACCCAAAGTTGGGTGTGGATCCTGGTGCTCTGCGCTATTCTTTAAAGGGCGCTGATCCCAGAACACCATTATAGAATACTGTTAGGTGCCAGTTTTTTTTCATCTCTGAATTTTGAGTGTCATTTACTGAATCCAGCCCTAAGTTTGTACTCACGTATTTTATGAAATAGATGAGAACGTCATAACTCTACTGCTATTCCACCCAAACAATGCCTCCAGGAATGCCTACACAGGGTGTGCTTATAAGCATGTATCATCCTGTCATCAGATGTATTTATACGAGTACAAACCACTGTTCAATTTTATTAAAAAAAAAAAACCTTTTCCACATGTATAACAGGTGTTACACCTGGGAAACATCTATAATTCTATAAAGGGCACCTATTTTTAGGCACCAAGGAGGCCCCTTGTTGCAGCCTGCTCTATAAAGGAAAGCAGGCACCTACCAGTGTAGCAGGTTAAATATCTGCCTATATTTTAAGTGCCTAGATTGTGAAAACCTAGTGTGTAAATCATAGTATGCATATAATTATGCACCCTGCCCATGCTCCGCTCACACTCCACCCATGTGAATGCCCTCTTCTAAAAGTATGCACCATCAAAGTTTACCCATACGTACGAATAGCATGTAGCCGGAATATTGTCATTTACATGCGTAAGTGGCCACTTCCCCCTAAATGACTACCATACTGGCATTTCCTCACATGTTTTTGCAGCCCAAATGTAGGTGGCTCCTTATAGAATTACCCCCTAATTGTGTTTGGTCTTCCAGATGCCTGGGCCCATTTCCTTCTTCCACTTTTGCCGTAAGAACATAAGAATAGCCATACTGGGTCAGACCAATGGTCCTCCTAGCCCAGTATCCTGCTTCCAACAGTGGCCAATCCAGGTCACAAGTACCTGGCAGAAACCCAAATACTAGCAATATTCCATACTAAAAATCCCAGGGCAAGCAGTGGCTTCCCTATGTCTGTCTCAATAGCAGATTATGGACTTTCCTTCAGGAACTTGTCCAAACTTTTTTTAAACCCAGATGCATTAACCCCTGTAACCACATCCTTTAGCAACAAATTCCAGAGTTTAACTATTCATTGAATGATAAAATATTTTCTCCTATTTGTTTTAAAAGTATTTCCATGTAACTTCATTGACTGCCCCCTGGTCTCTGTAGTTTTTGAAAGAGTAAAAAATCGATTCACTTTTACCCATTCTACACCAATCAGGATTTTGTAGACCTCAATCATATCTCCCCTCAGCCGTCTCTTTTCCAAGCTGAAGAGCCCAAATTTCTTCAGCCTTTCCTCATATTAGAGGAGTTCCATGCCCTTTATCATTTTCATCATCCTTCTTTAAACCTTTTCTATTTCCATTTTCCACTTAATCTTTTCTGAGATATGGTGCCTAGAACTGAATGCAAAACTCAAGGTGAGGTCACACCATGGATCAATACAGAGGCATTATAATCTTTTTTGTCTTAGTTTCCATCCCTTTCCTAATAATTCCTAGCATCCCATTTGCTATATTGGCAGCTGCTGCACACTGGGCAGAAGATTTCAGTGTATTGTCTATAATGACACCTAGGTCTTTTTTTTGGGTGCTGACAACTAAGGTGGACTTTAACATCAAGTAACTATGATTTGGATTATTCTTCCCAATGTGCATCACTTTGCACTTGTCCACTTTAAATTTCATCTGCCACCATGGCTCTGAGGCACAGAAACTACTGATTTTTAGGAAAAGCAAGAAAATGGGGCAAACTGAATAAACATGGAGGGAGATCATGCTGAGGGAGTGACAGCTTTGAGAACCTCGATCATTTCAATGTAAATTACAAAGGAAAGCAAGCTCTGGCAGCCTAATCACAACTCAGATCAAACATCAATTTACTCTCTTAGATGTATACTGAACTGAGAAACATGTATAGTAAATAGTATATTTCAGTTTGTATTATGTGACTTGAACCTGGTCCCACACTTGAAACTCTTGCAATCATGCATAGAAATTTGGCGATGGGGACGATACTGAAAATGATCAGTGACCTATAGAGACATAAGAAAAGGGTATGTTGACATATGAAAAAGACATGGTTCAAAGAGTTAACCTGAGCTCCAGGTTATGGGCCTGTGCTATTTCTCAGAAGCAATTTAGTTTGCACTCGATGCCCATTAACCTTGCCATTTATTACTGTGTTTTTTCTGATGTCCTGAGTATACTCTGCAATCACAGAAAGCCTTGCATTCAGTGTTGCATGGGTAATTGCTTGGCGCTGAACTTTGAAGAGGTGACTTTGTGTTCAGGTGGCGCAGGAACAGCTGAAGGATGTATCTATTCGCTTTAGTATTTCTCTGATTAGTTTTGTGCCCACTGCAGTGTTTCATTTTGCTGTTAAATGGGATCTCTTTTTACAGACAGTACAAGTCTCATCAAGCCATACTTTGTGTATGTGTGTGTTTTAATCTTATAGGCTTTTCTACCTGGGGTAAAAAAAACAATGGCTCCAACCAATATTCAAATGCTGCGATCAGCACATTTTTAAAATACTAGCTGTGGCATTTAAATATTATTAGGCTCATTTCTTCAAAGCACATAGACTTACAAAGTTACATAGGTTACCATGGGGGTCATTTTCGAAAGAGAAAACATCCAAAAACTGTCATAAAGCAGTGTTCGGACAAATTTCTTCTCAAAACATCCAAACTGGTATTTTCAAAACCTAGTTTGGAGACGTTTTTCTATGCAACATCTTCAGTGCATCCAAATCACAAGAGGGCATCAGGGGTGGGCTTAGCACATTCCTAACACTTGGATATTTTATAGTCATAATGGAACAAAGCGAAAGCTTCAAGGGCTAAAACTTCAACATTTTGATCTAGACCTATTTTTAGAATGAATAAGGCACAAAAAGGTGCCTAAATGACCAGATGACCACTGGAGGGAATCAGAGGTGACCCCCCCTCACTCCCTCAGTGGTCACTGACCCACCATCCCCCAAAGGTGTGAATAAAAATAGCACTTACCAGCCTCTACGACAGCTTCAGATGTTATAGCCAGTTCTACTAGAGCGGCAAGCAGGTCCCTGGAGTAGTGTAGTGGTCGGTGCAGCGCACTGTAGAGAAGGGGACCCAGGCCCATGTCTTTCTCAACCTATCATACTTGTGGTGGAAAGTGTGAAGCCTCCAAAACTCACCAAAAAAACTTACTGTACCCATATATAGATGACCCCTTCACCCATAAGGGCTATTTTAGTGGCGTACAGTTGTGGGCAGTGGGTTTTGGAGGTCTCAGCAGACAAGATAGGGGGTAACGGTGAGATGTGTACTTGATTGCCTCTAGAGTGCCCCATTGCTCTGCTGGGATGACTGTGTGGCCAGTCTACTAAGAATACTGGTTCCTCCTACATCCCAATGGCTTGATTTTGTGCGTTTTGTACTTGGATGTGCTTTTTCAAAAATGGATGAAAAAGAAATGCACAGAGCACACAAAGATCTAGCATGTGTCCATTAAAAAAAAAGATAGACATTTTGCTGTTTTGAAAATGGCTATATTTCCTATTTGGATCTGGGTCGTTTAGGGGGGGGGGGGCTTCTATATATGGCGCCTAAAAAATCCACACAGAAAACATTTTTGCCTAAGTGTATTCTGTAAGTGGTGTCTAGATTTAAGTGCGGTTTGTAGAATACATTTAGTTGATATCCCAACACTTAAAGCTGTGTACACCCATTTACATCAACAATAACATGGCGTAAATCCCAGCATATAGATTTAGGCGCAGAGGTCCATATTTATAACTACGCGTGTAAATTTCATATACTATAACTGTGTGTAGATTTTAGAACACTGACAAAATACCCATTTTCTTACCCATAGCCACACCCTTTTTTCTCCGTGTGTGTTAGAAGTTAGGTGCAGTGTGTTACAGAATATACTTAACGAGTTGTGCACATAAATTCTAATTATTGCCAATTCATGCTCATTATTGCTTGTTAAGTGCTGTTATCAATGCTAATTAGTTTGTTAAGTTATGTGTGTTGTTATAGAATCTGCCTGGAGTTTCGTGTGGATCTCTAGGCGCACTATATAGAATCCGGGGGTTAGCGCAAGACATCTAAAGTCTGACTTAGATGTCATTTTGAAAATGCTCCTCCACATAACTGTGTAAGTCTATGTGCTTTGAAAATGAGAACCAAAAATGTATATATTTGGTGCCATTTTCTGGATAGCAAGTGGTGCTAATTATACGCGGTTTGTTGCCATTTCTATGGACAGTGGCCATAGACAGCCGCTACCCATATTAAGTGTTTGTCATTTTTCAGTGGCACTATAAATGCTTACAGACCACCCTAGTACTAAGGAGTGGGTGTTCTGCCTAACTCTACAGATTTCAGTGATATTCAACCACAATTCATATAACCACGTGGCTTAATTTAGGACAGTCTTTTTGTTGTCTTATATTAAATCCAGCTTTTGTCTGTGTGGTCTGTAAGAATTTCCAGCAACTCTATCTGAATAATACTGCTGAAAATTGATGGATAGGGCAACTGAAACTCTACCAATAAGTGTTCTTGAATATCAAGTCTAGTGTTTTCTCCTTGAAGACAAAGTGGCCTAATAGATTAGGACTGCATTGGGGTTAAAAGCTAAATATATATAGGCTTATGCTTTTAACACTAATATTCTTATGCTGATTGATATTTAAAATAATTTAACTGGCCAGAAATGGCTGCTGACCTGTTAAATCGCTTGGTCGGGGCTATCTGTTAATTTTCACCAGCACTTTGTAGATAGTGCTTAAGTGAAAACTGGCTATTTGGGGGATGTTCTGGGCAGGGCCGATGTTAGCAATTGTGGGGCCCTGTACAGACCAGTTCGGTAGGGCCCCCTGCCCCCACCTAGTTCCGCCCTCACCTAGTCCTGTCCCTTGTTGACAAGATGTGTTTTAAAAAATGTTTATTTCAAATAAAGACAAATCAAGCAAAACTTGTACAAAAAAACTAATTCAAATAAGCACAATGCTGTTGTAGGAAACCTTTGGGTTTAGAAAGCACAACCATGTGCAAGTAAGGACTGGATAAATTAATTAAAACAAATGCCCTTAATATGTAATACTTGGTAGCAATAATGAAACATTGATTGAATATTCACATAGCAAGCAGTCTGAGCCATCAGATTTATTTTCCACTGAACATAATCAATGTTGCATGAACTTGGCAGCTAATAGTGTGCTGAATTGGACAATCGGCACATTTAGACTGACTCTGGACAGTTCTGCACGAAGGAAACCCTTCCCTCATTATTCAATATTTTCTCTGTGAAATAGTAGTAATAAAAAAGGCATTTTTATAATATACCACTGCATTGTACAAAGCAAAAGGAGCAAGTTCCCACATGCCATTTTTTCCCTTGATGTAGTCACAGGAAAAAAAAGATGTTAAATGCTCCCAGTTTCAACCTAATTAATGTTTTTTTTAAATTGTACTTATAAATAGTAAGTCTGATTAAGTACCTGATTCTCATAGCATGATGTCTGTTTAATACAGGGAGTCCTTATAGCCAGCTCCTACAAATGACACAATGATTTAAAATGTAGAACAAATTAGTACTCTAACCAATAAAATGCAAGAGAACATTGTTCCAACTTTCAAGGTAAGTACCCTTTTCCTTCTTTGTCCATCTGTAGATCTTTTCCCATGGGCTTTCCAGGCCATAAATTCTTCCCATCTCTAGGCTGTGGGTTCTTCCTTCTTCTCCCCCACTTTCTTCTGTTTACCCTTCCCTTCTAATTAGCTCCCTAAACTATCCATGGGTTCACTCATTCCTTATCTCCAATTAGGATAATGGCTTCACTCATTACAGCCTTCCTTATATGGTACTGCTTCCTCCCAGGGTTGCAGCCTTGGTAGATTAAAAGTTTCTTTAGTCTGCTTGCATTGATGTTAGGGGAATGGCCAGGGGCTCTGCGGGACTCTGGCCCCCCTAAACTGCTTTGATTTTACTACAGAAAGATGGTGTATCAAATCTATGACCCTTTACCCTTTATGTTTGCATGGAGGTGCTCTGTCCAAGGTTCTGAACCATAGACAGTAACCTCTTCCTGGTATGGGTGTTTTACACTCCTCAGGAGCATCACTCTCTCTGAAAACTGAAAGAACTTGGTAAATCAGAAGTTTCCATTATCTTTAGTAGAGGCACAGAGATTATTGCTGATGCCCCTGACAGACATAATCTATCTGTCCTCTACATATACCTGGACTGTTATCTGGACTTCATTATATATTTTGAAATATTATTGCATTTTATTGATGTACTGGATTGTTATTATGATATATTTGATTATTTTATTATTATCATATTTGATGTAAACCGTTTTAGGCCAGTCTTGTGTTTGAGGAACACAGCATAGTAGTGTAATGGGACATAGCATAGCACTAAACAGAACCCTGGTAGAACACTTATTTATTTATTGGGATTTATTAACCGCCTTTGTGAAAAGATTCACCCAAGGCGGTGTACACTTAGAACCTAGAAAGTTTATGTGAGCCAACAGTTGAAAGTTCCAGAAGACCGTGATGTCGACAGAAGCCTGCTGGAATTTCACGGCTGAATAGCCAGGTGAAAGATGAAAAAAAAACCCCAACATTACCAGTTATTTGTTTAATCTTTTCTTCCAATTCCATTTTCTAAAGCAATAATCCCCTCGGTAAAAGTTTCTATTACTGGAATAATTGCTTTTGCCCTTTGCCATTCTTGCTTTTGGCATTTATTTGGTCAGGTGTTGGAGCTCTCAGCCAAGGGCCTATAGCTCTGTTCTCTTCCAGTCACTTCCCTGACACCCTGCTATGAACATTAGCCAGGGGTCCTATTTCCTTACAGTGCATTCTAAAGGGTCAAAAGCCTTGATACAATGAGCAAATCACGTTAACAGAATCATATTGCCAGTTGCACATTCTACTTACAAAGGTAAAAGGAAAGCAATTATATGATTAGACAGCAATGTGCGTTGGTGTTCTTTTTTCCATAGGAGCACGTTCTTTATTCCATGCAATATAGCTCAACCTGCCTGTTTTACTGTTCCTGAGATGTTAATTCCAGCCCTGTTTTTCATTACTAGAAAATGTCAACTGTGACACCTTCCAATCAAACAGACTAAGTGGATCAGGGTGAATGTGATGTTGGGAACTCTAATTGATGGTGAGAAAAATCGAGAAAAGATGAACACAATTGGAGTAGGTAATTTGCACTGACATCTTGTCTATTGGATCTAGGACTTTAGGTGATTACCCAACTCCATATGTGAGGAAAGAGAAGGTGACATGAAAGGGGGGGGGGGGGGGAGAGAGAGAGAGTCTTAAGTTTTCCTGCATGTGAAATGGGAAGAGAGCAATAACTCTTATGTCTGTAAAGGGGAGGCTATGCAAAGACCAAGCTAGCATTTCTGAATGAATATTATCACTATGGTTTATGGTGCTACCAGAACGGAGAGAGAAAAGTTTGTGTAAGGTAGGAATCCCAGGACATTTCCACATAGTACATTTCAAATCACTGAGACAGCCAAATGGGGTCTAGGTCCCCTTCAGAGCCAAGTCTACTGGGCTGGGAGAAGAGGAAATCATGTCTGATTCCTTTTCAGCTATATCAAATGCTGGAAAAGAAGGGAGGAAGGAGGCAATATTCCTAGGGATGTGGCAGATAACCATACCCCTTGCATTCCCCTTTTCCTAGCATCTTCTCCATAGAAAATGGGTGGATGATGGGGAATGACACATTTTCTCACACCACTGTTCATGCTGGTCTACATTTTCCCCTTGCTTCCTCTCATTCCCGTTTACCTTTACCTTCCTCTTCTCTTCCTCACCTGCTCCCCCTTCCCTCTGGCCCTGCAGCTCTGAACCACACACACACATACAGTCTCCCTCTGACAGTAGGGATGATACCCAGCCTGTAGCGGGCATGAGCTAGGGCTAAGCTGTGACTGTGAGTTTCAAAGGCTGAACTTGCCAGTATCAAATCTGCACTGGCTATTATTAGTACGTGGTAACGGTTAATGTGCACTAAAACCCACACTAAACCCCTAATTCTATAAACATGTGTGCTCACATTTCTGAGTACAGTACAAATTTGCCTGCACAACTTATAGAATAAATTCAGTTGCACATATAACAATTCAATAATTGGCGTTAACAGTCAATTATTGGTTATAAATAGCCTGAATCGGCACTATTGGCACTAACTGGCAGTTATGGACATAACTGGCCTTAGTTGCTATTTGCTAAGATGTGCGCTTAAATTCCGGAGTGCACAACCTGGGAGGGCACGGGTGGGTCGGGGGGTGTGCCAGGCAGTTACGAACACAGTAAATAGAATACTATCATTTACACGCCTAACTGCCTACAATTAGGTTTGAGCCTTTATGCCAGGCATTGAGTTGATTTAAGTGCTCACGACTAAAGTGTGTACAGCGCTGCGTATGCCTTGTAGTGCTATAGAAATGATAAGTAGTAGTAGTAGTAAAGTTAGGCACATAAATGTGGACTTGCACTAGTGTTCTATAATTGTAGTTTCACACACAACTGCCATTATAGAATTTGGAAGCACTAATTGTGGTTTTAAATGTTGTTTAACAAGGGACCTTAATATATATCAAACACAACAAATGAGTACCCTTTTTCAATAAAATCTCTATAAATATGAGTAAAGAATTAGACTGCTTTTCATTGATTTAATCTGATTGGTACATATCATCAAATAGGTGACATATATATAGTGTGAAATAAATGCTGCCACCATTTTGGAAGCTATTGAATGAAATGGTGCCTTGAAGAAAAAGCTGAACATAGTACGTTTTTTTGGAAATTATGGACTATGTTTTGTGAGGGTGGTTGATTAATAGTTTTTCTTGTATTCCAGACCCCGAATTCCCTGATGCAGCTGGACTAGCAAAATGTAGCGCTATTTTAGATGGGGGTGATTGATCAATTGGATGTTTAATTTACTGGAAAAAGGAAAATAAAACAAAAATTTGAGATAAGTAGTCATTTTGAATGTACATTTAAACTATTCTCTTTGAAGATATCATTATTGTGATGGGATTATTAGGAATATAAGGCGAAGTTACTTTTTCAACAAAATGTTTCACAAAATATTTATGGACTAAAGAGGAAAATAGGTGTGAATATTAGAGTCACGAGATACAACTAAATGTTGGGCTCTATCCACCTTCTGATGGTCCTTTTATAAAAATGTATAGAGATTTTATTGGAAAAGGGTACTCATTTGTTGTGTTTGATTATAGAATTTGCACTTGGCACGCATCATCCTGGCATCTTAATTTCCGTGACCTGTTGAGAATTTAACCCTAACTGCTTAGCACATTTTAGTAAAAGGGCCCAATAGTCAGCACCTCTGTAAGGGAAATCTGTAACTGGGTTCATGCCTTTATGTGCCGTTTGTTCAAGTAAATATATGGAATTCCAGCACTGCTGTGGATAAGTGTATAATATTCACACCAGTTTGGAGGGCTAGGGGGCGGGAAGAAGCAGGAGGGAGAAAGGAAGGAAGGAGATGTGGCGTGAGACTCACCTTATGTTCAAAATTTCTGGCTATACAACTGGTCAGCAGTGAGCCTTTTGCTCACCTCCAACGGCGATATTCCTGGATATTCAAATCTGGGACCTGTGCGGGCTTCGGCCTTGAATATCCGGTTATTTTAAAGCCAGCTAAGATATAGCCGCTTAAGTCAACATTCATCACTTAAGCATCCATGGGTAACTGCATAAAAATAAGACAAACTTTTATGTGGTCCCAGTTATGCAGTAAATTTGGCCACTTAAGAGCTGAATATCAATACTTAAGTGGCCAAGTGCTGACTCCGCCCCTGGAACGCCCCCAGGGGTGTTTGGTGCTAAATGTGATATTCAGCAGCAGTCACACAGTTAAGCGTCACTGAAAATTAGCAGCTAATCACAACCAAGTGATTTAATCAGTTAGCAGCCGGCTAAATTGCTTTGAATATCAGGCCCTAGATGTTTTAGTCCCCTTCTGATATAGAGAATAACCCCCAGATTCTATATATGTTGCCCAAAATTGGACACTAATATTTGAGCGCCAGTCCAAGATGTGCACCCAACTAAATTGGTTAATGAGCCAATTAATGCCAAGAATTGGGTGCTAATTGGTGCCAAATTGAATTTGTGTACACATTTTGCTATGCAATATTCTAGAACAATATGTACCCAAATCCCATAAGGGGGCATGGCCATGGCAGGAGCATGAGAGGGTCAGAGGCGTTCCGAAAATTTGTGCTCAATGTTATAGAATACCGAGGATATGCACCTGAACTGAGTGCGGGGAATAACACCTGGTTTCAGCAGATATTAAGTCTTGGTAGTGGCTGTGGCTGCAGCTGAGGCTGAGGCTCAGTCTCAGCTTCCTGCACAATATCACCCCACACTGGGGTATATACAGATGCCATGTTTGAGGTCTGTACACACAGAGTACTCAACTTCAATACAATTCTATATATTCACGTACTTCATGGTCTGATATAATACCTTTATAGGATCTTCAGATCTGCGCACCTACCCCTGTTATGGCTAAAAATGAGCCAAGCATGTCTTGGGGTCAGTGACATAATCCTCATTGATCCTCTTTTTCAATTTTTTCAAAATTTCTTAAATTATTTAAATTATTTAGCATTTACTTAGCTTTTTTTAACTGGGTTCACTCATTCACTTCAATATACAAATGGAGACTCGGTTAAACCGACATGGTGCCATGTTTCGCGATGAACGCTGTATCAAGGTAGTCTCCTAAAAATCAAAAATGAAGCAGGAAAGTTTCCCGCAAATACATTACAACATCTCAAGGTAAAGGTTTCTCAGATCAAAAACAAACCAGACCTGTATCTTTATGGCGGTTTTCTCTAAGATGGCCGTCACTTACTAAAGCAAGTTTCTTATACAACTTAAGCTTGACGTCATTCTAACTTCCGGGCTGAAAACAGCTGATCAGATGACAGAGAAGACACTTTAAATCAGCGTCATCCACTCAATTTCACGATTTAAACCATGAGGTTCAACAGTGTTTAAGGAATATATCCAAAACTGTTCTCTATAATTCAGAAGTTTCTCATAATCACCTCCCTCCCACCTTTCTTTAATCAAATCAATAATTCTCCATTTCAAATCTGCAATGTTATGTTGATTTTCAATCCAGTGTTGTACTAATGGGGCTTCCAATTTACTAGTTGTTATTCTAGATTTATGTTCCGTTAGGCGCATTTTTACTGATCTCATACTGCGCCCCACATACACTTTTTTACAAGGACATTGGATGATATAAACTACCATCTTTGTGGTACAGTCCGAGTTACCAATAGCTTTAATAGTACGATTCGTATTTGGATCCCGCCAAGAGTGACCTATCATTGAATTACAACACCATTGACATTGACCACATACTCCATGATTAAATGTATCTTGTACGTTTGTCTGTATATTTTTCCGGAAACAGTTCTTCCATGTAAGCATTTCTCCAATATTCTTTGAACGTGTATATGCTATCACTGGACTCTCAGAGAATACTTTATCCATTTGCAATATATGCCAGTGTGACAAAATAATCTGAGAAATACTTTTTGCCAATGAAGAATATGGTAAAACACAAACTATCTGATTCTGCTCTTCTTTTTCTTTATATGTCAACAGCAAAGTCCGCTGAGCAAAACAAGCTCGTAAATAAGCTTTTCGCACAATCCTGGGGGGGGGGGGGGGGGGGTGGTATCCCCGTACCAGAAGTTTCTGAGTTTGTTCCCTTCAATTATATGAGAAATATTGCCCGGTGACCCATGTTTGAGGTCTGAGCATACTAGAATGATGCTGACCTTTTATTGAAGTGACAGAAGGTGATTGTAGGCGGGACTAGTGATGTTACACAGGGACGTGCGTGCACACAGACATGTGTACATGCTCTTGCAATCGTTTAATGCCAGCCTCTACCCTGGCATTACTAACACCTTCAAAAACACCAGTAAAGTGTGGTATTAACACCTCATTCTGTCATTCATTTGATGGCACACCTCCCTTCCGCCCACTTCTCCGCCCATTCATGTGGTATGTAGTACCACCGGCATTGACGTGCACAGGTTCTGATTTTAGTACGTCTAGAACCTGTGCGCGTCCGTGATGACTATGTACGCACATCAAAATACACGTTAATCCCTTAGTGCAGCTTAGTAAAAGGGGCCCTTAGACATTAATGCAAGATAAAAGTTTAAGTGCCTGTTTATGTGTGTTTTAAACCCAAACAAGGCTTGTAAGATGAGGGCCTATATGTTCCGAAGCCATGACTGATGAAGTTTATGTATCGTTTTGTTATCATGTTGGAAAAACAGTATAGAAATGTGATTAAATAATTTGAGAAGGTTTTACATGATTCCCTAGAACAATCTGGATCTAAGTGCAAGAGAACCCCATCACCCTATGTAATATGTCAAAACAAGCGATAGCATTTTGCAGGAACTCAGAAAGGGCCTAGACTTCTTTGTACACACAAGAAATAAAACCTTGATATTCCAGATTCTATGGTGAGATTTTAAACTGCTGAGATGCTGGGGGTTTAGTTCTTGTTGATACTTGTTAAGAGACAAATTTGTCAGGAAGGGGGGGGGGGGGAGCTTTTTTATTTTTTTTTTATTTTGCAGTAAAGTGTATCATTTGGCCACTGATCTATTTAACATGACTAAAACTGACAGCGGCATTAAGGGCCAGTGCCAGTCGTTTGTCACAGCTGACAGGTATTTTGACACATTATTTTAGCAGTAATGAAAGAGTGGGAAGGCAGATTAATTTTTGATTTAGGCTCCATGCCTATTTATTTACAGGCGTACCTCCAGAACTCACCAGTATGTTCAATCAGGGCATGTGAATTTCAGTCAGCTCATTACCTTAAAAACAGTACGAAAATATTATCATAATATTCTCTTAGGAATGAGGTCTGATTGAGTAGCTTTGCTTTGACATTCAGCCAATCACCGGTAATTAAAAATAATGCTTGGCAAAGGACAAATCTAAGCATGACTAACAGTCAACAAATATATACAAATGAATATTTTTTCTAATATATAATGAGTGTAATTTTATAACCAGGTGCCTAGTTTAAGACAGTAAAAATGTACTTATTTCAAGTATCTTTTATAAAGAAAAGTAGGATCTTTTCACTAATCTGCTGTAAAAAGTGGCTGCCACACACCCTTATGGGGGATGGGGGTGGGGTTCCCATGTGCTAAGACCATTTCTACCATAGCTGTAAAATGTTCATCTTTATTTGATATACCACCGAAGGGACGTACCATCTCAGCGGTTTACAATAATTAAATGTCCCTAGGAGAGACATAGCAAGAAAGGACCTACAATGGTACAGACAAAAAGGAAACAAGCAATACAATTGCCACATAGGAATGCAAGAGCAATTTTTTAAACATTTTTCACCAAAGTGTATCATTTGGCCACTGATCTATTTAACATGAATAAAACTGACAGCAACATTAAGGGCCCTCGCTCTCCTCATTTAAGGTTTTACTTAAAACACATCTCTTTCAGTCAGCCTTTATGAGCTGAAATTTGTTTCTAACTGTTGGACTGCTTTAGCCTTAGGATTCTGTGAGATACAGCAGGTTTGTTTTTATTCTTCTTCTTGTTTTATTGTTAATCTGTCCTTGTCTTTCTTTGCCTATATTGTAAAAATGTATCATACAGGGTTACCTGAATTTTTGTCACCTTGTTTACAGTCCTATACTGCTGGACAACTTTTACGTTCTAGCCAACAGCCCCTATTGACTATTCCTTTGTTGCGTGATATTCCATCCTCCCCATTTCGGAAGTGTTGTTTTTCAGAATTCAGTTTGAGAAGATAGGTGGTCATTGAAGAAGAAATTACCAACTTGGTTTCTGGGGAGTTGAAGCACTTTTGGTACAACATATATGAATATAGAAAACATCTCTGGTTTCTCTCTCCATGGGTGGTGACACTTCCCTCCTTTCACTTCCTGTCTCTATTGGTGGTAATGGAGTAATTGGATTGCCTCTCAGGATTCTATCAACTTCATTGGTGGTGGGATAGGCGTGTTACCTCTCTGGTTCCTTGCTCCCTCATGGGCCGATGATCAGAAGCAAATGCAGGCGCTAGAAGCTGTTAGTGCCATACTACTGCCTGCATTTGTTACCGCTCCATGATCAGAGCCCCCGAACACGTGAAACAATGTGCTCATGGGCTCTTAATGCAAGTAGCATGGAAATACATGCAAAACAGGGCTAAACTTATTCATCCCCAATGATCAGCGACCAGCGTGCCATAGATTGGCTTGCTGGACGCGGCAAACCCTATGCCGGCTCGAAGCTGGCATTAGGGTTTGCAGACCATTGGGGAGGAATGGTGAGCCCTGTCCAGCATGCATTTGCATGCTAGCAGGCTTCCATTCCCTCCAATGCAACAGCCCTCCGCAGGAACCTCGACCCGACCGACCCCCCCCCAAGACACAGGATGGGGGGGGGGCTGGAGATCTGGTGAGTCTCCAGCCTCCCTACCCCCCCCCCCAGCATTCCTGAGATGTCCCTGCTGGCAAAATGGCGGCGCCCCTGTTTCTGGGGGAAGGGGGGGGGTCGGGTCGGGATTCCTGCCGGGGCTGCTGAACCTGTGTCGAGGGGACCTCCAGCCCTCATTTCGCTTGGCTCTGGTGGGGGTAGTTGGGGGCTGGTGGTCCCATGGACCTCCAGCCCCTGTGTTTGACAGGTCTAGGCTTTTGACAGCCCAGACGATTGTGAATGAACACATGCTCAGGCACAATCCTCCCACACTTCTACCCCATGATCAGAGAGAATTGTGTACTTAAATTTGTATGCAATTATCTCTGATCATAGGTCTTGAAAAGCCCTGTGCTGTTTCAGCGCTATTTTTAGAGCGCTGTTTGGAAGAGCGCAGGGCTTTTGATCATCTGCCTATCAGTGCACTTCCTCTCTGACTTTTTACTCTCTTGCATTGGTTGAGCGTTCTTTTAGAAAAAAATTAAAAAGGAGAAGAACAAAAAAAATCTTCCACAGAGAATCTGCAAGCATAAGCCAAAGGGGTGGAAGTCACCAAACCCACAAGTTCAAAGGCCACAAATT
Organism: Microcaecilia unicolor; assembly: GCF_901765095.1. Classification (NCBI taxonomy): domain Eukaryota; kingdom Metazoa; phylum Chordata; class Amphibia; order Gymnophiona; family Siphonopidae; genus Microcaecilia; species Microcaecilia unicolor. The sequence continues at coordinate 96,821,555 of NC_044034.1, read as the reverse complement.
TTAAGGACATTCAGTTGAAATGTTCCAAATTGTTTATTCTCCAATAATAAATACAAGCAAAACCCGACATGGGCCGTATTTTGGCACATTAGCCTTCATCAGGGGTGCTGTATGGAGCCAGTAAGTATGTAGTGATGTATATGAACATGGACTACTGTTATAAAACAGATAAGGTATGCTCAGTCCTGAGGAGCTCCAAACACAATGATCACAATGTTCTTGAAATTTGTGGCCTTTTTGAGCTTTCCTTTAGTTATTGCATTTCCTCCCCTCTTCCCTCTCTGTCGATTATCTCTGCACCTCTATCTTTTCATTTCTCTCTTCTTTTATTATTGTAAGCCGCTCAGACATTATTTGATGGGCGGGGTATAAACCCTTAATAAACTTGAACTTGAAGCTACCTCACTTGCTCCTCTGATCTTTTAAGAGCAGGTGAATTACCTCTCTGGTATCATCCTCTCTCCATTGACAGTGGAGCTTCAGGTAGCTCCTCTCCTCTCTGATATGGGTGGGGAGGATGAGATAGGTGGTCCCACTCATCCTCAGCCCCTTTCTACTTCCATGGGCAAGTAGGAAGGAAGTGGCAGATGGTTCTGCTACCTCCAGACTCTTCTATGAGGGTCAGGTGGGCATGGAGACATCAGGCTCCCTTTGGCAGTGCTGGCACCAAGACAATGTTGATTGTCATGTGCCTCCTTTTGTATATGGGTTGAAAACCATTTGACTATTACTTAGTGAAAGATTTTGGATGTATGCTTTTCCCTTGTTGTCCCAGTGGCCTTTATGTCTGACAAATTCAGGGGGTCTTTTACAAAGCCGCGCTAGTGTTTTTAGCTTGCGGTAAAAATCAGCTGGAGGTACATGCTGAGACACCCGTAGGAATAAAATGGGCATCTCAGTGTTTACCGCCAGCTAAAAACACTAGCGCAGCTTTGTAAAAGACCTCCTCACTGTCTTACAATGGATCTAAAGCAGACAGGGCTGGTCTTAACAGGGGCAATAGGAGTGGTCGCGCAGAGCCCTGCACTCCTAGATGACCAGTGCTGAACTAAGTCAGCTTTGCAATTGGCGGCTGACCAAAAGAAAGCGTCTTTTCCCTTTTCATATCTATCTTAATCTCCCTCTCTATCTACTTCTCTTTCTCTCCTCCTTCCCCTTGGTAATTGTGCTCCTCAGACACTCTACGTTCTTCCCATTGTACTGCCAGCCAGACCCTACATCTCTCTCTCACTCCCCCTCACCCTTTGGTTTTCATTTCTCAGAGGGATAGCACAAGTTTATTACCTTTTTGGCAATAGTAGTCAGCAATTAAAGAATTCTATTTAAGCAAATATATATATCCCTGACACATCGTTTGGGTCCCCTTTTACCAAGCTGCAGCAAAAAGGTGCCTGCGCTGGCGTCAACGTGTTTTTGACATGCATCGAGGCCCCCTTTTACCGCAGCGGGTAAAAGGTAGGTCTTTCTTTTTTTTTAAGGAAATGGCCATGTGACAAGTGAAGCACTTGCTGTGCGGCCATTTTTGGGGGGAAGCCCTTACCGCCACCCACTGAGGTGGTGGTAAGGGCTCCCACGCTAACCTGGTAGTAACCGGGCAGCACGAGGCACTGCCCAAATACCACCAAGTACACACCAGCACTACAAAAATAAATACTTTTTTCTAGCACTGGATATGACGGCGCGCTGGGGGCTGGGAACTGCCGTTGGGCTGCTGCAGTAACCTGGCTGTACTTCCTCTTTAGCAAGTGGTAAGCCTCATGTGGGATTACCACCGCTTTGTAAAAGGGACCATAGAAATCTTGTCCCAGGTTTTGAGGGAGGTGGGGGGAGGGGGGGCAACAAACTTGCCACACAGGGCCCTGAAAGCAGAGAGGCACAGATCAGCTTTGTAACACATGTTCTTTAGTTTTTATGGTAATATTCTGGCTCTATTTTCCTCTCTTTGTATATTAAGAGCAAGAAACCAAATGTCTTCTTTGTTGAAACAAAAGTTCTTGTAATTTATTCGGGACAAAATGTTGCCTTGATTGTGCTGGCATGGCATTTGGATTTAGCAGCAAAAATATAATTTCACAGCACACCAGAAACCCATAAAAACATGTTTCTTTTGTGTAATACATCTGATCTGGCAGGCAGTTAGCACATTTATAAAGAAAATAATATAGTTTTGCATAAAATGCATCACTATACCCTACAGTACCCTATTCATCATTCTAATAAATACCTTGCAAACATATCACAGCGGTGACAAAGTTATTCCAGCTGCAATCAGGATGAAAATAATCATTATGTCTTAAATTACTGCAAGCTTATTTCTCATTAAAATTTCATTAACGTCTTTTCCAACTCTGCTAGGTCTGATATTTTTAAAAGCAGATCGGTCTATTACGTCGCCATTAACATTAACTACCATATCAGCAGCTTTTAAATATGCAGTGTCTTTGTAGAGTTTATGATAAAAACAGTGGTGTGGAATAAAAAATAAATAATCAGATTTTTTTTCCAGAAGTGTATTTTAAAAATCACCTTAGGGGAGATTCAGATAGAAAAAGTAAATCACATTTAGGGCTCTTTTTACAAAGTAGTGCTACTGATTAGCATGTGCTGAATGCGAAGAAGCCCGTGGGAATTGAATGGGCTTCTTTGCATTCAGCGTGCTGCTTATCGGTAGCACTGCTTTGTAAAAGGAGCCCTTGGTTTATTACAATTATATTGATATGTTATTACCTTCTCTTGTAGGACATCAATAACTAAGAGCTTCTGTTACAAAGCCACACTAGAAAATGAGACAAAACCCATAGGAACTGAATGGGCTTCCTCTCATTTGCTACATAGAAATCGTTAATGTGGCTTTGTAAAAGAAGCCCTAAGGCATTTTCCCCATCTTTTGTCAAAATCATTTCAATACCTTTGAGGTGTGCTAGGATCAGACTCTTATTCCTCTGACAAATGGAAGCTAACCCTTCCAAATCCTGCTCTTGAGAGCTCAAGGCGGGGCTGCAGCGGCTGCTGGCCCCAGGCAGCTTGGGCAGAGCTGCAACAGTCATGCAGCCGAGGCGACAGAGCAGTGCCCCCTCCAGGCAGGAGAGTGATCCAGCAGATGAGAGACAGCAAAGCCACAGACCTGGAGAGGTTGGCTTTGGGACCAGACAGCAGAGTAGCACAGGTAGGCTAGGCCAGGCACCACAGATCCTCCCAGGACCTCCAGCAACCAGCGGCCCAGTTCTATTCCAGCCTATGGGTGAGACCTGGGGCATGGCAGGGAAGGAGACTGGGGAGGACAACTAGTGATGGGATATGGGGCCACAATAGTACAATTCCTTATTCAGGTGATAATGTAGCTTTGGGATAGGTACCACAAATGATCTGAATAATTATTTTGTGTTTTATAGGGATGTATCATATGAGAGATGATTGTTCTTCTTTAGCGGTTATGTTTCATAGAATGTAATATTTCCACTGTTTAATTTCCTATTGGTACTTATCATAAACCTTGAGTTGTGTAAATTGAATAGTTTTAAATATTTTTAGGTCAGCCTTGTTGACAGTCACACTTATTTGGATTTTTCCGTGGAGGAGCAATGAAAATTCCACCTGCTAATACCCTTCTTCCTCAGGTGGAGGCACCAGGCACCAAGTATTGAAGGACTGACAGATTGTGCCAAGGGGGTATCCAGCCAGATCAGTAACACACCTAGGAATGCCCACAAGGTGGCACTACATTAAGCAGTGTCTCTATTTTAACCCCTCCCTACTCCTGAAATGGGTAATACCTCCTTCTACCTTGTATCACTGTTTCTGAAAATTTCCCCCCTTTATACATACAGGATACAAAAATACACTGGATGAGGTCTAGGAGTCTCATATATAGAGAAATGTAGGTTAGGGACAAAGGAATATGGGTTGGGTTTAGATTTGATTACTCACCTTTCCCAGATTGAGGTACATAAGTTATGATTGAAGAACAGTGATCTGAATGGTGGACCTTTAACCATAAACAAAGAATTCCTGCACTCCTCCAGTCTGATATGCATGAAACTGGGGACTTCTAAAAGATATTGTTTGCCAGATCTCAAGGCACCATTGATTTGGCCCAGCACAGAGGGTACTCTTATAAACCATTTTGAGGCATGAAGCACTGATTTACACATGCAAAATGGACTAATAAGTCTTGCCTAAAAGTATGCGTAATGCAATCTTAGGGGTGGAGCTTGGGCAGAATGTTGGTGGAATCATGATTTACGCATGTATTTTTCACGCATATTGTATGTGCCTGCTCTCATCGAGGCAAAAGATCCATGCCTTCAATCTAGGAATGATTTCTGCAGGATTTGTGGTAGTATTTTATAATTATGCCTAAGCATCTATGTGTTAGTTTATAAAATAGGCTAAAATAAATATCATCCTTCCTATTAACCTAGGTGCTGTCTTAAAAAATTACCCTCTTTATGTGTTTATAGTTTGCCAATTTTTCTTTTTGAATCTTTTGTTCTTCCCTAGTACTCTAGAATACTGTTTGATCATAATAAAATTTGAAAGATAATCCCATAGACCCTGTTTTCCTTCTTATTTTGTTTCCTGTCCCCTACACCAGACGTTTATTCAGCATGACTCCATTTTAAAACTTGAAAGTTCCTATGACCCTAGATGACCAACACAAAGCAACAGATCTGCACTCTGCATCATTTCCAGTCACCCAAAGTAGAAAAGTAGCAGAAACAACAGCAATAGGCCTTGTGAATCAGTGTCTGCTTGCAGGCCGGGGTCCTCAGTTTAGACCTTGTGAATCAGTGTCTGCTCACAGGCCCAGGCCCTCTGTAAGTCTCTGGCTTAACACAGAGTCCATAAAGGTGAAAAGGGCAAGGATTGTGAATGTACGTGTTCATATTTCCTCGTTTGGAGTAGCGATATAGAGGGAGGATGAGTCGAGATTCATGTGAAAGTGGAAGGAAAGGCCTAGTTACTTATGACATCATCCACTAAGTCTATGGGCCCATTTAGGGTCAAACCCCACATGTTGGGAACCAGTCTTATTGTCTGATTCTCCTTTTTATCGCCCACTCATTATTTTAGCAGAGACACAATATGGAAAATTCAAGTGAATTTGAAAGCAGTGATGAGACAGATTAGACATAACAGATCAAATATTTCACACATCTATGTATTATAGTGCTTTTGCACATTTTATATGCAGTGTGAAAGTGCCTCAGAAAGCCAGCTTTCCTTCCTTTCCTAATTACATCAATTATGTTACATGGTTATGTGCCAATTATCAGGGGCACTTAGATCCCAAATTCTCCCCACCTAACTTTTTTTTAAATCTTTGCAAAACCAAATTAGAACACTGACATGTCACTTAAAATCAAACATTCGGTCCTTTTTCTTTTCTACAGCCTTGTTAGCATTGGTAAAATTCAACAAATTGAGCTATATTTTAAATTATTTACTGATTCCTAACCTTTATTAATCTGTCCAAAGCATACCCTAGGTGGTATACAATAGAAATAAATAAATAAATATTATTTCTATTTTAATAAAACAGGAACAGCTTTTCTAGTGAAGGGAGGTGAGACCTAAATCCACCCAGAAGGCTTCCTCTGTAAGGTGCTTAATTGTAGCTACTCTGCACAAAAAGGTGAGGAGTAACTTCTATTAAGAAAAAAAAAACCATATAAAGAAATGTTAACTAATTAATGGAATAGGTCTATCAAATTTTAACAGGCCATTTAAGGGCTCTTTGACTAAGCTCTGTTAGACACTAACATATGCTTAGAGCAGCTTAAAATTGTATACTGTGTGAAGCACTCAGGTGTCCTGCGGTAACTGCCAAATTAGTGTACGGTAACCATACACTAAAAAATATTTTAATTATTTTTTAGGCATATCAGGGGACAGAGAATGGGTGTTCCTGTGCTAATCAGTTAGCAAAGCTACTTTACTGAAAACTAACTGGAAGCGCAGGATTACCACATAATAATCCCTTACCATCTACAAAATGGGTGACACTCAGTGCAAACGCGTAAAATATTTTAATGGCCACATGCTAATGGCAACATTAGTCCATGGCCATCAATATGTGTTGGAAGATGGCCAGCGATCACTTTCGAAAATGAGCTGGATAGTAATCCCATACTACACAACTAATCTGTTAATATACCTGAAGATTATAGATTCATTATGAATCATTACTATAGCTAGCTCATTATGGTATTAAACTTGTTGTTTGCTGTTATTTGCTACTCTGTTTAAAATGTAAACCGTGTTATTTGCTGTTCCTTTTCAAATGTAAACCATGTAAACTGTGCCTGTTACACTGTGTGCCACATAGAACCAAACTTGATTTAGATAATGTGGGATATAAGACTAAATAAAAGAAATGAAATGAAATTAAGGAGATCACATGACTGCCAACCTCCAACACTTCTCCAACCCCTTTCGTTGCCACTCAGGAAGGATGGCGTGTGTACCTTGCACCATATTGATGTCAGATGGATTGACGGGGGCTACTATCATCTTAACATGCACTCTGGTTCCCCGGGCCCGCTGGCTCCAGGCTTTTCAGCTGCAGGACCTGTGCCAGATCCCCATGCCTCGTGGGGTCCTGGAGCACCTAACCCATGTCGCTACTACCTCACCACACCTGACTATCACTGCCACCACCAACCCCGGATCGATCCAAAACAAAACCAACCTGCTGGGATCCAACCAATTTTTAGGAATAAGGGGTCACAATCTGAGTTATAATTTTTGCATAAATGTTTAGCTCTGTATTAATATGGGAGATGGGTCTATAAAACATCTCTCTAGTGGGATCCTTTCCTGGTTTGGGGGTTTGTCAATACCAATACAATATTGGAAGTATCCGGCAAATCTCCACTCTGTAAGGTGGCTTCAAAATCTGCTGCCTGAGTAGATATCATATGATGACCCAATATATGATAAATCCATCCAGGCCTGGGGTTTTGTGGCTAGCCAACTGACCCATTGCCTTTGCAATCTGTTCTCCCTTCAGAGGAGCATTTAGCTGTAAAAGGTCTGAGTCACTAAGTTTAGATAGATTTAAAGATTGTTATCTTCCAGATTCTATATAGTGCAATTTAAGTTGTACGCGCAAATCCGATCATATTCTGGATTTGCACATGCAACTTACAGGCTTATTTTCGAAAGTGATCGCCGGCCATCTTCCGACATAAATCGGGAGATGGCCGGTGATCTCTCAAAAGCGGCGAAATCTGTATAATCAAAAGCTGCTTTTTTGACAGCATCACCGCTTTCCCGTCGCCGAGCTGGCGAAAGTTCAAGGGGGCGTGTCGGTGGCGTAACGAAGGTGGGACATGGGCGGGCATGGGTGTGGCTACCAGATGGCCCGCTTTCATGGATAATGGAAAAAAAAGCGGCGTTCATCAGTATTTCGCCGGGTTTACTTGGTCCTTTTATTTTCATGACCAAGCCTCAAAACGTTGCCCCAACTCACCAGATGACCACCGGAGGAAATGGGGAATGACCTCCCCATGCTCCCCCAGTGGTCACCAACCCCCTCCCACACTAAAAAAATCAAAATCAAAACCTTTTTTGCCAGCCTGTATGCCAGCCTCAAATGTCATACCCAGCTCCCTGACAGCAGTATGCAAGTCCCTGGAGCAGTCTTTAATGGGTGCAGTGCATTTCAGGCAGGCAGACCTGTTACACTTGTGGTGCTAAGTGTTGAGCCCTCCAAATCCCCCCAAAACCCACTGTACCCACATGTAGGTGCCCCCCTTCACCCATAAGGACTATGGTAGTGGTGTAGAGTTGTGGGGAGTGGGTTTTGGGGGGGGATTGGGGGGCTCAGCACCCAAGGTAAGGGAGCTATGCACCTGGGAGGTATTTGTATATATTTTTACAATTTTTAGAAGTGCCCCCTAGGGTGCCCGGTTGCTGTCCCGGCATGTCAGGGGGACCAGTGCACTACAAATGCTGGCTCCTCCCATGACCAAATGCCTTGGATTTTGCCGGGTTTGAGATGGCCGGCATTTTTTTCCATTATAGCTGAAAAACAAAACCGGCCATCTCAAACCCAGCGAACTCTGGCATTTGGCCGGGCTAAACCGTATTATCGAAAAAAAAGATGGCCGGCCATCTTTTTCAATAATACAGTTCTGGCCAACTGTTGCACCACAGCCAAAATAGATCGCCGGCGACGTTCGATTATGCCCCTCTTAGTTAACAAGCCAATCAGCACTGATAATTGCCAATTAACAAGCAATTATTGACACTAATTGGCATTAATTAGAATTTACGCACACAAATGTCTAAGTATAACCTGTAACGTGATGCATGTAAACTCTAATGTGCATAGTTGAAAAGGGAGAGTGGCCAAGGACGTGGAATGGGAGGGTCATGGGTGTTTCACAAATCTATGTGCATTGTTATAGAATACAAACAGTCTGTACCTAATTTAAGCATCAGGCTTTACACCAAGTTTTAGTTGGCATAACTGCCCGCAACTAAATTTAGTCATGTGGATGGGCGCTCAGCGTATTCTATAATCTGTGCAGAAATTTAGGCTTATTCTGTAAAGTATGCCTAGATTTAGGCATACTTTATAGAATTCACCTAGGTGTATTTTTTTGCCACATGGATTTTTCAGGCGCCATATATAGTCCTATGTGTTTTTTTAAAAAGCTCTACAGCTGGTGTTTTTTTTTAAAAAGCTATAGAATATGCTTCGATTTCTGCACAGAAATTAACGTGCCATATATAATGAATCCTAGGATAAGCGTGCATTAGGTATTTTAAAAAATATATTTTTGAGGTAGGTGTGTCATGGGCGGAGAGTGGCTGTTCCTGCATTTTCTGGCTAGCATATGATTAGCACATGCTAACTGGATAATGCAGGGTTAATGTGGGAGCACTTTCCCTGGGATTCTATATATCGCACCATAATTTCCGCATGGAAATCAAAGCATATTCTATAATAATGCATGTAACTTTATTGTTTAATTAGCTAATCAATGCTGTTAATTGGATGTTAACAAGCAATTATCAGTACTAATTGGCATTAATTAAGATTTACACACACAACATGGTGAATTTAAATTCTAAGTCACATAGTTGAAAAGGGGGCATGGCCTTTCTAAAATCTATGCGCATTGTTAAAGAATACAGCCACTCTGGAAGAGATTCTATATATGGTGCCTAAAAAATCCGCTGTGAAATCAGTGCCGACTAAGCGCACTCTATAATTGGCACCTAGATTTGGGTTATTAGTTGATTAGTTGATATTAGATTAGTTGATATTTCAGTGCCAATATATGTGCGCATCCATTTACACCAATGAAATCCTGGTATAAATCTATTCTATAACTAGGTCCCCTTCCCCACCCATAACCATGCCCATTTTTGTCTGTGTACGTTAGAAGTTTGGTGCACATTGTTACAGAATACGCTTATCAAGTTGTGCGCCTAAATTCTAATCAGTGCCAATTAGTGCTCATTAGTGCATGTAAAATACTGTTATCAGCGCTCATTAGCTTGTTAAGCCAGTTAAATTATGCATGGTGTTATAGAATCCATGCCAATTTTGGTGCCTAAATCTAAGTGCACTATATAGAATCCGGGGGTCTGTGCCTAATTTAGATATTGGGATTTATACCAAGTAAAACATGGCGTAAATGGCTGCTACTGAATTTGGTCATGTGGAGCAGTGCTTGGCATAATTCTGTGTAGCACCTGGAAATTTAAGCCTATTCTGTAAAATCTAGGCATACTTTACAGAATACACCCAGGTGTATTTTTTTTCTGCGTGGAATTTTTAAGCGCTTTATATAGAATCTAGCCCTTTGCGCCTCCTAAATAGGAAGTGAAAAGTGACTTATGTTAATTGATTGCAGGTCTCACATGTTAATGGGAACATTAGTACACAATCTGAAAAAAAAGCCCTAAAAGTGCTGTGTTAAATCTGGGCTTAGCATGCAGGAAAGTCCTGCGTTAAAACGCGCTAAGACCAAATTTTACTGTACTATAGTAAATGGGCCCCATTATTTGACAAAACGTGTGCTATTCTATTAATGCTCATGTTATTAACAATCCCCCTAATTCTTTATGGCTGATATCAGAGAAGAGAGAATACATGACAATACAACAAATACACAAGTCTTCACCAGCCGTAACATTTATTCTCCCTCTCTGAGTCTGAACAGGTATAGTCATTTAGCAAACGGTTCTCTTTTTCCATTCCTAACAGCATTCAGTTGGTATACCCAGTACTTATAGAACCCCATATCAGGAATTCCTGAGTTCATAAAGATTTATAGGTCTAGGGAAGAGTTCAACAGCCAAGTGCTTTCAGTAGTAAGAAAATCATCTATCTTAATGACACCTATACACATGGAGAGCTCTTTGTTTTTTACAGTGGATGTACAAAATGGTTGGGAACATGGCTTCAGTAAACTGCAACCTGACAAAGGTTTACAGTGTTTTTGTACAGGCAGACACACTCGGAATTAAAACAATAACTAGACTGCAGTGAAATACCAGCATCCATATCTCACCCCCACCCCACACCCCTTGGATTCCCAGATGAGTACTCAACAGTTCAGGGCAACTGATTGACTTATGTATACAGCACTCACAATTCTAGTTCCACTTCCTACCTGCTTGGACCTATGCCTTGCACACAGTTATAATTTGGTTCACATATTAGTACATCGATATTCTGCAGGCACAGGCAGAACTCTAGACTAGTCTTCTCTATTTACAGGAAAACCCGTTAGTATGTTGACAATCACTTCGTTTTTGCTGTTTGGTCAGTAGTATGTAAGAGGAAGTGAAGTAAAACCATAATCAATAGTTATCTCAGATCTCAGTCAGGTGTTTCTCCCCTTGCAGCAGAGAAAGTATCTCAAATTGTTCTTATATGTGGTATGAGAGTTATACTTTTGTTTCAGAGTTATTATTATTCTTTGGTTCTTATATGAATGAATGATCTTTCTTTCCTGAGTATGTAGAGTGATTGGTCTTTTTCCTATAATTTTATGGAGTTATTTTCTTTTTATTGAATTGTAAACCATTTTGAACTGCCTGATAAAGAGAGGCGGTATATTAAACTAATAAGCGATATGGAAGGAGGCATGTTTACAGTGATGCCTTGAGCATAACAATTACAAATCATGTAGTAATATTTTGCTCAGCATGAATGTAAGTACAATCTAAATTTCTATATCCAAGTAATCTTGTCCAAGCAAGTTTGTGAGTGTTACTGGCTACAGAATCATTATTTTCTAATGCAGAGTGGCAAGGAATGTTTCCACGTAGAAAAATTGGTGAGAACCAGCAAAACAGAACATGAAAATAAGTTACTTACCTGTCACCTATTCAAAATAGTCCTACATTTAGAAAGAAGTAAAAGGCACATTTGTTTGGTGAAGCTTTTAATTATTTTATCTTGAGTTTAGTTATTTACATTCTTTAAATCTGAGGGGCCCTTTTACTAAGCCATGTACGCACCTATGCCCACCCAATGTGCGTCAATTTGGAACTACTGCCCAGCTACCGTGTGGCCCAGGCGGTAATTTAATTTTTTACGTGTGTCCTGTATGCGTGGCGGAAAAAATATTTTATTTTCTGGTGTGCGGCACTAACCGGGCGATAATTGGCATTGTACGTGCACTGATGATTACCGCATGGTTAATGTGTGAAACCTTACCGCTAAGTGAATGGGTGGCGGTAAGGTCTCAGGCCCAAAATGGATGCGTACCAGTTTTCATTTTGCCGCATGTCCATTATCGGCCAAAAAAAGAAAGCCATTTTTGCAGGTGGCTGAAAAATGGATCTGCGCATGTCTAATACGCACGTCTACAACAGTGCAGGCCATTTTCAGTGCACCTTAGTAAAAAGACCCCTGAATTTGTTATTTTTGAGTTTTTAAATTATGTTTTTATTTTTGATTGTATGGTTTGTGCATGGAATTATTTTAAACTACTTAAAATGGTATTTGCATTACACTTGTGTTATATAAATTGTTTTAAATAAATAAATCAGAGCAGTGCATAAGCAAGCAGTTAGAGTGCCTATCCCAATGACAACCAGTGATCCAATGCTAGTGCATGCTCATCGGAAATACACAAAAGCAGGTAATAAACATGATTGGAAATGGAAATCCCTCCAGAGTAATGGCCTGGGATTTCTGAATAAATTCAAGTTTTATATACAATAAACGTTACTAGGTTTTCAAATACCCTTCCTAGCTGCATTGCATTGCAATACATTACAGTTGACTGTCAGGCCACTGCAGAAAGTCCTGCTAATCAATAACTATAGTGAGTGCTGGAAAAGATAACTAGCTTTGACAGTGCCACTCTAAGCGCATCTTAAACAGAGGGCTGAGAAGGTGATGTACAGCAGAGACTAAGCAAGAAATTTGTCTTAATACAATGGTTTCTTGGATCAGAAATGACTTTAATTATAATTCCAAAGGTCAACAAAAGAATGCATCCTGTTCATTAACTGGCCCTTAGTATTCTTGAATGCTGTGAATTTGTTAAAGGAAAGCACACTTTTATGTCTGTAGTCCTCGGTCAGGTAGATTCATCCTGATAAAAGCATTCCCCTCTTCCAATGGCATTGCTTCCTCTTTGGATAGTATTTATAGGTGTTCTTCATTTTTTGTCCTAATGTACTTCATTCTTTAGGCTTTTTATACTGTTTTGAAATAGAAGGTGTGTAACTTTTATTTTGGTCACATCTTCTTCTTTTTTTTAAATCTCCCTCCATAAATCTACTAATCAGTTATCTAGATTATATTACCTGTCAGTGTGAGGAATGCCTGAGAAGGATCGGCCCCTCAAAGTCCTGATCTACTGTCATTCCTAATGGTAGGAGAGGTTGAGTAGGGGGAGCTTTCACTAACCTTGAATGTTAATGTTTTAGGACTGAAATATAAATCAAAGCTAAAAATGGGATTGTTTAACTGCCAGCCCAGTTGTCTTAAAAACAATTACTGGTACTGCTGCTTGAATGATTGTAAATTCTCATAACACCATAAAACCCCGGAGTGTCAATAAGAGGGGATTCAATCTCGTGACATTCTCATCGTTATTCAGGGGACTAGCAGATGCTGAAACTGAAATAATCCTAAGAAAATGATGACACTTCCAGTGCCTTCTCTGATTAAAACTGTAAATCCTCAAGTCCACCCCTAATCCCTCGGTGAAAATGAAGCCTGGAATGTCTTCCTGTCCAGATAACTCTATCTGCGCCTTACATTCGATGCAAAAAAAAATACTAATCTTCTCCAAGATGAAAAAGCCTTTGCCATCTTACACACAAGTGTGCATACATAAGCACATCAATTCATACACACACATTCAGACTAATGGTTTAATTGGGAAAGAAAGCATCATTGTATATTAACATGAAATACATTTCATTCTGACTGTGATCTCTGCTAATTACGCCACATGAGTTCAGAAGGTATTCTTGAAAAGCTCAAAAGTGCAAATAATGAAACGTAATTTCAGAATCTCGGTGTCCAAATTTTATCACGGAAAAAAAGTATTGTTTTATATTTCTGAAAGCTTTAAGGCGGTAATTGTATAACCACCTATAGTGGCAAAAAGGACACTTTTAATAAATTGCATTAAGGAGTTAACACGTAAATTTGCTCACGCCGATAACACAAGGATGCACTAATAGTTAATGCGCTGCCTTGATACCTAGGGCTAGTTAGGAGTTACGGACCAAGAAAGGGATCTGGGTGTCGTCGTCGATAACACACTGAAACCTTCTGCTCAGTGTGCTGCTGCGGCTAGGAAAGCGAATAGAATGTTGGGTATTGTTAGGAAAGGTGTGGAAAACAGGTGTGAGGATGTTATAATGCCGTTGTATCGCTCCATGGTGCGACCGCACCTTGAGTATTGTGTTCAATTCTGGTCGCCGCATCTCAAGAAAGACATAGTAGAATTGGAAAAGGTGTAGCGAAGGGCGACTAAAATGATAGCGGGGATGGGACGACTTCCCTATGAAGAAAGACTAAGGAGGCTAGGGCTATTCAGCTTGGAGAAGAGACGGCTGAGGGGAGACATGATAGAGGTATATAAAATAATGAGTGGAGTGGAACAGGTGGATGTGAAGCGTCTGTTCATGCTTTCCAAAAATACTAAGACTAGGGGGCATGCGATTAAACTACAGTGTAGTAAATTTAAAACAAATCGGAGAAAAGTTTTCTTCACCCAACGTGTAATTAAACTCTGGAATTCATTGCCGGAAAATGTGGTGAAGGCGGTTAGCTTAGCAGAGTTTAAAAAGGGGTTGGACGGTTTCCTAAAGGACGAGTCCATAAACCGCTACTAAACGGACTTGGGAAAAATCCAAAATCCCAGGAATAACATGTATAGAATGTTTGTATGTTTGGGAAGCTTGCCAGGTGCCCTTGGCCTGGATTGGCCGCTGTCGTGGACAAGATGCTGGGCTCGATGGACCCTTGGTCTTTTCCCAGTATGGCATTACTTATGTACTTATGTACTTATAAAGTGAGCACGAACATTTACATGCTGATTACTGTTGTCAGCATTACCTTACCCTAGGAGTTAGCCTAACTGAGGCTTCAGAGCCTACTCTGTGACAGCCTAAGACCTCAGGGTGAGCAGCTCTGAAATTCCCTCCTCCCCTCATAGTCTGATCCCTGGGAATGTCAGTGAAAGACAGGATGTAGCACTCCACTGTTCACCCTCCTTGTAGGGAAATTATTGAGTTAATCATTTTAACATATACTAAACTTAAACTTCCCACTTAAACGTCAGGAAATCACTCAAAACTCACCTCTTCAAAAAGGCCTATCCCACTGATCCAACATAAATCCCAGCACCCAGCAACACAGCATAACTAACGATTGTACTGGACAATTTATAATCTTCACTTCCTTCGACCCCATGACGCCTGATCCACACCTACCTCATCTGACCACAATATAACTTTGTATCTGCTATCAACCGAATTGGCAAACGCCTCTACAGTACTATGTAAGCCACATTGAGCCTGCAAATAGGTAGGAAAATGTGGGGTACAATTGTAACAAATAACAAATAATAACACCTGTGCTTCCAAGCAATAAAACAAACCAAAATCTACACAGGAAAACAATAGAAATAAAACCACTGTCTCCATAAACTGTGCTAGTTCACCGGAATTCACACTTCCTTGGTGAATCAGGAGACGTGGGGGGGCATTTTCGAACGGGGACGACCATCTCTAAGTGCGCCCATCTCTAAGGACGGTGCCGCGAAGGGGCGGGGCAACACATATTATCGAAACAAGATGGATGTCCATCTTTCATTTCGATAATACAGTTGGGGACGCCCAAATCTTGACATTTAGGTCGACCTTAGAGATGGACGTCCTCGGTTTTCGGCGATAATGGAAACCAAAGACGTCTAACTCAAAAATGTCCAAACCCAAGCCCTTTGGTCATAGGAGGAGCCAGCATTTGTAGTGCACTGGTCCCCCTCACATTCCCCTAGTGGGCACTGCAGTGGAGTTCAGAAATTGCTCCCAGGTGCATAGCTCCCTTACCTTGGGTGCTGAACCCCCCCAAAAATGGATCAGCGCTTGCTCAAAACCCGCGCATACACTACCACAAGCCATTTTTCAGTGCACCTTAGTAAAAGGACCCCAGAGCTTTTATAGAATGCCGCTGGAACTGTGCACATTCTGGCATGGACATCACAGTTCCAGTCTCAAAGCTCTACATAAAATGGGCCTTAACCAAATTATAATGTTAATAGAATGTGTGAAGAACAAGTAAGTTGCATTTTAATTAAAAAAAAAAAGATCAAAGATGGGATACTCTTGGTGGGAAGAACTAGCCCAAATATTATCAAGAATAATACTAATGTTTATATCCAAGTGGAGTGCAAATAAAAGAAAAGAAAACACATATAAACGTTAAAATATACAGGACTCTTTTTACAAAGCTGTGCTACCACTTAGCAGTGTGGTGAATGCAAAGAAACCCATTTTATTCCCATGGGCTTTTTCACATTCAGCGTGCCGCTAATCATTAGTGCAGTTTTGTAAAATGACTCACAATTTCTAAAAGGTAATAAAACATACTTTAAAATAAAACATATATATAAACAAATACAAAAACAATCTTCATTGTCACATCATACTCCTCTGCCTGCTGCTGTGTTCTCCTCATGTTCAATTCAGATTCACGTGCCTACCTGCTGATTTAATTTTACATTGACTTATAGGCTCTGATAAATAGAAGATTTTTAAAAGATTCTTAAATTGTGTATTATCTGTAGTTGTTCTAATATTCATCAGAAGCTGGAATAGATCTTAGCACATTTTCTAATAGATTGTGTCTCTCTGCCTTTCTCCATGACAGCACACAAATTGGGAGTCTTTTAATTTAATTACTGGCAGGTTTGCCACAAAAGTCCATCAAACACCTCTAGATAATTCAGAACTTAGCAGCTAGACTGCTTACAAGTTCTAGCTGCAGGGAAGGCATCTAGATTTTGGAATAACTTGCAAAAAGAAATTTGCTTTGTTGGAGATTTCCCAGTTTTCAGGAACTAAGTAAAGGCCTGGTTATTTGTTGAGGCTTTTTAACTAAGGGCTCTTTTTATGAAGCGGCGCTACCAATTAGCGTGCGCTGAATGCGTAGAAGCCTATTCAGTTCTCATGGTCTTCTTTGCACTCAGCACATTCTAATCGGTAGCACTGCTTTGTAAAAGGAGTCCTAAATGAATTGATTAAAATCTTAATTAAAGTGTTTAATGGGCCAGTCTTTTTGTAAATGTAGTTAATACTACAAATAATAGAGTTGGAGGGTCTTTTACTAAAGATTAGCACCTCTTATCTGCCTCAAAACCCAGTTTATTCCTATGGGCCCTAATGCAGATAACAAGTGCTAATCTTTAGTAAAAGACCTTCTTAGGGGCCCATTTACAAAGCTGTGATAAGCACTAATGCGTGCTTACCACAGGAAAAAATGGCTTACCACGTAGCATGTTGAGGCGTCCTATGGTAATTTTTGGATGTGCATGCGCTATGTACCCACTAAAAAATAACATTTTTTAACACTGGGGGTGGGTCTGGGGGCAGAGAGTTAGCATGTTTTGTGCTAATTGGTTATAGCGTGGGCATTGCCGTGTGCTGAGGGGATCTTTTATCAAGTCGCGGTAGTGTTTTTAGCTCATGGTAGAAATCAGCTGACAGTAAACACTGAGATACCCATTATATTCCTATGGTGTCTTGGCATTTACCGCCAGCTGATTTCTACCATGAGCTAAAAACGCTATCGTGGCTTAGTAAAAGGCCCCCTAACTGATTAGCACAGGTTTAGTGCATGAGTCCATAATGCCTAGAGGCTCACACGCTATTAGCAAAATCAGCATGTGGCCATTTATATAAAAAATTTAAAAATCGGCCATTTTACCCTAGCAGTACAAATTGCCTTAGTGCATGGGAATGACCCATGTAAGGACAAGCTAAGGCCACCTTTTAATGCAGTTTTTGGTAAAAGAGTCCCTTTTTACTAAATTGTGTTAAGTGCTAAGAGGTACTTAACATGGGGGAAAAGACTTACTGTAAAACCTGTTAAAGTGTTTTGCAGTCGTTTATCTCTCGGTGCCTGCTAACTCACACTTTAGAAATTTTTTAAAACATTTTTTGCTGGGGTATATCATGGGCAGAGAATGGGCATCTTCATATTTGCAGATGCTAACTGGTTAACACATAGTTAATGCGGGAGAACTTAGCTTCTCCCAAATAGGAGGTGGTAAATGCTCCCGTATTAACTTTTTTCAGGTAATGTGCGCTAATATGACACTGCACGACCTGAAAAGAAATAATTGAAAAATGTCTAAAATACTGCCGTATTAGAAATGGGCATAGTGCGTGGGAAAGTCCCATGTTAAAATGCACTAAGCCCATATTCTAATGTGGCTTAGTAAAAGGCCCCCTAAATAAGGTGGAGAAATTTTAATAGAATTTAATCGAAGCCTTATTAAATTGATTTATATTATTAAGATATTTTTTTCTAATTAAATGAAAATTCCTTTTTTAAAATTACTGTTTTATCTTTATGTATATTTGTATGGTCTGGTTGTATTGTTTAACTGCCTTGGGTTTGTAGAGATTGAATGCCTATTAATTAATCCCCCACTTTTACAAAGCCACACCAACAGCTGCTGTGCGGTAATGCCGACACAGCCCATTCTGTGTCGGCATTATCACACTGGCAGCCGCTAGCACGGCTTTGTAAAAGGGGAGGTAAACTGAATATGGGTTTGGATTTAGAGCGCTGGTTCAAATACCCATGAAACTTACTCTTGCTTCTTGTTCAAGAGAAAACGAATGATCAAACTCACTGAAAAGGAAAGAAAAATGAACAGCCACCTTTACTTTCAAATATTTTCTGAGAATGTAATCTTTTGCTCTAGACTGCTCATGCTGAGGAAGGGAGGGTTCACTCCAGAATGCTAGTCATGAGATGTACTAAGTGTGGTCCTTTTACTAAAACTTGGTGCACATTAATGGAAATTAATGCTAAATGCTGAGAATCACAATGTCCTTAGCATACACTAAGCTTTAGTAAAAGGGGCCCCTTAGTTAGTCTAATGAAAGGAGTTCACCTTATATATTTTTTTCTTTGTTGACCTTTATTTTCATGTCACTGTTTCCTCTAAATTTCCTATTGGAGAAATAATTTTCTCAAGATTGGAGCTCCTACACTCTCTACTGGTTGCTGTGGATATGAGCTGACATTTCATACTGTTAGCAATATCCTTTCATTAAGTAAATGTAAAATCTTTCATCGGTTGAGATGTGAAGCTGATTTGCCTTGAGATCAGAAATGGAAATATTACAGAGTCCAAAAACTGTATTCCATCAGCAGCTAGATGGGAGAATCTTCCTGATTTAAACCCCAAATGACTATGCTTTTCTATTTAGCAACTCTGAAGACCCTCAGGTACCTTCAAGTATGCATGGTCTTCTAAACCTCAAAATTAATAGCGTTCAACGCTTTGCAGAAAATCTGGAAAATTATTTGGATGGAGCTGTTCTTAAATGCAAAAGAGAAGACATTTGTAAAAACAAAAGAATGATATCCCAAAGTAGTGGAGGAGTGGCCTAGTGGGTAGAGTGGTGGACTTTGGTCCTGGGGAACTGGGTTCAATGCCCACTGCAGGCACAGGCAGCTCCTTGTGACTCTGGGCAAGTCACTTAACCCTCCATTGCCCCAGGTACAAATAAGTACCTGTATATAATATGTAAGCCGCATTGAGCCTGCCATGAGTGGGAAAGCGCAGGGTACAAATGTAAGAAAAATAAATATTTATCTGTACCTGAGATAATGGAAGATTAAAGGCTAGATTCTCTAAATGGCACCCAAGTTAGGAGTCAAAATGATGCATGCTACGCTAATATTCTCTAAAGGTTGCTCAGCGTGTCACAACCTTTATAGAATACTAGCTTAGAATGCATTTTGGGCTAGACTCTATGGGCCCTGTTTACTACGGCGTGTTAGCATTTTTAACGCACCAACAATTAGCGAATGCGTTAACCGTCTAGGCGCCTATAGGGATATTGTAGGCACATACACAGTTAACGTGCGTACATGTTTAATGCGCGTTACAAACACTAATGCGCCTATAATGTGGCTTAGTAAACAGGGCCCTACATATGGTGCCTGAAAAATCCGCGTGAAAAAAAAATACACCTAGGCATATTCTCTAAAGTATGCTTAAATTTTTAGATTAGGCTTAAATTTCTGAGCGGTATATAGAATATGCCCAGCAACTCTCCATGTGACCAAATTTGGTCATATCCATTTAGGCTTTTACTTGGCGTAAATCCCAACGCTTAAATTAGGCGCAGAGTGGGTGTATTCTACAATAATGTGCATTGATTTTAGAAACACCCATGTACCACCCCTGACCATGCCCTCTTTTCAACTATGTGACATAGAATTTACACGCACCACATTATAGAATACACTTAGGGCCCTGTTTACTAAGCAGCGCTAAGGGCGAGCTAGTGTTTTTTAGTGCACGTTAAACATTAGTATGTGCTAAATGCTAAAGACACCTATAGGAATATATGGGTGTCTCTAGTGTTTAGTGCGTTCTAATTTTAGGAGTGTGCTAAAAATGCTAGAGCATCTTACTAAACAGGACCCTTAGTGAGTTGTGCATGTGAAAATTAATGCCAATTAGTGCTGATAATTGCTTGTGTATAATTATGGTACAGCCAGGGACCCCCCCACTGGAATGGTGGAGGGCCCAGTCATAGAGCTCAGGCCATTACAGACCTTGGCTGAGTCAGAAATCTGATGGCTGGCATAACTGGGAGCTTACTGGAAAAGTATGGCCTAGTTTGTAGCCCGGATTGAGGCCTAAATAAGCTAAATTAGGAAAAGTTAGGAATAGATATGGAAACAAAATGGAGGATTTCAACACAAAATGGAAGCCGTATCTGTTGCAAAGTGGAATTTTCTCTAATGTAAGTTAGAAAAACAAGTTGAGAAATGAGTGAGTCATGCCAGGTGCATAGAAAATAGGGAACTAGCTGTCCAAGAGAGGAGGGAGACTTTCCTGTGAGCAGGATTGTGGTCAGCTATGGTGCGAGAAAGGAAAGGCGTAGCAAGATAGAAGCTACTCATTAGCATGAGCCAATCAGTGACAACCATGACATTAGCATAGATCCAATCAGGTATATCTACTGTCATATTATCCATATCCTGAGGGCACCTATAAAAATCAGGGTTTTTCCTGGTTTAAGTTAGAGAGAAAAGGGTTGGCACTCTCTCTCCAAGGGAAACCAATGTGTCCAGCAGAATTGACAAATTATCTAATTGCTTTCCCTTGTAAAACCTCTAATTGGTAAGAGAAATTATAAAAGATTAGGAACTAATTAACACCTGTTTGCAGCTTATTATAGTCCTATAATTAATTGATTGTACGTGCCTGTTGTCAATCACTGATTTGACTTATACCTTAGCAAATAAACTCCTCATTCCAAATGACGATTTGTGGGCTTCACTTAATGATGAAAGGCTGTAAGTATAGATGCTTTTGCTGTATCAGGCTATCATTCGCTGCATTGTATAACTTGTAGCCTAAATCCAGTTTGTCATAAGGCTGGTATCTACTCCTTGCCAGTGCTGAGAGGCGGACTAATGCAGGTCCCTTAGACCTAACGTCTCTCTCAGTGGCAATTCCTTTTAGAACTTCACAACTCCTTGATTACCCCAGTACTAATGCTATTTAGAGATGGAGTCAGATTTAAGGTCACTCCAGCCTTCTTGGGGGGGCTCGGGACCCCTCAATTCACAACACTTGTTAACATCCAATTAACAGCATTGATTAGCTAGTTAACCAATTTATGTTATGCACATTGGTACAGAATATGCTTTGATTTCCATATGGAAATTGAGGTGCAATATATATATGGAATTTGGGGGTTTGTGTTTAACTTTTTGCATGACCATTTATGCCAATCAAAGGCTGATGCAATTGCTCGCGCCCAACTGATGACAGTTACCGTGCAAATCCTGGTATTCTATAACAATTTCTGAGAACGTCTCTGACCTGCCCATGCCCCTCCGATGGCCATGCCCCTTTGGAGTTGCATGCTATGAAATTTAGGTACACATGTTATAGATTAGGGTGTTGGGTAGATCCACAGGTAACTCCTAATTACTGCCAAGCGCTTGTTTTGCCTATGTTTACTAAGGTGTGCTAAGGGTGCGTTAGCATTTTTAATGCACGTAAATGATTTCCGCGTGTTAAACGCTAATGTGCCCATAGAAATGTATAGGCGTGTTAGCGTTTAATGTGCCTTAAATTTAAGGGCACCTTAGAAATGCTAACGCACGTTAGTAAACATACCCCTTTGATTGTTAATGCCTTTGGGTGACTTACACAGAATCCAGGGGTAAGTGACTTGCCGAGATCACAAGGAGTAGCAGCAGGATAAATGCTCTTCCCAACTGAAAAGCTGAATCACATGGGATTGCTTCAGTTCCTCCTCCCTGGGGAGAGAATCCTCCTCAAGATCTGAATCTGAGGGTCTGAGAGAGCCTCCTGATTCTCTGGGGAACATATGAACCACTCAGGGAATCAGAAGCCCCCCCCCCCCAGTCTCTTCTCTGCTGTATGGCCACCAGAACACAGCCCTGACTGCCAGCCTTCAGGACCCTAGGAGCCCTGTCACTAGCTGAAGGACCTGCCTCTACCTGCAGGGCTTTCTCAACCACTTGGGTTAAGCTCTGAGACCAAAAAGAGCTAGGCTCCCCTACCAACCCATAGGGTCCTCTGGGAGCTTCATTTTGGGAACCTCCCTCACTGATGGACTCTGGTTGGATGGAAGAGAAAGGTCCCCCTGATGGGGGCTGAGAGTTCTCCTGCTGCACTGAAACAACAGCAGGAGAAAAGAGAAAAGATTCCAACATGGCTGCTGTTCCTGCAGAAGCCATTGGGACAGCAAATCCCGATGCTTAAGCAAGGAAAGAGAACAGGCATTTCCAGTGACCCCCGCATCTCCCTCTCAAGGCTGTTTCCAAAGTCAGACATGGCCCATCATAGGAGGGGCAGAGAGCCAGCAGCTGTACTCCGCTGCTGACTCTTGCATACAGGACAGAGCATGCTAGCAGGAGGAATGCCAAATCATGTGGCTGGCACGTGTGCAGGCCTGCCTGCTCACTCAGGTTGACTTTGGCTCAAGGCCCCGGCATCTCCACCATCCCCCTGCTCTGCAAGTGTGCTTAAACTGCTCTTTTTATTTTTATTTTTTTAACAAAGTGTTTTTTATTATTTGGGAATAAAGCTAAATCAAGCAGATCCAAATTTTCTTTCTTTCTTTTTTTTTTTTTTAAACAGTGCCTGGGAATTGCAGGGGTGCCTAGGAGAGAAACACCCAAACAGAGGGACAGAGGGGCGGGGGATGGGGGCCTATGCCCCTCCAACAGGGTCCTGAGGACTGAGCCCTCATCCAGTAGACATTAAAAAGCATGACTGGGGACAGTGGAGCCCAGTTGACCCAGATCTGGTCAGGGTACCGGGTAACTTGAGAGCGGCCATTAGGCACAGCTTTGCTGTATGACCTCAGCCAGCAAAGCAGGGAGCAAGGACAGGGACCATGAGCACCTGTCTGAACAACCTACTATCTGCTAGAGCTAGAGAAAAATTAGGGCTTTTTTTGAGGGGGTACTTGGGGGTACTGAGTACCGGCACTTTTTCTACTGTCTGTTAAAATTGACCCATGGTCCCCAAGTGTTAATGAAAGATTTCAGGCGCTACACAACAATTCTGCCTTGTCATAGATTCTGTGATTGGTTGCAGGGGGCCTGGCTATTGTAGGGTGGGTCTCTCAGTGATCACCCCATTCCTGAAGGGTGGCCTAGCATTTGAGTACCGGCACCTTTTTTGGTAGAAAAGATGCACTGAGAAAAATACAGATTTCTACTGAGCACCACCAGGTTATACCAGTGAGTTCACTAGGAAAGACTAGCTTTTGTTCTACCTCCAGCTGCTGGTAGGAGGGGATAACCCGCTTCTTCAGGACGGTGCAGCCTGACAGCAAGGACACTAGCATAGTGCGTATCATTTTGATGCCTAACTTTGGGTGTCATCTTCAGAATCTAACCCTATCTCTTCAATTTTCAGTGGTAGAACAGGGAAATTATGGGAGCAATTCTAAAACTGAGCACCTTCAAGGATGCATGCCAGGAGCCTATTCTGTAACTGAATCTGGGTTCCCGGCTTCCATTACAGAATACTAGGATAACCTGGTATTAGTGTACCTCACGTTTAAAGTACGTGACCACAGTTAGAACAGCCATGGACATGGAGCAACTGCAAGCATCTAAATGTGGCAGGGACGCATGCAATTTACAGTATTCTGTAAGTTACGTGCGTAAGTGTGAACACCCATCTTGCAAATGCATGCTATGAAAGTTAAGCGGGTAGTTGCAGAATAGCGCTTAGGTGCCCTGGAGGCACTCCCAGGGAAGTGTGTGTATTTTAGACCTTTAAGCATTCAAGGGGCATGTAAATGTGAGTCCCTGGAGTACAGAATTGCTCTTTATATAAGAATATTTCCGTGTTTAAAATAAACCTAGAGATGTCGGGGTCAATATTCAACGTGATTTAACCAGCCAGAAATGGCTCCTGGCTGGTTAAATTGCTTGTTCGGGGCTAACCACTCATTTTCAGCGGCACTTAACTGGTTAGCATCGAATTCACAATCAGCTATTTTGGAGGAATTCTGCAGGCTGATATTCAGAACATAACCAGCCCAGGGCCATAGAGACTGAGCTGGGCCCGGGGCAGGGCTGCCCCCCCCCCAGGATCACTGCCACACTCCCCCCCCCCAGGATTGCCGCTGCTGCTGCCGCCCCACCCACCTGCTGGAACTGCAAATACCATGGCTGACGGGAATCCTGAGGCTCCGCCAGCAGAAGAGGACTTCCTCCAGCACTGCTCTTTCCTCTGCCGCATTGCCTGCCCCTGTGGCTGCTTTTTCTCTCACTTGGCGCATGCTCAGTTTCAAAACCGAGCATTTGCGGCCTGAGGGGAAAAGCAGCTGCTTGGCAGGCCATGCGGCAGAGTGAAGAGCAGCACTGGAGGAAGATCTCTTGTGCTGACGGGCCGCCAGCCAAACCAGAGGTGCTGCTGTGTCTTCTCCTCTGGGTCCTCCTCAGCCTCCAAGGGGGGGGGGGGGCCCAGTGCTGGAGTTTTCTCTTTCTCGCTTCTGTTGGGATGCGATCACCTGTGTCCTGTCAGGAACAGGAGAGAGAGAGACCCCGGTGTCGGGCCACCCTTGGAGGCCCAGATCTGGGGAATTTTGCCCCCTCTGCCCCCCCCCCCTCGGCGGCCCTGAACTAGCCAGGTTAATCACATAAATAGGACTGCATAAAAGTCGGTCTTATCTTTATGCAGTAACCCATGGCCAGTTAAGTGCTGAATATCATGATTCTGCAAACCTGGAAATTCAATGCCAGTCCCTGGAATTGTATTTCCGGGCTTAGTGCTGGCATTGGTCAGCAAAACACTGATCGCTGCTGGCTGAATATCAGGCTCCTTGTTGTTTACTCCTAAGGAAGGCTGATTGAAGGAGCTAAGCAATTGGCATGTTTTATATTTTGCAGAGATTTCTAATGATGTGGATGGAACTAGGAATCAAAGTAGAGCAGTCTTAGAGCAGAGAGAGTCATCAATCAAATAACATTACAGAGTGGATCTGTCGATATATGTCATTAATTATTTATTTTAGCAATGAAGTTGGACAGAAGAGGGACAACTACTGAATGTACAAATATATTATTATTTTTGTCTTTCAGACAAAAGCACTTTTCAGACATCAGGAGTCTCGTACCTTACCTTGTCACCACCAGAAAATAGGTTTTCTCACCTACAGATGGTGTGGAGAGGAGAGAGTCACCGTGAACATTAGATTGAAATTACTTGTCAAGTTTGATCAATTCAAGGGAAGATGCTTGATTTTTGTAGATTAATGAGTATGTCCTTCAGGATTCCACAGTTTGGAGAAATTAGCCATACGTACTTTGAAGTAAAAAGAAAATTTGCATGATAAGAGTATAGGATATTACTACTGTCTTTTGGATTACAGTAATTCAGTAAAGTGTTTCTTTGTAGTACTGCCCACTAAGGGGGCAATTGTATAAGTGAGAACTGTGATACTGAGGGGTCCTGGTATAAGGGCAGCTGATGGAAAAGCTTTGTAAGAGACAGTTTAAAAGCCAGGAATAAAACCTCATGTTACAGAGAATCTACTCTTCCCTACCAAAAAGCAGTTGTTCAGTACCCATGTTTTATCATTCCCACCTTATTAATTCCCTTATCTCTTATTTGTCCTGTTTGTCTGTCCTAATTAGATTGTAAGCGCTGTCAAACAAGGACTGTCCAGTGTACAGCGCTGCGTACATCTAGTAGCGCTAAAGAAATGATAGTAGTAGTAGTAGTAGGTATTAAAAGCTTTGAAGAGACTGCACCTGAAAGTATTGAAGGAAAATTCCCACTGGATTAAAATATTTATTTATTTATTAGGATTTATTTACCACCTTTTTAAAGGAATTCATTCAAGGCGGTGTACAGTAAGAATAGATCAAACATGAGCAATAGGCAATTACAGCAGTAAAAATATTCAGGTAACAATACAAAGTATGGCATCGTATACTACTTACAATGGCAACACAATATGTAATAGAACATTATAATTGATAGTGAAGGGTAAAGCAAAGATGGAACATATAGATAGGTAGGAGAGTGAGAAGAGTTAGAAAGTAAGTTGACTGATTTAAAGAAAGTTGCACATGAGGTCAGAGAGATGGTTTTATATGATCTCAGCTAGGGTAGGAGTGGGTAAACATATCTTGCTGCTGGATAAGAAACCGGTTGACCGACATGTGGCACAGGGTGGTGGTAAATGGAATCCGCTCGGAGGAAAGGAAGGTGAGCAGTGGAGTTCCTCAGGGGTCAGTTCTGGGGCCTATTCTGTTTAATATATTTGTGGGAGATATTGCTGAAGGGTTGGAAGGAAAGGTGTGCCTTTTTGCGGATGACACGAAAATAGCCAATAGAGTGGATACCCTGGAGGGAGTAGAAATGATGAGAAGGGATCTCCGAACATTAGAAGAATGGTTGAGGGTCTGGCAGTTAAACGTTAACGCCAAGAAGTGTAGAGTGATACACTTGGTGTGCAGAAACCCAAAAGAGAGATACTGGATAGGAGGGGAGAGATTAGTAAGCTCGACTCAGGAGAGAGACCTTGGGGTGTTGGTGTCGGAGGATCTAAAGGTGAAGAAACAATGCGCCAAGGCAACAGCCGTGGCCAGAAGGATGCTAGGCTGCGTAGAGAGGGGCATAACCAACAGAAGAAAGGAGGTGTTGATGCCCCTCTACAAGTCGTTGGTGAGGCCCCACTTGGAGTATTGTGTTCAGTTTTGGAGGCCGTATCTTGCTAAAGATGTACAAAGACTGGAAGCGGTGCAAAGAAAAGCTACAAAAATGGTATGGCATTTGCGTTGCAAACCATACGAGGAGAGACTTGCCGACCTGAACATGTATACCTTGGAGGAAAAGAGAAACAGGGGTGATATGATACAGATGTTCAAATATTTGAAAGGTATTAATCCGCAAATGAACCTTTTCCGGAGACGGGAAGGCGGTAGAACTAGAGGACATGAATTGAGGTTGAAGGGGGACAGACTCAGGACTAATGTCAGGAAGTATTTTTTCATGGAGAGGGTGGTGGATATGTGGAATGCCATCCCACGGGAGGTGGTGAGATGAAAATGGTAATGGAATTCAAACAAGCGTGGGATAAACACAAAGGAATCCTGTTTAGAAGGAATGGTTCTGTGGAATCTTTGCGGAGATTGGGTGGCGACACCGGTAATTGGAAACAAAATGGGAGCTGGGCAGACTTCTACGGTCTATGCCCTGATCATGACTGAATAGATAGGGATGGGCTGGAGTGTAGATTTTAAGGGGCTTCGATGTTAGCTTCAGAACTTATTACAAGAACAGTACTGGGCAGACTTCTACGGTCTGTGCCCTGAGAAAGGCAAGGACAAATCAAACTCGGGTATACATATATAGAGTATCACATACCATGTAAAATGAGTTTATCTTGTTGGGCAGACTGGATGGACCGTACAGGTCTTTATCTGCCATCATTTACTATATGCGCAGCCTGAGTCACTCCTTGTGTGCGTGAGTGAGACTAACACGTTAGTTACTTCTTTCATTAAAGGCCTGGTTGAACAGCCAAGCTTTCACCAGAATAGAGAGGAAGTTCTATTCTGTTATGCCTGGGGTGGGAAGACCCTAGAATTAAGATCCTATGAAGGCAGGGGCCAGGACTCCCTCAATTCATTTAGAAGCTGACACTGTCCCTGGCCAGGTAAAACAACTAGGATTGACCAGGGGTTTAGGAAATTTCTATAAAAAATTCTTGGCTTTTAAGGATTGGGGGAGGGGAGTTCACCAGAAGGATCTTTGTACTTTAGAAAGCTGAGGTCATTACTCTGCCCAGTCTTTTGCAATACACCAATCAGGGCAAAGGAAAGAGGAGACCCCATTTCCCAAGAGGCAGTACAACTGTCTTCCGAGGGGACAGTGGAAAAAAGGAGGGACTGGAGTCCTCCCCACAAAGGCACACTGTGCAGGAACGTGCTGATAGAGACCAATGCAAAAGGTGTGGATCTTGACAGCGTGAGGTTTCCAGAGTGCTCAAGAAAGGGATTAAGTAGAAGGTATTAAGTTTTCAGTTAAGACTAGAACCTGAAGAAGTGAAGCTAGGTGAATGGTTTTGTTCTCTAATTTTTTTTTTTTCCAAGTGTGTAAAAACATCTGAGGGGTTGAGGATAGTAAGTTTGGTTTGAGCTTTTTTCTACTGTCTGGGGAGAGGAAGGAGACTGTTCAAGACAGTGCTGCAAAGGTCAGGATGTCAGCCTGTTCCCTATGCTTTGAAGGTACTGGTGATTTGACTACAGCTGTGGTGCATTTCTAGATAAAAGAATGGAGAATACTTTTTTGACTATGAAGAACATTATGTTTCAGGAAGAAGAGTTTTGCTGAGAGTAACCAGTATAAGGAGTCCCTGAGACTAATTTTCATATGAATCCTGGCTTACCTAAACCTGCATGTTCTGCGTCTCAATAGCAGGAAAAGAGACACTTTGACCTTATATCCAGTAAGGACTTAAAGCATTTCACCCAGAGGGAAAAAGTGATAGAAAGCAAAAACCACTACAGAGTAGAAAATGCATCAGAGAGATTCTCTTGCTTGGTGTCTTGAGAGTTGAGTCCTTACCCATGCATTCTGAGGTCTGTGAGAGGTTTCTATCACATAGCTCAAAGGCGGACTTACCATTGGGAAAATAGGGCAGTTTTTGAGGGCCAAAGCAGTAAGGGGCCCACACTCCCCTAGCTTCCAGCTACTATGTGGTTCTTGTGGTAATTTCACTTTTGGCTCGCGTCCGATATGCACGTCTGAAAAATTATTTTTGGACGTGTGTATTGGGCGTGCGCCAAGTGGCATTTGACACATGTAGGTCATTACCACCCAGTTACCACGTGAGACTTTACTGCTAGGTTAATGGCTGGTGGTAAGGTCTCAGACACAAAATGGACGTGCAGCAATTTTCATTTTGCTGCACGTCTATTTTCAGCAAAAATTTTAAAAAGGCATTTTTTTTGCAGGTGCGCTGAAAAAGGATTCTACGCGCACCCAAAACACGCGTCTACACTACTGCAGGCCATTTTTAAGTGCACCTTTGTAAAAAGACCCCTAAGTCAGATAGGAACAGAGTACAGAGAGAGGCTAAGGTAGATGGGGCTACCTCTCCATGAATTTGAGCTGATTTACAGTCTTGATGCAGTTTGTGGCAAGAGACTGGAATCACAGCAGGAGCGTAGCCAGACTTCAGCGGGAGGGGGGTCCAGAGCCCGAGGTGAGGGGGTACATTTTAGCCCCCGCCCGACGACGCCAACCCCCCTGCCATTGGTGACACCCCCCGCCTCCACCACCACCAAGAACTTTGACTTCCTCCCTGCCAACAACCCTCTCGCCCCCTCCCGCTGCTAACCCTCCCCTGCCGCCGCAGTCATCGCCTACCTTTGCTGGCGGAGGACCCCAACCCCCACAGCCAAGGTCCTCTGTCTT
The DNA here is from genome assembly GCF_901765095.1 of Microcaecilia unicolor. Lineage (NCBI taxonomy): Eukaryota > Metazoa > Chordata > Amphibia > Gymnophiona > Siphonopidae > Microcaecilia > Microcaecilia unicolor. Next base: position 96,791,874 of record NC_044034.1, on the reverse strand, counting down.
TTCCCGTGTAAGGCTTCGTTCTTCTGAGTCTGACGTCCTGCAGAATGAAGCCATACGCGGGAAAAGACAGAGGACCTCGGCTGGCGGGGGTTGGGGTCCCCCGCCAGCAAAGTTAGGCGACGACTGCGGTGGCGGGTTTGCGGTGGGAGGGGGGTCAAGAGGGTTGTCGGCAGGGGGGGGTCCAGGGCCAAATGTATGGGGGCCCAGCCCCCCCCCGGCCCCACATAGCTATGCCACTGAATCACAATCTGAAAAGATATAAAATAATGGTCTGACCATGGAATTTCTAGGGTTGAGAAATTTCTAATCATCAGGGCATTGCTGCTATGGGACAAAACAAGATCTAAAATGGGACTAGTAATGCGTGCTTACCGCAGCTTAATATGGCATACTGCGGGGTGCACTGAGGCATCCCGCATTACTTTTGATATGTGTGCATGCTACTGACATGCTAAAAAATGAAATACAATTTTTTTGCTGAGGGGGTGTGTCTGGTGGCAGAGACTGGGCATGTGTGCGCTAATCAGTTAGCCCTGTCAGATTGCTGCACGGTAACTGTTTAGTGCATGAGCCCTTTCCGCCCACAAAATACCTCAAAGAAACACTAAAAATGGGGCAAGAAATTATCTCAGACTACACCTCTTAAATTACAAAAAAGTGATCTACAAAACTGTCCACTCTGCAGACTTCACTTACCTAGGAACCAAATGGTGAAACACTTACTACCCAAAATAAGAAATATACAGGAATATACTAGAATCCGCAAAATCCTCAAATCATTCCTATTCAAACAAACCCTCACAAAGAACAACCATAGCTCAAACAATTATTACCTGGATTGGTTATTACTCTATTTACCATTAACTTTCTCTTTGCTTCATGTACAATTTCTCATTCATAATTGATTTTCTAAATGTTAAACATCCATAGCTATCCCAGTACGTTTATGATACTGTATTGTAAAACTGGATTCTTACAACAAATTACTTTCTTATGCATTATTCTTTGCCCTGTATCCTATACTGTTTATTGTACGCCACATTGAACTCAAACTTGTTTGGGATAATGTGGGATATAAATGTCACAAATAATAATAAATAATAAATCATAGGTGGCAGTAAGGGCTCATGTGCTAATCTTTTTCAATGATCGTGCGCTAATGGCAAAATTAGCATGTGGCCATTAATAGAAAAAAATAGGAAAATCGGCCATCTTACTGCAGTGGTAAAGATTATCTTAGCATATGGGAAAGACCAACTTAAGGGTGCACTAAGGTCACTTCTTACTGCTGCTTTGTAAAAGGGCCCCAACAGGCTTATTTTCAAAAGGGATCGCCGGCGATCTTCTGACACAAATCGGGAGATCGCTGGTGATCTCCTGATCCCGGCCAGATTGGTATTATAAAAAGCCGATTTTGGCCAGCTTCAACTGCTGTTTCGTTGCGGCGCCGGCCAACCTTCAAGGGGGCATGTTGGTAGGGTAGTGAAGGCAAGACGAGGGGCGGGGGTGTGGGTACGAGATGTCCGGCTTCGCCTTATAATGGAAAAAAAGAGGCCGGCTCGAACGAGCATTTTGCCGGCTGGACTTGGTCCATTTATTTTTAGGATCAAGTTTGGAAAAAGTGCCCCAACTGACCAGATGACCACCTGAGGGAAGCGGGGGATCACCTCCCCTTACTTCCCCAGTGGTCATCAACACCCTCCCACCCCCCCCAAAAAAAAAAAAAACTAAAACTTTTTTTGCCAGCCTGTATGCCACCCTGAAATGTCATACTCAGCTCCTTGACAGCAGTATGCAGGTCCCTGGAGCAGTTTTTAGTGGGTGCAGTTCACTTCAGGCAGGTGGTCCCAGGCCCATCCCCCCCTACCTGTTCCACTTGTGGTGGTTAATATAGAGCCCTCCAAAACCCCCCTAAACCCACTGTACCCACATGTAGGTGCCCCCTTCACCCCTTAGGGCTATGGTAATGGTGTAGAGTTGGGGCGAGTGGGTTTTGGGGGGAGATTTGGGGGGCTCAGAACACAAGATAAGGGTGCTATGCACCTGGAAGCTATTTTTGTTTTTAATTTTTTAAGTGCCCCCTAGGGTGCCTGGTTGGTGTCCTGGCATGTGAGGGGGGCCAGTGCACTACAAATGCTGGCTCCTCCCATGGCCAAATGCCTTGCATTTCGCCGGGTTTGAGATGGCTGGGCCCGGTTTCCATTATGGCTGAAAAATGAAGCCAGCCATCTCATATAAATCCAGCAATCCTTCTCTAGACCCGGCGAGCGATTTGTCTGGCACCAAGCGTATTTCAAAAATATGCTTGGCTCCGCCCACTTACGGCGCCGGCCCCGAAGATGGCCGGCCATCGATTTGGCCGGCGCCATTTGATTATGTCCTCCAAGTCAAAAAGAGATAAAGCAGTACTAGGGACTACAAATTGAAATTACTAGCTCAAGAAGTAGATTTATTTGCATTTAGAGAAATGGAACTACTGCAAAATTAGAGAATGAATAATATTCAAAATGTAGCTGCTGTGAGTGATATACTGGTGGTATACTAGTATAATACTGTATGAATTATCTTCTGGTAATTACCATTTTGTTACAGCAAAGATAGGATGCAGTGTGGTGTATAACCTCACCACCATCTCTGACCAATATTCCCAGTACACAGCTGAGTGCAGAATTGACAATTTCCGCTCAGCTTTATGTTTTATGTCCTGTAGCAATAGACTACTGGGAGCCATTTACATGGCTGTATTTAAAGACTAGCACATCATTTTTAGTAGAAAGCAATTTATAGCTTTAAACTTTTCAACTGCTTCAGGCATGAATAGACTTGACTATGGAGGTTGCGGAACTTTAATGCAGATATGCTCGGCAAAATACATGAGCAAATACACTTTTATTTCTTCATTGTTTAATATAACACGAGCGAAGCTTTGCCTAATTCAGACAGGATTAAGTTGTAATGAGGTGCTAATCCACATGATATATGAAACTTCAGGACAGAGCCTGATTCAAGAAGCAAGAGGATACAAACAGGGAACTCATGAATATTCACAAGATGCATCAGGTCATCTTCGATAATTCAGGGCTGTTCAAGTCAAATTCTATCAGAATTCATGAGACTAGGAGAGAGGTTCTGGCTATGAGACAGTAAAGTTGGAGACTGAGGTTAAGACAAATTGACAGGCAATAGCATTAGAAGTCCTGGCGAAGCCTGCTTTTGTGAATAGCCAACGGAGGCCTGAAATTAAAGAATTAAACCATGAAGGGTTTTTTGACAACTGATCTGATAGCTTGGGAAGTCTATTTCAAAAGCTTTCTCCTGTCAGTCAGTAGTGGGGGTGAAAATGAAGGCAGGCTGTGCCCCCCCTCCTTACTTCATAGTCAAAAAAGGGGAGAAATGTCAGGCTTTCAGAAATCGTTTTTCCTTTCCTTCAGTTTCCACACAATGAGCTTCTTTAGACCATAAAAGCACGGAGAATTCTACAGTTTTATTCTCCCCTTGTGTTTTTTTTTTTTGCGTATGCCAATTATAATTGTAAATCAAGGGAAAATAAGTCATTTTCACAGCCACTGAGCATCTATAAAAGCATCATTTTTTCACGCCATGTTATCATATTTTACTCTCCCATGAGCACTTGCCCAACAGTACTAATAATGCAAGGCATTTGGAAAGAATCTTACATTCATTTGCTATCCTAAGGCTATTATTAATCAAAACAGTATTGAAACATCTATGCAGCCACTGCCGTGTTGGAATATATGACTAGTTTTTGTACATTATCCACATTAAAGTTTCCAAAGGAACCAAATGATTATGAATTGAAATAATAATATTAATATTTCCATTAAATCTGATTCAGTCTTCCATATATAACCCTTTTGTGGTGGATGAGCATCAGGCAGATTATTTCAATAAATTTTAATAGTTTGAATTGAGGTCAGGGTTGGCACAAATAAACTCACTCACCACAACACTCTCCTTTCATCCAATAAGTCATTCCGGCCAGAATTTAAATTTTAAGCCAAAGAGTTTCTTTAAACTTGGATTCTTCAGGTAAAAACATGAGCTAGTTCAGCATAAACTATATGTAGGCAGAAGTAAAGAGGAAAAATAGTTCTCTTTAGTAGGTTTTCTATTGGGTACTTTCACTGTGCTAGAGGTCCTAGACAAAAGACCTTTTACAGTTTTACTCAATCTGGGAGCCCCTTCTCCAGAGCGAAGCTTCTCTGTAGGTCTCTATTTCTTCAGGGCTCTCTGAGCCTTACGATACAAAGTCCTTAGTAGATGGTTCCTTCCCCAATTGGAACTGAGCTACTGGTTGTAGATCTTCAGGGACTCCCCTCTGGTCCCACCTATAACTTCAGGCTTGATCTTTCATCACTTTCCCTTCTTCACTACGTGCTGATTTGTTTCTAGGAGAAAAAAAGTATCAGCACTCATACAGGGTCAACATTAGGGAGTGGGGTGACCATCCATGGTTCATAGTTATCAGTGGGAGACCATAAAAAGGACTATATATCAGTGGCATAGCCACAGGGAGCCTGGGCCCCCTCCACTTTGGGTCAGGTCCCCTTAAAAATTGTGGCATCAGTTACATGGCTGGCAGGGATACCCAAGCCCTGCCAACCAAATAGATTCTTTGCTAGTGTCGCGCCTATACTACTGAAGCATCAAGGAAGTTGGAAAGGTGCTTCCTTGCTGCTTCAGCAGTATGGGCATGGCTCTGGCAGAGAATCTCTTCCGCTGGCAGGGCTTGAGCATCCCTGCCAGTAAAGGTATGATTTGGGGAACAGAGGGAGGGGGGAGAAATGACAGGAAATACTTGCCCCCCCCCCGAGCCCCGTGGAAAATGAGCAAGCAGATCAGTATATTATCCAAAATATTTTATTGAAGATACCATATCTAAGACAGTTGCCCGACACAGGCCATGTTTCGCCCACAAAAGGGCTGCGTCAGGGGCTAGTCTGTATCTCTACGAATAAGAACAATTGCAAATTGCATATCAGGACAAGGAAAAAGGAAATGCAAAACACGGCCTGTGTCGGGCAACTGTCTTAGATACGGTATCTTCAATAAAATATTTTGGATAATATACTGATCTGCTTGCTCATTTTCCACGGTGGATTTCGCAGATCGTTTGCCTTGCTGTTTTCTGGCACCCCTGAGCCCCTACAAATATTGAGTTCTGGCTAAGTCTCTCCTATATACTACAAAAAATGAAAACTTTGGGAACGTTGGATATACAAAGTAAACAATTGTTGCAGTTAAATTATATAGCTTAGAAAATAATGACCCCTGTTCCTGTATACTGGACCATCAAGTTGGTAAATGTAAACACATATTCTGCATCCAGAAAAACCTTTTTCAGGCAACAGTGGATGCAGAGCAGACCTAGGACGTGTCCCCATAAAACTCACCATGCAAAATAAATATCTGATTCTGGGGTCATATCAATAACAGCAACACAAATCTTCTCCAGAACCAGGCAATTGGAGAAGTAACTCAAAATTCTACATAACATGCACCAACTTTCAAAATTCCCACAAGGATCTCCCTAGAAGAAGACAGCACTATAATATCATAATGAGCCCTAGAACATTAATGCACCCATTGGAAAACTTGAACAAGCTGGATTACTAAATATCTCTATTCAGACACTAAGGGGCCATTTTGCTAAGTGGTGGTAAGCCCAATGCAAGCTTACTGCTTGGCAATCCCGAACTACCACCTGCCCAACACGGGCATTGGTGGTAGTTCCACCCCCAGCATGCAGCATTTCCGGCACTAGCAAAAATATTTGAAAAATATTTCTACAGAGGGTTACCTGGTGGTAATCGTTACCACCGCATTAGCGTGGGAGCTCTTACCACAGTAAGGCCCAGATGCACTAAACGTTTTTCATCGTTAAATGAGCCCTCAAGGAAGAATTTCCTATCCTTTCCATGCACTAAAGCCTATTTTCCGACGACAGTAGCAGCTAACGAAAACTGAATGCAGATGAGCAATTCTTCTACAAATCCCATTGAAATGACATGCACTAACCTTTTCCGATTCGTTTAACGCAGGAGAACACCGTGAAATCTAACGAGAGTCTGTACCTCTGGTTAGGGCTGTCTGTCTGCTAGAAGTTTACAAAATCCAATAAAAAAAATAACTGGGGGGGGGGGGGGAAACGCGTCAGGGGCGTCCTTTATTGACGCCCCAGGTCGCCGCTGCTCCCCTCTCCCTCAGCACCAAAAAAGAAAAAAAAAAAAAAGGATCGGGAGGGGGCAAAGGCACTCATCATGAGCGTCCTGTATGGACGCCTTGCCCTCCCCCCCCCCCCGCACGAAAGATCTCCAATTTTAGCAGCCCCGGGCCAGCCCTCCTCCCTTCCTGTATTCTCCCACACTAGCTCCACCTCCTGCCATGCTCCAGTCCCGTGCCCGCCCCCGCCGCCCCCCCTTTGGTCGTGGCTGCCGGTCCCCCCTCCAACGACCCCCCCCTTTGCCTTACCGGCCCGTGCAGCGCCTGTCACCTCTGCTGCGCGGGCAAGAACAGCTGATCGGCGAGTCAGAAGGCCTCCTCAGACGTCCCTTCTTTCTTCCTGGGCCCGCCCTCCTCTGATGCACGGGCCGGTAAGGCAAAGGGGGGGGTCGTTGGAGGGGGGACCGGCAGCCACGACCAAAGGGGGGGCGGCGGGGGCGGGCACGGGACTGGAGCATGGCAGGAGGCGGAGCTAGTGTGGGAGAATACAGGAAGGGAGGAGGGCTGGCCTGGGGCTGCTAAAATTGGAGATTTTTCGTGCGGGGGGGGGGAAGCGGGGAGCAGCGGGGAGGGGGCAAGGCGTCCATATAGGACGCTCATGACGAGTGCCTTTGCCCCCTCCTGAAACACACGTGTTTGTGAGGTGTTTTTTTTTTGTTTTGACAGCTGGGCCTTTGTGGCATGCGCAGAGCAGCCAGCATAACGCTTGGGCTGCTCTGCGCATGCTTTAGGCGCTGATTAACGATGGGTTTAACGATTCTGTGATACATCCTACTTTGCAATATTGATCCGAACATTTCTGGAGTGTTTTTGTAGTGCATTCCTCGTTTTTTAAAAAATCGTTAAGCACTTTTACGATTCTTATGTTTTAACGTTTGGTTGATGCATCTGGGCCTAAGTGCTGTCCTCCAACTTGGTCACGCATTAAGCTTACGGCAAAGCTATTTCTTTTTTCAGCCTTTTTACCTGCTGCACTAAAAAGGGCCTCACCGCTAGCGCAGGGCCCTGTTTTCCGCAGCTTAGTGAAAGGGTCCCTAATTGCTAATAGGACACCTGGCTTCTGTCACAAATGCAGAACAGAGATAGTCTCTCTTCAAATACAGGATAAGTGACCATAAACTAAGGACTTCTTTTACAAAATCGCACTAGCGATTCCCGTACGGCAAATGAGAAGAAGCCCATAGGAATTGAATGTGCTTCCTTTCATTTGCCGCACTGGGAATTGGTAGTGCGGCTTTGTAAAAGAGGCCCAAAAGTATTAATGTAGGCAAGCATTAAACTGAAACCCCAAGAAACCAGACTCTTCATATAGTGCAACATCAGATAAATAGAAAAAAAGATACATTTCCTTCTCTACTGTACAAAATATAAAGATAGCAAATATAAATTCTCAAAGCTGATATATTCCAATCACTAAAATGAAAATAAACTTATTTTTTCTATTTTGTTGTTTGGTGATCAGATTTTTCTAATCATGTTAGTCCCAGTCTCTGGTTCTGCTTTCCTCTGTCTGTCCTCTTAACTCGATTTCCAGAGCCTCCTGTAAACTTGTTATTTCTTTTCTCTCCATCTGTCTTCTTCACTTCCTGCCCTATAATAATCTATGGCCCTGATCTTTCTTGCTCAGTTTTCTTCCATTTTTCTTCCTTCTCACCATCCTGTCTTCAAGCTCCCTCTTTTTATTGCAGCTATTAAGAAAGTCATACAGTTCAGTCACTTCACAGTAGAATTTACAACAAAGGAAATGAGACATCTGATTTATTAAGAGGCAGCCCACCCCGGACAAGGGTATGGTAGCATTAGAAAGACAGGAAGCTACTACTACTACTACTACTATTTAGCATTTCTATAGCGCTACAAGGCGTACGCAGCGCTGCACAAACATAGAAGAAAGACAGTCCCTGCTCAAAGAGCTTACAATCTAATAGACAAAAAAAAAAATAAAGTAAGCAAATCAAATCAATTAATGTGAATGGGAAGGAAGAGAGGAGGGTAGGTGGAGGCGAGTGGTTACAAGTGGTTACGAGTCAAAAGCAATGTTAAAGAGGTGGGCTTTCAGTCTAGATTTAAAGGTGGCCAAGGATGGGGCAAGACGTAGGGGCTCAGGAAGTTTATTCCAGGCGTAGGGTGCAACGAGACAGAAGGCGCGAAGTCTGGAGTTGGCAGTAGTGGAGAAGGGAACAGATAAGAAGGATTTATCCATGGAGCGGAGTGCACGGGAAGGGGTGTAGGGAAGGACGAGTGTGGAGAGATACTGGGGAGCAGCAGAGTGAGTACATTTATAGGTTAGTAGAAGAAGTTTGAACAGGATGCGAAAACGGATAGGGAGCCAGTGAAGGGTCTTGAGGAGAGGGGTAGTATGAGTAAAGCGACCCTGGCGGAAGACGAGATGGGCAGCAGAGTTTTGAACCGACTGGAGAGGGGAGAGGTGACTAAGTGGGAGGCCAGCAAGAAGCAGATTGCAGTAGTCTAAACGAGAGGTGACAAGGGTGTGGATGAGGGTTTTGGTAGAGTGCTCGGAAAGAAAGGGGCGGATTTTACGGATGTTGTAAAGAAAGAAACGACAGGTCTTGGCAATCTGCTGGATATGAGCAGAGAAGGAGAGAGAAGAGTCAAAGATGACCCCAAGGTTTCGAGCTGAGAAGACAGGGAGAATGAGAGAGCCATCAACAGAAATAGAAAACGGGGGGAGCGGGGAGGTGGGTTTGGGGGGAAAATGAGAAGCTCGGTTTTGGTTGTTGCTGTCTCTCAGCAACAACCCTTGCCTCCAGCTTCTAGTCCCTTCTCTCACTTTACATTATGCACAGCCTCTCACAGTTCCCTCCAAAAGCAAAGATGGGGACTGCCTTTATTCGGCAGATACCTAAAGCCCATCCTTTATTACACCACTCCAATATTCAGCTGTTAGTAGCAGTGGCTTCAGAAATTTCTTGGCTTTAAAGAAAAAAGAATATTTTTCAGGGCTATGCTACATGTATATATTAACAAAATATTTGACTGTTTTTCAATGTTTACAGAAGATGCTGACCTAATCTGAGGTACTGTTTTTAGTTTTCTTTTCATCTGGCCATTTCCTCCTGCTCCATTATGCATCTGGCTCTGTTGGGAATCAGAACTAGGATTATAAGCCTTCCTTTCAACTATCCAGGGAATTTTTAAATGTATTTTCTATCTTCTCCCAACATGTCTTTTTTGGTCATTGCAATGACAGTCTTCAGCCAGGTACCAGGTCTCCTGGAATCACGGATCTTAAATCTGGCCACTTGTGTCACCCCTAAGAAATGATGCTGACTCTCTTAACTATTTCCCCACCCTTACCTCTGCAGCATCCCCATTCCTAGCCAAACTGGGGAATGGAAGGTTTGATGTGGGGCTCAAACTAAAGAGCTTTTGTATGACAGTACATAGCAACTGCCACCTGTGCTATTGGGCTGGCTGCAAGTGCTGCTTTAGAAGAATCAAATAAGCTTTGAGTTTGGTTAGCTAGCTAATTGCTGCTCTTAATTAAACAAGATGAGTTTAGAGACATATGTTATATGGTTTAATCAATAGACTACATTGCTTGCCTTTAAATAACCAAGACTTAAGAACAAACCAACAATGATACATGGAAAGAATAACAAATGCAGTTTAATAGCATTGTCCATGGCACATATTGCTACATGTTCAATACTTAGAAGGGTTTATTGTAGATCTTTTTATCTGAAAAAGTAGTGATTGCACCTGCAAATATCTGTCTAGACTTAGGCTTATTATTTAGCAGGCCTAAATCTAAATGAGTAACTTATTTGTGATACTCAAAAGTAAAGGGAAGGAATATGTAGAGGCTGATGAGGAAAAAGCAGAATTGCTAACAAATATTTCTGTTTGGTGTCCACTGAGGAAGGTATGGGAGTACATCGACAGAAGACAAATAGGAATGGGAGTGAGGAAGACCTCAAATTATTTTCTAAAGACTTTGTGAGGAGGCTTCCAGTTCTGCTCATGAACAGCATGACAGCTTAAGCGTAGAGCTCTCTCTTTTCTACCCAGATTATTGTTGTAGCAAATCACCTTGTCATCCAAGTTGGTGTTCTTTTTCAATACTATTTTTTATAATGAAGTCTACGAAAGCTAAAAATCAATTTAATTTGGCCTGTGGTCTTAAACGCCTCAAATTCTTACAAACCTGACAGATCTAGAACTTCAGGAAATATTGAAGACACGGTAATATTTGAACTTAAGTCTATTAAAGACATTCTTTACTCACATATTGAATTATCCCTTGACATGAGAAAGGAGATTGAGGAAGTATGTGCTAAACTTGTAGCTTCTCAATTGTATGCTGAGGCCTTAAAGAAACGCACAACGAAAGTGGGAGCTGTGTTGCATCTAATCGAATCTAATGCTGATGCCATTAAAGGCCTAAGAGAGGATCTTGAAGATTTAGCAAACAGATCCCATAGAAATAATATAAGACCTTCCAGAAGGAGTAGAAAATCAAAATATAATATCTTTTTGACAGATTGGTTACCTGAAGTTTTGAATATTGATTTTACTTCAACCCTTGAAATTGAAAGGGCCCACTGGTCACCATCTTACCAATTAACTAATGTGTCATTAACTAAATGCCAAAAAATCTTCAATCATATTAAAAAATGCAATCTTGACGTATTACTATTGCAAGAGACTCACTTATCAGACTCTAATTGTATGAGGTTTAATCCTCTATGGATTAGTCAGTCAGTTTATGACCTGCTCATTCTAAAAAAGGAGGAGTAGCTATGTTATTCAAAAAGAGTCTTCCAATTCATATTCTCCAACAATCTTTTGATCTTAATGGTTGATGCACCCAATATTGATACACCTGACGTCATGCATCGAATCAGAAAGGTTTTATTGGAATATAGTACTGTACCAAACTTGTTGGCTGGAGATATAAATGTTACTCTGGACAGCATCCTGAATTTTCAGTCCAACTGCATTCAAAGACAAACCAAAATGGGAAAGGAGCTTCTTGCAACCATCCAAGCATTAGTTCTTGTGGATATATGGCACCTTCAATACCCTAATGGTTGTGGATACTCATTTTGTTCTGCTCGTCATCACTCATACTGGAGAATAGACTTTTTTCATCACTTTAAATAACTCAGACCATTGACACAAAAATTGATCCAGTTTTAATTACTGATCACACAATGATCCATCTTAAGTTACAGCTTGTCTATAGTAAACCAAAGCACATATGGAGGTGAATTCTATATATGGTGCCCAAAAAAACTGGCACTGAAAAAAGCGCTATTCTATAAGCCACACTTAAAGTAAGGCACAGTTTTGCTTATACCCAGGAATTGCGCCTAACTTTATGTGTTGCCATTTGCACCAACTGAAATGTCATGTAAATGTACATGCCTAAGGGGCCCTTTACAAAGCTGTGCTGAAAAATGGCCTATGATAGTGTAGACGCGTTTTTGGGTACGCGCAGAATCATTTTTCAGCGCACCTGTAAAAAAATGCCTTTTTAAAATTTTTGCCAAAAATGGACATGTGGCAAAATGAAAATTGCCATGCATCCATTTTGGGTCTGAATTGATTTGCACTTTTCTGACCATTGACAGCCATTGACCTAGCAGTAAAGTCTTACACGGTAACTGGGTGGTAATGACCTTTGTGCATCTAATGCCACTTGGTGCGTGCCCAATACACGCGTCCAAAAATAAAAATTATTTTTTGGACACGCTTAACGGACGTGTGCCAAAAATGAAATTACCGCAACAGCCACGTGGGTATGCAGCTTAGTAAAACGGCCCCTAAATTAGGTGCGTATTCCCCCTCATTCTATAACGCATGTAAATGTTAGGAATGCCCCTATTCCAATCATGACCCTCCCATTTCTGTGCTCCCCTTTTCAACTCACATGTAAACTTTAGGTGCGGATCCCATGCCTAAATTTACACACGTAAATGCCAATTAAATCTATTTATGCCAATAATTGGTTGTTAAGCCAATTATCAGTGCAAATTAGCTTGGTATTCAATTAAATTGTGTGCATAAATTGGGGGTGTGCCCAAATTTCCATGTACAATTTTTAATGACTTTTATAGAATTAGAGGGATGAAGTTTTAATAATAAATTCTCTGAGGATTCAGATTTCATCCAAACAATTGATAATTTTATAACGAATTTCTACACATGGCACGATAATATAGATCCTCCACCACTTCCCACCTGGGAAGCCTTCAAAGCTTGTCTTAAATTCAATTATGTAACATTTTTACTCCAAAGAGAGTATTAGCACGCATACAATACAAACTGTTAGCATTATTATATAAAGGACTAACTTCATCAGCACCTGACTACTTATCTATATTTCTCATTCCATATGCTCCATCTTGTACATTACCCACCAAAAATCTAAAAACTATGCACACTGTTATAGAATATGCCTGATCCGTGCCTTAGTAAGCACAGCCATCGATGTTGTTAAGACCGCTCCAGAGTGTGATTACAATAGAAGTCACTAGATAGCAGGGAGGAGGAAGGCGAGTCGATGATTATCAATATACACGAAAGCTAAGACTCACCGCATGGTGAAGTGAAATCAGCTGTGTAAGTTTATGAGACTCCTCCTCCATTAGCAGTGGCTATTTGATCACGTATCACAGCAGCGGGTATTACTCTAAACAGAAGATCTACTTCCGATCAATTTGATATTGTTAATAGTATAAGTAGAGATCAGCCACTTTGTTTGCCTAAGTTAGGCATGGGCATTAACATCGGGTATTGGTGTAAATAGTCGTGCCTAAATTTTAGTAGCAAGGACAGGTGCTATTCATATTCTATAAACTACACCTAACTTTAGGTGAGGTTTATAGAATAGCGCTAAGCACAATTTTGGGGGGGCTTTTTTTTTAGGCACCATTTATAGAATTTGGTCCCATATGATGTACTGACCTCATGAAGGTAGTGTTGTAAACTGTCTTGACTTGCAAGGCAAATAAGGCGGTATATAAAACTAACAATAGTGGAGAATAAGGGGTCCTTTTACTAAGGTGTGCTGAAAAATAGCCTGCGGTAGTGTAGGCATGGGTTTTGGGAGCGCGCAGGTCCATTTTTTAGCACGCCTGTAAAAAAGGCCTTTTTTTTAAAAACATTTTTGGTGAAAATGGACATGCGGCAAAATCAAAATTAGTGCACGTCCATTTTGGGTCTGAAACCTTACCACCAGCCATTACCCTAGTGGTAAAGTCTGACACGGTAACCAGGCAGTAATGACCTACGCGTGTCAAATGCCACTTGGCATGCATCTAATACGCTCATCCGAAAATAAAAATGATCAGACGCATGTCAAACATGAAATTACCGCAAGAGCCATGCGGTAGCTGGATGGTAACTCCATTTTGGCGCACTTTGGGTGCGTGTAGACGCTTACGCAGCTTAGTAAAAGGGCCCCTAAAAGAATAACAGAACTCATGAAAAAAATGGAAAACATGTGGAGGGTCTGAACTGGATAGGCTGTGCATTACTGCATCAGGGTAGGCAGACTAGATGGTGTGGCAGCCATTACACTCCAGCATTTGCTCTCTTTGTACTATTTTGCTTGCATGTGCCTGCTAGGTTTTATTGTTAATTAAAAATGTGATCAAGAGTTGACTAGTCAGCTGAAAGTTTAATTAGATTCTAACTCACGTTAGAAAGCTGTTGAAATATTTAGGTCTCCTGTCATCCAAAGAAGCCAAGCTGTAAAATCAGACCCTTGCTTGACATAAATAAGTTCCCTACAGGACTTTCATATCTTAGTAGCCAGATTCTGAGTCAGACTTCTCTGTCACTTGTAGTAAGGAGATAAGCCAAGTAAGGTTAATCAAACTGAATTATTTTCCTTCACATACCTCTGCTAATCATAAACAATAAATATTATGGAATTGGAATCTTTTTTCTCTCTCTCTGTTCTGTGGCCAGATAAGTATTAAGCATTTTTCTCATAGAACAAATGTACCTATTGACTAAGGAATGCTATGGTTTTATATCTAACATGATTTTACAGTAAAAGTTAAGGCTTGCTAGGAGCAAAACTTCTGCAGTAACTGTTGGGATCATTCCCAGCACTGTGGGGCGGGCAGGCATTTAGTAACGCAGACTAAAGTTTACCCACTAAGTGCATTTATTTATTTATTTTGAGCATTTGTTATACTGCCAAATGATCCAGATATAATCAAGGCGGTTTACAAAAAAGTAGGCTTGCTTTTCTGAAGAAGGCTGTGAAGACTGTAAGGCTGTTTTATAGCTTGTAATTTTTAAATTTGTATTTTGTATTTTTTATCTTTTTATTATTATTTTATTATTTTTTTAGGGCTGCATGTCGATTAAAGTTTGTAATCGTGATTAATCGCATGATTAATTAGGATTAAAATTTGTATTGAAATGCAGCCATCCAAAAAAGAATATATAGGCCGAGTAGACCACAGCACACAGATAATAGACACAACAAGAGAAAAACTAGATATGTACAGGAAGGAGGTGGTACTACAAAGCAATAATTACTTACATACAACAAAATGTATAGAATAATTTTTCCTTTTTAGCATAAAAAAAAATAACTGAACACAATAGAATGAAGGAGAAAAAGTGGTAGAAGGGCGAGGACTCAGAGGGAGCTGGAAGGGAATCAACTAAATTGGTGCATTGTGAAATAAATGTCTGAAAAGCATAGCAAATATCATGGAATGCGGTTATCTACACATACACACTGGATGTTCAGTTATCTGCATCATGCTATCTGACATGCTAGCAGTTAATGCATGATGGAGTCCCTGCCTATTCACACTATTTCCACGTCCCCTAATGGTGATTTCCGCATTGGCTATTTAATGCTGCAATGTGCGTGCACAAAAAGTTAATGTGCTACATTACCTGTGAAACTGATGCTATGTTGTTAGTGTGCATTAATTCCTGCAAGAATAGCTAATTCAGCTTGATAAATAAGACTCAAAGGGGGTAATGCAATGTTATAAAACATTTTCTAAGTGTCTAGCACGTTTTGCAAGCAGGAAATGGCAATTATAAAATTGCACACATGTATGCATGCATACAAGTACATACAGACTTGTACATGGCTTGTGCATAGACATTCTATAGGTGACATTTGAGTGGAGCAGGATTAGAGTTGAAGGATAAGCTGTATAACATTTATCTGCCATCACCTTCTGTATTTTTCTTTTTCTATATAAATAGGGGAAGCACTTTAAAGCATGAAGATCTATCTCCTGCATATTCATTGTGGATATCTTGACAACCAAACTACAGGTTACTTAATCAGAACAAATCGGACTTAAAAACTTGCTAAAGACATCTTGATCATACAGCACCAGGGTGTGACGTTTTCCATTGTTTTGGCAGTCCATCTTCAAATCCAGGTCCCATTCTTCCAAATAGTAGGGATTGTTTATATGCTTTTCTCTTTGCATATAGCAAGCTGTCCATGGCATCAGTGTTCACGTTCTACTTATGAATTAGCCTCATAAGCTGACAGAAGGTTCTCTTTAACCCACAGATAGGCATTTTCTTGTTATGGTCCGTGTTTGTGGAATCCCTTACCTGCTGCATTTCATTCCCTGTTGGATGTTTGTGATTTCCACAGAGCTTTGAAGACCCATTTATTTAGGCAGGTGTATTCCCGTGGAGGCTATTGCATTTGATTCTGTAGCTTTCTCAGTTCTTGTGTCTGTGTTATTTGCTATAGAGGTTAGATAGTAATCTACCTTGACCAATGGCAATTTGGCAAACTATGATGGCACTTTTATAAACTGGTGCCTCATTTTACATGCTATAAAAAAGCATTCGTAGTGTAAATTCTATAATAGTTTAAGAGCACACCTAAGTCATTATAGGATACTAGACAGTATAATACCAGAGATAATCCTATCTAGGAAAACCGCAAGGGAGAGGGTTGTCCTAGAATGGTTCCAGATCGCTAATCAGCATGTGACAATTCAATAATAATAAAAATTGAAAGAGAAATTCTCAGAGTAGTAAACTCACCCAATATCAAAACGATACCAACAGTACCGTATCTACGGATGGATAAATTTTCTCTATCATGGAACTTCTCTCAACTACTTTAATACTATTTGCACAAGAAATTTTTTTCACACAATGTGTCAAATCCTAAATCTGAATTAACAATTACTTGATTGTCACTCATCAAGAACCTAATAGGTCAGCCCTGTCTCTTGTTCCTACTAACCACCCCTTAGTCTGTGTTCAAATGTGCAAAAATCTCATTTATTCTATATCTTTCAAAACTGTAAAGTTCAAAAAAGTCCAGCACTTAGCTTGTAATGTGAAATGCAGTGGTCGAGAGATTCCTCTGGACGACAGTCCTTAATGTGGACTATGATTATTGTACATTTCCATTGCCACTTTCAGCTTCAAGCAGTCTCTTAACCTCAATGCTCTTTCCTCCCGATACTAACGTGAGACATAAATTGTCCAAAGTTCAAAGTGTCCTTTCATATCCTCTCAATCCTGCCACTCCACACAAATTTTTCAAAACCAAAGCCACACGAGCTCGACTCTGCAGGGTTTCGAAATCTTCAGGAACTCGAGATGAATAATCCGCCTTGAAATGAAAATTGCTGGAACAATTACTTTCGTCTCTCGTCGTGGGTGAGTTTACTACTCTGAGAATTTCTCTTTCAATTTTTATTATTATTGAATTGTCACATGCTGATTAGCAATCTGGAACCATTCTAGGACAACCCTCTCCCTTGCGGTTTTGCTAGATAGGATTGTCTCTGGTATTATACTGTTTGGTTTATCTCATCCAGAGAATTTTGAATTTATTGGGGGAATTTTTGAGTATATTGGTTTACCACAATTATAGGATACTAGAGCACAGCTGCATCAGCACGGCAGAAGGTAGTCACTCACTTATGACAGGGCAATAAGTGGGTTCATCTAAGTGTGCCATACAACATGCACAACTGATTATTTTATAAATTGCACACATCAGGGCCCTTTCACTAAGGCACGTCGAAAAGTGGCCTGCGCTGGTGTAGGTGCATGTTTTGGATGCACTCAGGTCCATTTTTTAGTGCGCCTGGAAAAAAGGACTTTTTTGTGGCTGAAAATGGACGTGCGTCAAAATTAAAACTAGCGTGTGTCCATTTTCGGCCTGATACCTTACCGCCACCCATTGACTTAGTGGTAAGGTCTCATGAACTAACCGGGCAGTGAGCGTCAGAGAGTGTAAACTGCCGATTACCGCCAGGTAAACACCACACTGTAGAAAATAGAAAATATTTTGTACCCCGTGTTTTGGACGCACATTAAAAATGGAATTGCCACCCAGGGCACGCAGTAGCCAGGTGGTAGTTCCAATTTCACGTGCATTGGATGCGTGTAGGCGCCTATGCACCTTAGTAAAAGGGTCCCATCGTTTGGCAACACATCCATGATGTGTCCATGCTCTGCCCATGTGTGCACCCCTGACAGTTACAAACTTAGCGATTTAGGTGCTGTTTATAGAATAGTGTCTAGGTTTTAAGAGTGTATCTGCCAATTATTGGCACCAATCATGTACGTAACCACTACTATTCTATAAACTGGGAGCACTATTGGTACATCAGTGTAGGTGCCATCTTATAGCCTCAGGGGTCAGTAAACCCGTCAAGCCAAAGTTGATAAAGAGGAAACTTGAATCTGAAGATTACAGAGTCCTTTGCTGTGTAAATCACTTTGCCTTTTAAATTGATTTGCCTGTGTTTGAATTAGCCCCTGCTGCTTTACAATGCAAAACTCACTCTGGAAAGCTGGAGACATAATGAATGATTCAAACATGGGCAAAGCAATTTAAAAGACAAAGTGATTTACACAGCAAAGGACTCTAATCTTCATATTCCTTTTTATCAACTTTGGCTAGACAGGCTTTTTGACCCCTGAGGCAGGCTCACATGCCAAAACACGGCCATGTTGGGTCCTTCTATGTGATTCCTACAATAAAGGTCCTCGAATATTGGATATCCTCTTTGTATTCGCCTCACTCTTTTGTTTGGTGTAGACATCTACAGTAACATACCCTCCATCCTCTACCCCCGAATGCTACATTTTTTTCTTTTCTGCAGCCAAATTTATAGATATTATGAAAGCCCACATGTACTGACAGGTGCCTGCAAATTCACTTCTGGTCAGCCGACAATGGTTTATTTATACTTTCAATTCTTCAAGAGCCAATACAGTCTTTCAAAATTATTAGTGTCATATCTATAGTGGTTTGCTATCACTGTGAACATCAGTTTGCATTGGTAGTGAGACAGTATTGCTACTGAGACAGAGGCATTTTTTACCTATATATATTCATAATGGTATGCTATCACTATGCATGAAATACTAAACAATGCTAAATAAACTAGGAAAGCCAATGAAAAATCCTTGTCAAAGTATAGTAGGCTTATGATTCTAACATAAATGCAGGACAGTACAGAAACTTTAAGTTATAGATGACAATAAATTAGAATCCTTTGTTTTGTCATTACATCATAAATAACTTTCTATCACATTATCTCACAAAAAAGTAAATTGTTCCTGTCTAGAAATACAATAAATAAGATGGTCTCAGTACTATGGATATGAAATGCTTTTAGAAACATAAAAACAGGGGATATGATGTCAGGTAAAGATTATAAGACCTATGCAATAAAGTTTTGTGTGTAAAAGTTTGTTTTGCATGTGGGAAAAAATTAGCATACAATACAGTAACTGCCTGATATTTAAAAGCAAATGGCCACTAAAACAGCACTTAAGTGGCTATCCAGCGGTATTCAGTGCCAGGTAGCCAGCTGTCCAGCAATCAATATTGCCGGGTAGCGGCTTAAAGATAGCCGGTTATATCAGGCGATATAACCAGCTATCTGCCAATTTTCAATACCAGACTGGTCAAGTTTGGTGGCCATATTTGGCTGCCACAATAGGTGGATTAACTATGACTGTTCTGATTTTAACCGGCCAGCGCTGAATATCAACTTGGCCGGTTAAAGTCGGACCGGCCAAAATTAAAACAGATATTCAAAGCCAGTCACCGGAAACGGACTGGCATTGAATAATTGGGTTTGTGCCGACTGTGGGAGATAGCCAGGCTATCTCTCGTGGTCTGAACATTGGGGCCTACGACTTTTCGGATTATTTTTGAAAGAGAAAAATGTTCAAAAGGTGTCACAAAGTGGCAAATGGACGTTTTTCTTGCAACATCCAAATCACTATTTTCAAAATAATTTTAGACATTTTTCTATGCAGTTCATCTGCAGTGCATCCAGATCACAAGGGAAGCATGTCAGGGGTATGTTGGGATGGGATTTGGGTGTTCCCACAACTTGGATGTTTTTCTGCCATAATGGAACATAGAAAAAAACATCCAGGGCTAAAAGTTGGCCGTTTTGATCTGGACCTGTTTCAATCAGGACTAAGTCATAAAAAGGTGCCCTAAATGACCAGATGACCACTGGAGGGATTAAGGCACGATCCCCTTATTCCCCCAGTGGTCACTGACCCCCTCCCACTCCCCAAAGTGTAAAAGAAACATTACATACCAGGATCTATGACAGCATCAGATGTTATGGCCAGTCCTATAAGAGCAGCAAGCAGGTTCCTGGAGTAGCCTAGTGGTGGGTGCAGTGCACTGTATAGGAGGGGGACTTAGGCCTATATTCCACTCTAAATGGTACACGTGTGCTGGAAAGTTTGAGCCCTCCAAAACTCATCAAAAACCCACTGTACCAATATATAAGTGACACCTGCAGGCATAAGGGCTATTGTAGTGGTGTACAGTTGGTTACAGTAGGTTTTTGGTGGGATTTGGAGGGATCACCATACAGTATAAGGGGGTAATAGTGAGATGTATATCTGGGACCTTTTATGTGAAGTCCACTGTAAAGTCCCCTAGGGTGTCCCATTGCTCTGCTGGAAAGTCTGTGTGGCCAGTCCACTAAGAATGCCGCTTCCGCCTACATCCCAATGGCTTAATTTTGTGCGTTTTTCACTTGGACTTTTTTTTCAAAAACAGTCACAAAAGAAAAATGCACTGAGCACAAAACATCTAAAAACATCTAGGAAATGGCCATTTTCAAAACAAAGGTAGATGCAGTGCCGTAGCGAGGGTGCCTGACACCCGGGGCGGGTCGCCGCTGCGCACCCCCCCCCCCCGGGTGCAGGGCACAGCGCCCCCCCTCCGGAGCGCACCCCCCCCCACCGAAACGCACCCTACCTTGCAGCGGGGGGCAGGCGGGAGGGCCGATCCGCCCCCAGTGCATGTCACTGGGAGCTGCGTCGGCTCTGCTGCTTCTCTGCTTTCTCTGCCCCGGAACAGGAAGTAACCTGTTCCGGGGCAGAAAGAGCAGAGAACTAGCGAGCCGACACCCCCACCCCCCCCCCAGCGTGTGCACCCGGGGCGGACCGTCCCACCGCCCCCGCCTTCCTACGCCACTGGGTAGATGTTTTTCATATTAAAAAATGGCCATGTTCATCACTTGATTTTTGGACATTTTCAGCAAAACATCCAACATCGGATTTGGACGTTATATCAAAAATGCCCCTCTTGTTTTGCAAACTAAAACAATCCGTCAACAAGTTTGCAGGAACATACTTAGACATGTCAGTATTCAAAGCCAAATATCAACATAGTTGGAGCCATAGGCTTAGTTTGACTGTTTCATATGCAAATGAATATGCTAATATGGAGTAAGGAATTGAATTTTACAGGCAAAATATCACAGATGCACATTTCAAAAAGCTAGTATCTCATTCACAGTTGGGTCCGGTGATTGGTACTATTGAAGCAAAGATCTTCACACTATTTTGGAGTTTTCTACTACTCAAACATATAGAAAAACAGTGTCTTAACCATTCTCATATTCTCATGTTTTTCAAAGGCAACCTCAGCAGCGCTCATTACCAGAAATTTAGATTTGGCAATGTAACTAGCGCCCACTTCTTCATTGGTTCAGCCAATTTATTTACTTTTAAATTTCAAACTCTTTTTATATTTTTATCAGTTTAGTTACTTATCTTTAGTGATCAGACCAAAGGGTTCAACTGCCCGACATGCATGTTTCGCTCTGCATCGAGCTGTGTCAAGGGCTATCCCCTAAAATAGAAAACCCAATATATTAGTATATTTTCCTAGTAATTAGAAAACCTTCCTTCATAAGTTTTCAAAATCTAGGTTATTTAAAATTCTACATATCAGAAACTCTTACCTACAGTCTCTCCCAGCGTCAGCTCTACTTTATTATAGCGGGTTTACCCCTTCTCAAGATGGCGCCGGCGTTCTCATCTCTTACTTAAATATTTTCTTACTTAAATATTTTAATTATTTTAATTAGCTCTACCTTTGTTGTCTGATCATTTAGTTTTTCTATTCGCTTTGGTCCCAGTGTCTTCTGTTATGCAGTGTCTTCTTTCCAGTAGGCTTCCCTCTGCTCCCCATCCTCCGAGTCCCATCCATCTCTTGCTCCTTCCCTCTGCTCCCCACCCCTCCCAGACCCATCCATCTTCTGTTCCTTCCCTCTACTCACCATCCCTCCGTCCCATCCATCTTCTGCTCCTTCCCTCTGCTGTGCCTGACCTGTCCCAATCCCATTCATCTCCTGGTCCATCCCTCTGCTCCCCACCCCTCCCAGTCCCATCCATCTTCCCTCTGCTCCCCACCCCTCCCAGTCCCATCCATCTCTTGCTCCTTCCCTCTGCTCCCCACCCCTCCCAGTCCCATCCATCTCTTGCTCCTTCCCTCTGCTCCCCACCCCTCCCAGTCCCATCCATCTCCTGGGCCTTCCCTCTGCTCCCAATGCTCCCAGTCCCATCCATCTCTTGCTCCTTCCCTCTGCTCCCCACCCCTCCCAGTCCAATCCATCTCCTGGTCCTTCCCTCTGCTCCCACGCTCCCAGTCCCATCCATCTCTTGCTCCTTCCCTCTGCTCCCCACCCCTCCCAGTCCAATCCATCTCCTGGTCCTTCCCTCTGCTCCCAATGCTCCCAGTCCAATCCATCTCCTGGTCCTTCCCTCTGCTCCCAATCCCATCCATTTCTTGCTCCTTCCCTCTGCTCCCCACCCCTCCCAGTCCCATCCATCTCTTGCTCCTTCCCTCTGCTCCCCACCCCTCCCAGTCCCAACCATCTCTTGCTCCTTTCCTCTGCTCCCCACCCCTCCCAGTCCCAACCATCTTCCATCTGCTGCCCCCCCCCCCCGCGAGGTCCAAGATCATGACTCCGTCTACCCCCTCTCTTCCTCCCTCCCTCCCTCCGGCACAGGCAGCAGTCTTTTCCAGCGTTCCTGGCAGCGGTAGCGATGTATACACTGCCTTCAGTCTGCCCCGGAAGCCTTCTCTTCAAGTTCCTGTTCCCACCTATGCGGGAACAGGAACTTGAAGAGAAGGCTTCGGGGCAGAGCCGAAGGCAGCATGTACAACACTACCACTGCCAGGAATGCTGGAAAAGACTGCTGCCTGCGCCGGAGGGAGGGAGGGAGGGAGAGAGAGGGGTAGACAGACACGCTCCTCTCCATCCGCTTGGCTTCCCTGCCCTCTCTGTCTGCATCCAGCCCGAAAGGAAATGACATCAGAGGAAGGCGGGACGCAGACAGAGAGGGCAGGGAAGCCAAGCGGATGGAGAGGAGTGCGTGTCTGCTTGTTTTTTTTTTTTTTTAATTACTGGCGCAGCGGCGCCTCGTCGTCGTTTGGGGGGGCATTGCCCCCCTCGCCCCCCCCAGTCTATGCCCATGGTTGGAGCTCCTCTACGGATTTTGCATAGATGTTAAGTTACCCAGTTCCAGGATGCAGTCTTCTTGTCCAATCCTGGTTTTGAACTTACATTCCAAAGCAGTGTGGGATTTGCAGTACCTGATCCTACTCATTAATATCAGTGCTTCAAGTCCCATGTGCATTATGGAACCACACCTCAAATACTGTGTGCAATTCTGGTCAACGCATCTCAAAAAAAGGATATATCAGAATTAGAAAAGATACAGAGAAGGGCAATGAAAATGATAAAGGGGATGGATGGGATGATTTCCCTATGGGGAAAGGTTAAAGTGGCTAAGGCTCTTCAGCTTGGCGAAGAGATGGCTGAGGGGAGATATGATAGAAGTCTATAAAATACTGAGTGAAGTGGAATGGATAGATGTGAATCATTTGTTTTCTCTTTCCAAAAATACTAGGTCTAGGAGGCACACAATGAAGCTACTAAGTAGTATATTTAAAACAAACCAGAGAAAATATTTCTTCACTCAACATGAAATTAAACTCTAGATTTCTTTGCCAGAAAACATTGTAAAAACAGTTAGCTTAGCACGGTATTTAAAAAGTTTGGATAATTTTCTAGAACAAAAGTCCATAAGGCATTTTTAAGATGGACTTGGGGAAAATCCACTGCTTTTTTCTAGGATAAGCAGCATAAAATCTGTTTTATTGTTTTGTGATCTTGCCAGGTACTTGTGACCTGGATTGGACACTGTTGGAAAGAGGATACTGGGCTTGATGGACCTTCGATCTGTCCCAGTATGGCAACACTTATGTTCTTCTTAGGACGTGGTGGACAGAAATCCAGGACTGTGCCAAAATCTCCAGCCTGGAATTGGGTAACTTGGCATCTTTGATTTTGGCACTGGATATTTAGTAACATTAGGAAGATATCTTACAGATGTCTGGATAATTATCCTTATAATGGACTGCCTATAACTGTTATCAAGTTAAGTCCAGAAGGCAGTGCTGTGGTGCTGAATATAGGTGAATTGTTTAAACAATGCCAAATGTATCAACCCGAGAGCGTGATACATAGAGTTATTGTCTCCTAAGTCCACAATTTATTGTTTGCCTTCAAATGCTAAACTTTTAGCACCTACCCTTGAACCATTCATTACATTACGAGCATTTGAAAATTTGGGTTGCTGGGGGTTAATTTTAGAATTGCAAGATACATAAAAGTTATGCACAGGCTTTTCCTGTGCACATTTCACAGAATTTGATCTGCTAATTACCTTCCAGAATTTATCCTGGAGGATTTTACAGAAGGTAAATAAATCGTATCTTCTTCAGAAGCATTCACACCGATAAAGCGAGAAAATGAATGGCTAGCCAAATAACTTTTCTGTCCTTGCTAATTCCAAAGCGTTTAAGACACATTGAGGCATATTTTCAAAGCACTTAGCCTCCCAAAGTTCCATAGAAACCTATGGAACTTAGCCTCCCAAAGTGCTTTGAAAATATGCCTCATAGCCTTAAGAAATTCTCAATATGCATGTAGTGTTCGGGATGAGCAGCCAGAAAGATTTGGTTTTGTGACATTTCCTGTGTCATTGACAGTAATTTTGAAGAATTGCATGCTACTATTGGCACATGAAAAACCATGAAATGTCAATTTTTTTTCTACTCATACTCATTTGTTAATGGTATGCAATGACATGGGATATGTCACTGACATTTCCCATGTTGTTGCAAATGAGAAATGCCCCCCCCCCCCCACTATCAGAATACCCCTTAGCACATCAGTAACTTCTACCTCAACAAAGCCCAATATTCTCCTTCCCCTCTCCCCACTTCTGAAGATCTTATTATTTTAGAAGGTTTTTGTCAGCACTTCTGTTGAACTGTGAATGATGTTGCAAGCATGGTGCCAAGAGGAAGGCTCTCGTAGCTTTTTGTCAGGAAAAATTGGCACTGTAGCAAGAAGGCATTACAAAGGGGTGTCAGGGAGTGTCTGGCTACTGGTAGAGGTTATCATAAATGAGGGTGTAAGTGGTTGATGGTACCAGGAGCTCTTGTAGAGGGAATCTGTTCATATACCTGGGGGGGGGGGGGGGCTGATGATTGAGTGTGGGGGGGGGGGGGGGTTATGATGTTGATGGGGAATTGAAGAGAATGAAATCCTTCTTGCTAAGCTGGTTCTTTCACCTTGAAATAGTTAACACGGGGGATTTTTGCAGTAGCTAGCATGGAGTTTACTTTTGGACAGTGTTATCATGCATAGAGTATTGAGGGTGATTTTTATTATGCCATTAGTAAATTTATGTTTGAATGACCAAGGCAATTGGACGCTGTCACTTTTACTCTGGGTAACTACTAGCTACAAACCAGGATGTCTAATATACTTCATAGACTTCCCAAAAATCCCAGGTAATGAACACCAATGAAGGCTTAGTCAGTGAACCTCAGTCGAAATGCACTATGTAAGATGTCCTTACACACAGAGACTTACATACTTTAATCCTCACTCAGAGCGGTTACTTAATTATAAGGAGCAAAAATGGATTTTCACATAAAATTCTGCAACCCCTAGTGGGCTTAACATGGAAGTAGAATGGATGATGTTAATTTGAACAAATCCTGGGATAGGTGGGATCCCCGTCAACTGTTAATATAAAAGATGGTAGAAGTAAACCGCCGCTACCGCCATCTTGTTTGCAGTTAGCGACTGTTGGCTTGATGAGCAGAGGCTAACATTTAGGTGAATTTAAAAGCTATGATAGTGTAATATTGTTACTTTATCATTTAATTAAAGTTTGGGTCTTGAAATTATGGTACCTTTTCGTTTCAGGGGACTTCCTTGATAAAATGACTTAGCGAAACAAGTGCCGTGTCAGAAAAGAGAGCCCCCATGCCGACATTATCTGAAAATATTTTCTAAAGGTGAGTACCTTAAGAATTTATTGACATAAGCTGTGAAGGAATAATTTAATAAGACCTTTATATATGTATAACACAGGAAGGAGGCTGTCAAAGAACCAGTGAGGATTAAAGTATGTAAGTCTCTGTGTGTAAGGACATCTTTATTGCATAACATGTTCAGATCTGTTTTAACATGCACGGTGAATTTTTACCATCATGCACACTAAAACATTTTTTGCGTGAAATGTACTGCACAAGCCCTTTAGTCTGTCTAGTGAGCACCTTTTTGCAATGCCATGCACCCTATTGATGTCTGACTTTCCTTTCAGTTCTTCACAAGAAAGGATCCTCTATGATTATTCCATGTCTTTTTAAAACTCCATTACTGTTTTGCTTTCATCACCCGTATTAGGAAGTCATTCCATGTATCCACCACACTACTGTTCCCACACTGCACTGATAAAGTATTGAACAGTGAGTTAAACCACTTCAACATTCACCAGGAAAAGACAAACTCTTAGAGGGAGGGAGGGAACAACTTTAGGTGGCCTCTAACACTGAACGGCCATGGGCATTTTGCTAGGGCTTGTTCAATGGTAGCTATGTCCTGGCACTTATCAATTTGTCTATCACATGTTAAGTGCTAGCACAGAGCCACATTAAGGGTTTTTGCAGCATTTTTGCAGTTAGCACACAGTAAACCGAGCATCAGGGGGCATGGTATGGGCAGAAAGTGGACGTGGAAGAAATCTGGCAGTTCCCAAAATAAGTTCAGGCCCAGTTCAAAAAGCCCAGGCAAAATTCAGTTCCCTTCGGCCCCCACTCCCAAAGGCCAGGTGGGGGTTGCCCTCTTCTTTCCCAGATGGACCTTCCCCCCCCACCCCCCCCTAAGAAGGGCTCATTAACAACAGTTCAGCCTGCTGTCTCTATAGCACAAACAATTCAAATAAACTCCCATAGAAAATCTCTTCAAAGGAAAAGCAATAATTTATTCACCTTTCCTCTTCTTTGCACTGCTGGTGCCCTGCAGAGAGCAGGGCTGGTAGTTCACCTCCCACTTCACATCACCTCAACGTCTGTGGCCTCCCACACTGCCTTTATGTGCTGGAAAGGACTGCGTTTGTATTCTCCCAATCCATGGTATCCTGCTCCTCTAGGCAAGGAAGTTTTTTTTTTTTTTTAGTTACATTTGTACCCCGCAGAGGTAGGTCCTTTCCCTCCTCCATGGATTCCTTCTCTGAGTAAGTCCCCTCCCCCTCCTGGTAGCTGGAAGCTTTCAGAAAATCTGTTCCTCCCTTCTCACAGCTGGGGGGAATTATATACTGCCTTCGCAGCCAAGGGAACTGGGCTTCTTCTCTTCTTCTCCCTCTAGTGGGGAAGGGAGTAACTGGCCCACCTTGCACTGAACTATTTCTCCCCCTGCTTGTGTTAGAAATCCCTTCTGCCCTTTGAGGTCTACCCTTCTCTTTCCTTCTCGCAAGGGATTCTGGGGATTGTAGTTCGGGGATTAGCTGCTTCTCTTTGGGTCCATGGTTACTAGCCTTATCACAGGTGCTGTTTCACTATCATATTTTCAATAGTGAAGAACAGGTAAGTTCTGCAGGACTCCAAGGAACCTGTTTGTCTCTAATGATTGAAAACACAATATTGAAGCATCACCCGCCACTGGCAGCAATGCAGTTGGAGGACTCCCGCTCAGCCTAGAGGGAACAGTGGCCCAGGCCCAGGGGCTCAAAGGTCTGGGGGCCCTTCTCATTATAGTAACATAGTAACATAGTAGATGACGGCAGAAAAAGACCTGCATGGTCCATCCAGTCTGCCCAAGACAAACTCATATGTGTATACCTTACCTTGAATTTGTACCTGTCCTTTTCAGGGCACAGACCATATAAGTCTGCCCCAGCAGTATTTCCCGCCTCCCAACCACCAGTCCCGCCTCCCATCACCGGCTCTGGTACAGACCATATAAGTCTGCCCTCCCCTATCCTCGCCTCCCAACCACCACCCCCTCTTCCCCCCAACTGCTCCGCCACCCAATTTCAGCTAAGCTTCTGAGGATCCATTCCTTCTGCACAGGATTCCTCTATGCATATCCCACGCATGTTTGAACTCCGTTACCGTTTTCATCTCCACCACCTCCCGCGGGAGGGCATTCCAAGCGTCCACCACCCTCTCCGTGAAAAAATACTTCCTGATATCTTTCCTGAGTCTGCCACCCTTCAATCTCATTTCATGTCCTCTCGTTCTACCGCCTTCCCATCTCCGGAAAAGATTCGTTTGCGGATTAATACCTTTCAAATATTTGAACGTCTGTATCATATCACCCCTGTTCCTCCTTTCCTCCAGGGTGTACATGTTCAGGTCAGCAAGCCTCTCTTCATATGTCTTGGAACGTAAATCCCATACCATCCTCGTAGCTTTTCTTTGCACCGCTTCCATTTTTTTAACATCCTTCGCAAGATACGGCCTCCAAAACTGAACACAATACTCTAGGTGGGGCCTCACCAACGTCTTATACAGGGGCATTAAAACCTCCTTTCTTCTGCTGGTCACTCCTCTCTCTATACAGCCTAGCAATCTTCTAGCTACTGCCACCGCCTTGTCGCACTGTTTCGTCGCCTTCAGGTCCTCAGATACTATCACCCCAAGATCCCTCTCCCCGTCCGTGCCTATCAGACTCTCCCCGCCTAACACATACGTCTCCCTTGGATTTCTACTCCCTAAGTGCATCACTTTGCATTTCTTCGCATTAAATTTTAATTGCCAAACGTTAGACCATTCTTCTAGCTTCTTCAGATCTTTTTTCATGTTTTCCACACCCTCCGGGGTGTCCACTCTGTTGGAAATCTTGGTGTCATCCGCAAAAAGGCAAACTTTACCTTGTAACCCTTCGGCAATGTCACTCACAAATATATTGAACAGAATGGGCCCCAGCACCGATCCCTGAGGCACTCCACTACTCACCTTTCCCTCCTCCGAGCGAACTCCATTCACCACCACCCTCTGGCGTCTGTCCGTCAACCAGTTCCTAATCCAGTTCACCACTTCGGGTCCTATCTTCAGGCCGTCTAGTTTATTTAAGAGCCTCCTGTGGGGAACCGTGTCGAAAGCCTTGCTGAAATCTAAGTAGATGACGTCCATAGCACGTCCTTGATTTAATTCTCCTGTCACCCAGTCAAAGAATTCAATGAGATTCATTTGGCACGATTTCCCTTTGGTGAAACCATGTTGTCTCGGATCTTGCAACTTATTGGCTTCCAGGAAATTCACTATCCTTTCCTTCAGCATGGCTTCCATTACTTTTCCAATAACCGAAGTGAGGCTTACCGGCCTGTAGTTTCCAGCTTCTTCCCTATCACCACTTTTGTGAAGAGGGACCACCTCCGCCGTTCTCCAATCCCTCGGAACCTCTCCCGTCTCCAAGGATTTATTAAACAAGTCTTTAAGAGGACCCGCCAGAACCTCTCTGAGCTCCCTCAGTATTCTGGGGTGGATCCCGTCCGGCCCCATGGCTTTGTCCACCTTTAGCTTTCCAAGTTGTTGATACACACTCTCTTCTGTGAACGGCGCTCTATCCACCTCATTTTCAGGTGTACTTTTGCCAGTCCCTCTCGGTCCTTCCCCAGGGGTTTCTTCAGTGAAAACAGAACAAAAGTATCTATTTAGCAAATTGGCTTTTTCTTCATCATTTTCTACATAGCGTTTTGTTGTATCTTTTAGTCTCACAATTCCCTTTATAGTCTTTCTCCTTTCACTAATATACCTGAAGAAGTTTTTGTCTCCCCTCCTTACATTTCTAGCCATTTGTTCTTCCGCTTGCGCCTTCGCCAGACGTACCTCTCTCTTGGCTTCTTTCAGTTTCATCCGGTATTCCTCCCCGTGTTCCTCCTCTTGAGATTTTCTATATTTCTGGAACGCTAACTCTTTAATCTTTATTTTCTCAGCCACTTGCTTTGAGAACCATATCGGTTTCCTTTTTCTCTTGCTTTTATTTACTCTCCTTACATAAAGGTCTGTGGCCCTGTTTATTACTTCTTTTAGCCTGGACCACTGTCCTTCCACTTCTCGTATGTCCTCCCAGCCAATCAGCTCCTTCCTCAGGTATTCTCCCATTTTGTTAAAGTCAGCTCGCTTGAAATCCAGGACTTTGAGTTTAGAGTGGCCGCCATCCACATGAGCCGTTACATCAAAACAAACCGTTTGATGGTCACTGTTTCCCAGGTGTGCAGCCACTCGGACATTTGACACACTATCCCCATTCGTGAGCACCAGATCCAACGTGGCTCCCTCCCTCGTGGGTTCGTTCACCATTTGTCTGAGCAGAGCACTTTGGAAAGCATCCACAATCTCTCTACTTCTTTCCGATTTTGCAGACGGAACCTTCCAATCTACATCCGGCAGATTAAAATCTCCCAACAACAGCACCTCTCTTTTCTTCCCCAACTTTTGAATATCAGCGATCAGATCTTTATCTAGTTCTTCCAATTGTGTCGGGGGTCTATAAACAACACCCACGTGGACCAAGGTTCTATCCTCTCTTTTTAAGGTGATCCATATCGCTTCTTCCTTTCCCCAGTTCCCTGTCATTTCAGTCGCTGGGATATCATTTCTCACATACAGAGCTACTCCTCCACCTATACATCCCTCTCTATCCTTCCTAAAAAGATTATAGCCTGGTATGTTTACATCCCATTCATGGGAACCATTGAGCCATGTCTCTGTGACTGCAACTATGTCCAAGTCAGACTCCAAAATCAGGGCTTGAAGGTCAGGAATTTTATTGCTTAGACTGCGAGCATTTGTGGTCATCGCTTTCCATGTACATTTCCTAGTATGTGTTTTCTCTTTGGGTACCTTCTCATATTTTTGTTCCCCCTTCCTTGCTTTTTCTTTTTTTTCCGCTTCAGTTTTATTTTTTATTTATTCCGCTTCAGTTTTATTATCAAGTTGGGCTTTGTGTAGCAGCCTACCCGTACAGTCTGGTAGTTCTGTTTTTCAGGAATGTGTGGCTGTGTTTTTTAGGAACATGATAAATCTATCAATCTTTACGTTACGCACCCAATGCCACCGACTTGCACTTCCATCGTTTGTCATTTGTTGTTAAAATTTTATTGGTCATTGTTAGTACTGTTTATTGTTAAATGGATCATAAACCTTTAAGTGGTCCCACTAAGCACAAACTTTGAAAAGAAAGTCTCTATGAAGATGCTGTACTGTAGGCCCTATGTCTACATGAACAATAGGCCTACTATTAATCTGTTAGACTAATTACAACAGCCAGTGAGCTAGAACCTTGATGTTATACTCATATTTGTTTAACTTTAAACAACGATTTGATGTTATACGTGTACTTGTATGAATTTAAAACACTTGCACAGTTGCATGAATACTGTGTTCCTTGTATGATGGAGAGTAAAACTCTGTACTTAGCAGTCGCTTCCCTAAGTGCTAGTAGGCCCAGGGGCCTACAAACTTGTGATCCATCCCTGTGTGCATATCTGGTAGCAGTTGCAGTGGAGCAAAATTCTCAACTTTGTTCTTTATGTTTCTGAGCTCTTGCAAAACAGTTGTTTCTGTACCTTGCCAAGAAGAAACTCCTGTAGCAGGACACTGTGACAAAAGGCTAGTGATGCACAGGGAAGGTAATTCGATAGTGGAGCAGCTACCCAGTGGCGTTCCTAGGGGGCGGACACCCGGGGCGGCGCCCCGCCCCCCCGGGTGCAGCGCCCCCCCCCGATGCAGCACGGACCCCCCCTGGCGAAAGACCCCCCCATGAAAGAGCCCCCCAGGTGCATGCCGCTGGGGGGGGGTACCATAGCGTGCGCCTGCTGCGAGTTTACTAACTTTGCTCGTTCGCTGCAGCTCCCTCTGCCCTGGAACAGGAAGTAACCTGTTCCGGAGCAGAGTGAGCTGCAGCGAACAAGAGAAGTTAGCGAACTCTCGCAGCAGGCGCGTGCCGCGGCACCCCCCAGCGGCGTGCACCCGGGGCGGACCGCTCCCCCCTTGGTACGCCACTGCAGCTACCAAAGGTGCTGGTTATGGTGCCTATTTCATGTCTATTCTATAAAAAAAAGTTGGTTTCTCCTTTTCTTTATCGAATACTAGCGCATTCCTACCCGTGTAAGAACCACTGAATATTGACCCCACAATTTTCATTTTGCAACTATTCTGCAATTTTAAGAGGGGTTGCAGACTGCAAAAAGAGGGGAGAATTGCACAAATTTTCTATAGCTTTTGAAAAAATATTTCCAGTATATTTTCCATGGCCCAAAACAATTTACAGAATAGAAAAAGTCAGATAAAGACTATATAGCCTGCCCCGTCTGCTCATCCATATCATCTACTGTCCCTTCCTCTCCCTTAGAGATTCTATGTACTTATTCCAAGCTTTCTTGAATTTAGATACACTTCTTGTCTCCAACACATCTGTTTCCTTTTCACCTTGATGCACTTCTTGAAGATATGCCCCATTCTTCAGCAAAGAAATAACTCACACCATGATCTGTTAAGTAACAGATATACCAGTGGTTGATGTACAAAGCAGATATTTTACACAGATTTTCCTGCATAGGTGAAAACTCCTGTTTCCCCCATTTTCACTTTTACATTGAATAGAATCGGACATCTTGGACAATAGGCAGATGTCTTCTGGTCAGAAATGAAATGCTATTTTGAATTTGTTTTTTTAGTTCAGACCTTTAAGTTGGGCATTAGCTCAGGTGTCTGCATTGCAGATCCACTACTGCCTGTACCTGTAGTTTACACATCTTTGCTACAACATGGTTATAAACTAATGCTAACTCAAAAGTGCAAACATAAAGGGCCCTGTTTATTAAGCCTTGCTGTAGATGCGTTAGCATTTTCAGCGTGTGCTAAAAATTAGCACGCGCTAGTGCTAGAGACACCCATATATTCCTATGGGTGTCTCTAGTAAGCACTAAAAATGCTAGCGCACCTTAGTAAACAGGGCCCAAAATCTCTTAATAGATACTCTGTATTACAAATGTGAATAATGGAGGGAAAAACCTCAGACCTCCTTGGTATGACCTCCTGGTTGACGGACAGAAGCCAGAGGGTGGTGGTGAATGGAATTTCCTCGGAGGAGGGGAAGGTGAGTAGTGGAGTGCCTCAAGGATCGGTGCTGGGACCGATTCTGTTCAATATATTTGTGAGTGACATTGCCGAAGGGTTAGAAGGTAAAGTTTGCCTATTTGCGGATGATACTAAGATCTGTAAGAGTGGACACCCGGGAGGGAGTGGAAAACATGAAAAAGGATCTGAGGAAGCTAGAAGAATGGTCTAAGGTTTGGCAATTAAAATTCAATGCGAAGAAATGCAAAGTGATGCACTTAGGGAATAGAAATCCTCGGGAGACGTATGTGTTAGGCGGGGAGAATCTGATAGGTACGGACGGGGAGAGGGATCTTGGGGTGATAGTATCTGAGGATCTGAAGGCGACAAAACAGTGTGACAAGGCGGTGGCCGTAGCTAGAAGGTTGTTAGGCTGTATAGAGAGAGGTGTGACCAGCAGAAGAAAGGGGGTGTTGATGCCCCTGTATAAGTCGTTGGTGAGGCCCCACCTAGAGTATTGTGTTCAGTTTTGTAGGCCGTACCTTGTGAAGGATGTAAAAAGAATTGAAGCGGTGCAAAGAAAAGCTACGAGAATGGTAAGGGATTTGCGTTACAAGACGTATGAGGAGAGACTTGATGACCTGAACATGTATACTCTGGAAGAAACAGGGGTGATATGATACAGATGTTCAAATATTTGAAAAGTATTAATCTGCAAACGAACCTTTTCCGGAGATGCGAAGGAGGTAGAACGAGAGGACATGAAATGAGATTGAAGGGGGGCAGACTCAAGAAAAATGTCAGGAAGTATTTTTTCACAGAGAAAGTAGTGGATGCTTGGAATGCCCTCCCGCGGGAGGTGGTGGAAATGAAAACGGTAACAGAATTCAAACACGCGTGGGACAAACATAAAGGAATCCTGTTCAGAAGGAATGGATCCTAAGGAGCTTAGCCGAGATTGGGTGGCAGAGCTGGTGGCGGGAGGTGGGGATAATGCTGGGCAGACTTATACGGTCTGTGCCAGAGCCGGTGGTGGGAGGAGGGGCTGGTGGTTGGGAGGCGGGGATAGTGCTGGGCAGACTTACACGGTCTGTGCCCTGAAAAGGACAGGTACAAATCAAGGTAAGGTATACACAAAAAGTAGCCCATATGAATTTATCTTGTTGGGCAGACTGGATGGACCATGCAGGTCTTTTTCTGCCATCATCTACAATGTTACTATGTATGCATCAATACTTCAATATTAGCAACTAGCAGGCAAAATGTAATCATCGGCAAAACACCTCCAACCTCAATATGTATGTAATATCCAATGAGATGAATATTACTAAGACAGTAGTGATAGATTTTTCCAGAGGCCCTGGGGGGAGGGATATCCATGCCAGTGGGCTACAGAGTGAGATTGAGAGGCCTGCCCAGGGAAGGGGTTGGCAGAGAAGTTGCAGAGATAAAGTGGTTCCCTGTGGCGAGTGACAGCAGGGGTAGACTTGGAAAATAATAAAGGGGATTGAGGCAAGGTACACATGGTCTTTGGTTTTCTGTATCCCTGCCAGGCCCCTTGGGGGATCCTGGAGTAAAAGAAATAAATGCAGGCTGAGTAAAAGAGTAGTTGCTGCCCCTATAAGTGGCAACTGAGAGGGAGACAGAGCTTCAGGTGGATAATCGTTTATCGTTTATTAATTTTAAATACTACCTACCTCACAGGCAAATTGAGATGGGTTACATATTTATTTATTTATTACATTTGTACCCCGCGCTTTCCCACACAGAGCAGGCTCAATGCGGCTTACATAGTAAAAAGTAAAGATAATAAGTATCATATAAAGCAAGCAATATGTAAAAGATAATAATATACATATACAAAATTCCAGAAAATAGAAAAGGAATGCCATTATTAAAATAGGAAAGAACAGTCACACAGCGCAGACATCGCAAGCATGAGCCGTGTGAGCTTGTAGAAGGTCGATGCTTTACCATGAAATACCGCTCAAACAGTACAGTCTCTGGAAGAAGCTTTGTGTGAAAGAGGTCCCCTTTGAAACTTGACTCAAAAAGATAAGTGTGTTTTTATGGCCTTTGAAGATATATCGTGATATAAAAGCGATTTTCATATTATTTTTTGCACATAATGATTTTGGAGGTTGGAGATTTTTTGCTGATGATTACTTTTTGCCTGCTGGGTGCTAATATTGAAGAATTTATGCATACTGCAGTGGTCTGAGGCTTTTTCCTTCATTATTCACATTTGTAATTCAGAGTACCTATTAAGAGATTTTGGGCCCTGTTTACTAAGGTGCGCTAGCGTTTTTAGTGTGTGCTAAAAGTTAGCATGCGCTAATGCTAGAGACACCCATAGGAATATATGGGTGTCTTTAGCGGTAGTGCGCACTAAATTTTAGTGACCGCTAAAAACGCTAGCGTGCCTACAGTGCAGCATGGTAAACAGGGCCTTTTGTGTTTGCACTTTTGATTTAGGTATTGTGTGAACCAGATCCGTTTTTCATGTTTTAAATTGATCTTTATAAACCAGTGCAACTATTTAAAGATTTTCCATTTCACCAATTTCAGCTACGTTTAACTATTAGCAGTGCATCTGATCAGTATATGCATAGCATGGTCCCCTATAGGATCTCTGATCAATCAGATGAAACTGATTTTCTCTACACTTAAATCAGTTAATTTTATTGGAAACACTTCATAGAGAGTATGAAAACATGGATTTTGTTGCTTCTTAATTATAAAGTAAAGAAAGGAATGAGAAGGTGATTCATACATAACAAAACAAGTTCTTTGTAGTCTTCTTCCTCAGCTTTTTTGAGTGGTATCCTTTCAAATGTAAACTGTAATTTAGTTTTTTCTATTCTTTGAAGGTCCTCATAAATTTACATTTGCAAAAGAGTGAATGCACCAAATGGAAATTGAGTTCACTGGTGCCTGTGTAGTTCTCATCCTGGACATTGTACTAAATAATGCAGAGACCTGAGAGCAAAACTAAGCTGGGCTGTCCATCAGTGCTGGTGGTTGTGATAAGCCTGTGAGATCATTACATGTCTGGCTCCACAGCTTGAATGTCACTTGCCGTTACTGCAATTGCAATAGACAGACTTCCATTATCAGAAAAGAGCTGAGCTAGTGAGGCATTAAGGACAAGGCAGTCACCAGCTGTAATTACAGAGTCAACACAGTCCAGCAGCGACCTGGGAGTGGCTTCCCAAGTCAGGCGCCTTTGATTCCTGTTAAGCTCCAGCTTGTAGGTAAAAGTGTCAGCTTGTGTGGGCGTACCAATCAGCATCATGGTGGCAAAGAACTGTGGATACCCCTCGTATTTCTCCTGCTTCCTGAGCACCAACAGAAAATGATGCCCAAGGCAGGAGTGCATAACTATCCAATCCACCGGTGCTGGCAGGTGCACATCGGTGGCTAGAAACACAATTTCCGCTCCATGAAGGATGCCGATCCTGTGTGTCTGTGTCAGATGTGATACCACGACCTCCAGGTGACCATCCCATTTGCAAGAAAACAAAGGGCAGGTACAAGAAGTCAGCTGCGAGTCATAGACCACCTCACGGCAATGGCGATGAGCGCTTTGATCGGTGGAAGTCTGACTGACTGCACAGCCATCCGATGCATACTGCAAGAAGGGAAGAAAATAAGAATTATGGAAAGTGGAACACAACTCTGAACCATAAATTGCAGCAAACATAACAAGATGAAGTCTCATATCAAAAGGATGGTAGCAGTTGTCACATCTCGCAGAAAGAAGGATAAATTAGGGATTCTGCAATTAATCATCTTATTGAAAACTGCTGTATGTATTTAAAGAAATAACTTCAATAGTTCCTGTGTAGCGCCATAGAAATGCTAAATAATAGTAGTAATAGTAGTAGTTCAGCAGATATTTAATAAAGAGGGCTACAAGAGGGAGCTTCTTATTGAACTGAAAGTTTAAGAGCCCTGTATAGTTAATTAAGGGCTAGATTCAATATATAGCACCTAAAAAAAATTGGCGCCAAAATAAAAGCACATATGGGTATCCTATAAGCTGTGCCTAAAGTTAGGCATGGTTTATAGAATTAGTGCTTATGGCTGGGGAATCACGCCTAACTTTAGATGCAGCCATTTGCACCAACTGAAATGTGGTGCAGATCATCACGCATAAATTAGGCGCACTTCCCCCTTATTCTATAAATTACATGCATATATTCTCAGAACGCCGCTGAACCACCCATGACCCTCCCATTTCCATGCCCACATTTTAGACACATGTGGAGGGGCATAATTGAAAGGAAACGCCTATCTCCATGGGCGTTTATCTCCGAGAACAGGTCCGTGAAGGGGCGGACTGAACCGTATTTTCGAAAAACATGGACGTTTATCTTTTTTTGAGCTGGGCGTTTTTGTTTTTCAGCAATAATGGAAACCGAAAGCGCCCAGTTCAAAAACGAATAACTCCAAGACATTTATTCGTGGGAGGGGCCAGGATTCGTACTGCACTGGTCCCCCTCACATGCCAGGACACCAACCGGGCACCCTAGGGGGCACTTTTACAAAAAAAAAAAAAAGGTAAAACAGCTCCCAGGAGCATAGCACCCTTCCCTTGGGTGTTGAGCCCCCCAAATCCCCCTCAAAACCCACTGCCCACAAGTCTACACCATTACTATAGCCCTAAGGGGTGAAGGGGGGCACCTACATGTGGGTACAGTGGGTTTGGGGGGGCGGTTTGGAGGGCTCCCATTTACCAGCACAAGTGTAACAGGTGGGGGGGGGATGGGCCTGGGTCCACCTGCCTGAAGTCCACTGCACCCCCTAATAACTGCTCCAGTGACCTGCATACTGCTGCCAGGGAGGTGGGTATGACATTTGAGGGTGAAAATAAAAAGTTATGAAACGGCATATTTTGTGGTGGGAGGGGGTTTGTGACCACTGGGGGAGTCAGGGGAGGTCATCCCCGATTCCCTCCAGTGGTCATCTGGTCATTTAGGGCACTTTTTGGGGCCTTATTCGTGGAAAAACAGGGTCCAGAAAAAGTGCCCTAAATTCTCGCTAAAAACGCATATTTTTTTTCCATTATCGGCGAAAGGCACCCATCTCTGATCGGCCGATAACCAGGCCCCAGTTCCACCTTCACCACGCCTTTGACACGCCCCCATCAACTTTGTCCGTATCCGCGACGGAGTGCAGTTGAAAACGTCCAAATTCGGCTTTCGATTATACCGCTTTATTCGTTTTTGTGAGATAAACGTCTATCTCCCGATTTGGGTCACAATATAGGCGTTTTTCTCTTTCGATTATAAGCAGGATAAAATTTAGGTGCAGATCCTCTACCTACATTTACGCATGCACATTTTAATTAAACTCTGGAATTCGTTGCCAGAGAATGTGGTAAAGGCGGTTAGCTTAGCGGAGTTTAAAAAAGGTTTGAACTGCTTCCTAAAGGAAAAGTCCATAGACCGTTATTAAATGAACTTGGGGAAAATCCACTATTTCTGGGATAAGCAGTATAAAATGTTTTGTACATTTTTGGGATCTTGTCAGGTATTTGTGACCTGGATTGGCCACTGTTGGAAACAGGATGCTGGGCTCGATGGACCTTTGGTCTTTCCCAGTATAGCAATACTTATGTACTTATGTAATGCTAATAATTGCTCAGTGATAATTGGCTCATTACTAAATTAAAATGCATGCACAAATCAGGCAGGTGCCCACATTTTGAGCATGCATTTTTTAGCGCTTTTTATAGGGGCATGTGCTATAACTTCAGTTGGCCATTTTGAAACTACCATGGCCAGAGCTGCCAAGTTAGGCAGTTCCGGGAGAGAGACTTCTTGCCCAGTATTAGTCTTAATTTATATCCCAAAGCAGTGTGGTATTTGTACTTCTGATTCAACCCTTTCAAATCCAATCTGAAAGTCCCATCATGCAGCAGGATTGAGGTTGGCAGAAATCCAGGACTGACCTAAATTCTCTCTCATGGAACTCGGTAACTT
Source organism: Microcaecilia unicolor (assembly GCF_901765095.1). Lineage (NCBI taxonomy): Eukaryota > Metazoa > Chordata > Amphibia > Gymnophiona > Siphonopidae > Microcaecilia > Microcaecilia unicolor. The sequence continues at coordinate 96,752,943 of NC_044034.1, read as the reverse complement.
GGAAGCTCTGCATGATATTGTTTTCTCCCCAAAGTGACTGCATATTTTGGAGGCACTTGTATGCCAGTATGTAAACTGCATCTTGTAAGATTACACCCACCTACAAGCATGTGCTATGTCAAGCAGGTGGGCACTTGCACATGATCCGAGTATAGGCGTGTTCAGGGGAGGAATCGGGGCAGATCATGGACAGAGTCATGAAGTACCCATGTAGGTTATAAAATATGCAACTGAGCATTTACTTCAGCAATGTACATTTTCTTTTGCTCCTGACCTGAATTAAATGTACAGTACAGTCTCAATTATCCAATTTTTGCTAACCCAATCATCCAGCATATCCGACAGACCCCCCCCCCCCCCCCGTGATGTCATTGCATTTACTTCTATTAAAATCTTTATTTTACAAACATTTTTGAAAATCGGGAACTCTTTGTCTTTGTTTATGCATTGCTTAAGGGGTTTATGCAGTGTTTTCCGTATTATCCGACTTTTTATTTATCTGACAACAGGTCGGTCCTATTTATATCGGATAATCGAGACTGCACTGTACATAACTAAAGCTTAGTGCACGCTAAAGGAATCAGCAAAGGCTAAATATAAGAAGCCCATTTATACTTATGGGCTAGTCATTTAGCGCATGCTAATTCTATTAGCATACTCTAAGCTTTAGTAAAAGGGCCTCTTTGTAAAATAGTGCGTATGTGGGTGTTTAATGCACACTTAAGCCAAGTTGAAGCAGGCTTTGTGGGTATTGCTGTTTTGGCGTTTTGCCATTTCAGTGTCGCTGTGACCTCCAGTACTCATTGGGACTAGGGCCTCCTCGCTGCAGGCCAGGGTACTTGGGCAGAAGGATGATATGGGCTGTCCCAAGTGGTGCCTGTGAAGAAAGACAGTTCTTCAGGAAGCCTGTTCTGTAGTCTCTCACAGGCACCACCTGGGGCAGCCCAAATTTCCCTTCTGCTCAAGGACCCTCGGCTGCAGCAGCGAGCAGTCATGGACCCTGCTCCCAATGAGTACCAGAGGCCAGTGCAAATTGCAGGGAGGGGGCCGTAGCACTGGGTCAACACAATTAGAAAAGTAAAATTGCCAGACAACAAAGGTAGAATTTTAATTGATTAGTATATGCCAGTTTTTGGAATGTATATATGCTAGAGCTGGTTTAAGACATGGCAGGGGCCCGACAGAAAAATCTCACTCAATGGCTTTAAAGATTGGTGGTAAATCTCCAGCTTTGGGGTGGGCCACCCTTGACATCTCTGAAAAGTGGCAGTGGCTAAGTTGATCCATCATTTATAGAAGAAAAGATTTAAGGATCCTTTTATTAAGCTGGGGCAAAAAGTGGCCTTAGCATGCCCTTCTATGGCCATTTTTACCGCAGCAGTAAAAATTGCCTTAAAATTTGCCTTTTTCTATTAATTGACTATGCGCTAATGTTTCTATTAGTATGCAGCCATTAAAAAAATTAGTGCATTTGCCCTTACTGCCACTCATTTTGTAGGCAATAAGCACTCACACTATTCCTGCACTAACCAGATAGCACGCGGTAATATAACTGAGCTGATTAACACAGAAATGCTTACTATTCGACCCCTCAAAAAACAAATGTAAAATATTTTTTAGTGTGTGGCTAGCATATGCACCTACAGAGTCATATTTAAAATCTATCTTTGATTTTCAAGGCTCTCAGACAAAATGGGCCAGAGAATAGAATACTTATAAAATAGTTAGCTCTCTACAAGCCTTTGAGGCCTGTAAGGTCCTATCAAGAAGTATCACTCTCTGTATCCTTATTAAAAAAAAATCACACAATATACCTGCCAACAAACCTCCTCAGGAGTGGCCTCCATACTCTAGAACACACTCCCAGAAGGGACTATTTCTACCTCAGGAAACAGGAGAATACCTTGCCACCAGGTAACTAAGAACAGTTTCACATACCTTATATAATTTACTTTAAATTTAGCCACCCATTTAATTCCAATGATTTTTTCCTATCCGTCTGCCTTATATCTCAACTGCACTTGGCGCTTCGGCTGTCTATTAAGATGTTTCATTGTATCATACTGACATGGTGAGGATCATATCTATGTTATTTGAATATTTTAATGTGTGACTGTTAAGCAGTTTCATTTGTATTGTGCTGACATCATAATGTATCATAGCTGTGCTATATGAATGTTCTTCCATGCTGCCTAGTATGGTAAATCATCTGCTGTCATTTATCTTATGTCTGTTATATGACTGTTCTATTGTGCTGTTTTAATGTGTATATTTCTGATACTGTATCATGTTATTCTTATTACTGGGATTCAATTTGCCTGTCTCCTTTACCTCCTTGATTGTATGGAAGGACAGATTGAGCCAGTCTGGGTTTTACTTCCATTGTTCCGTTGTTAACAGCATAGCAATATAAAATGACTAAATATAAGCATAAATACTTATATTTAGTCATTTTATATTGCTATGCTGTTAACAAAATTGTAAATTATTTATGTCAAGCTATATTTCTTTATTAGGAGTCATATACCACCTTTTTGAAAAAATTCACCCTGAGGTAGTGTACAGCAAGGATAACTTGAACAGAAGCAACAGTCTATTACAGCAGTAAACGTATTCAAACAACAATACATAGTACGGCATACAAGTCCTGCTACAGTATGTGCAGCCGGTGTTAGTTCTGTGTGACCAGCAAATTAATTGCTTTTTCCGTCAGGGGTGGCTCAAGGAAATCTGCCACCTGAGGCAGGGATGAAATGCCGCCCCCGCGCCCACCCTCATGCCCCAGCACCCGGTCTAGCATCTCCCCCTTCCCTCCTCTACCCTTTACCTTATTTTTTTCCCCAAAAGGTGGCAGTGGCTGCGATTCCCATAGGCTGCCCTGCCACAGTGCTGCCGGCATCGGCCTCTTCACTACTGTATCTCTCCTCTGAGAAAACAGGAAGTTACATCAGAGGCGGGTTTCAGTGGAAGAAGAGGCCGGTGCCGGTGGCACCGTGGCAAAGCAGCCTATGGGAATCGCTGCCACCTTTTGGAAAAAACTATAGTAAAAGGTTGAGGAGGGAAGGGGAGAATGGTTAGAGCTCTTCAGCTTGAAAAAAGACAGCTGAAAGGGAATATGATAGAAGTTTATAAAGTAATGAGGGGGAATAGTTAAATAGGGACCAGTTATTTAGGGGCTCATTTTCAAACAGAAAAATGTCCAAAAGCAGTACAAAATGGCAGGTGGATGTTTTTTGTCAAAAAGTCCAAATCACTATTTTTGAAACTCATTTTTTAAGATGTTTTTCTATGCAGTTCATCTGCAGTGCATCCAGTTCACAAGGGGGCATGTCGGTGGCATGTTGGGGCAGGATTTTGGTGTTCCCACAACTTGGATGTTTTTCTGCCATAATGGAACAAAGCAAAAACATCCACAGCTAAAAGTTAGACATTTTGGTCTAGACCTGTTTCAGTCAGGACTAAGTCATCAAAAGGTGCCCTAAATGACCAGATAACCACTGGAGAGATTAAGGTATGACACCCTCTTACTCCTCCAGTGATCACTGGCCCCTCCTACCCTCAAAGATGTGAAAGAAACAGTACATAACAGCTTCTATGACAGCTTCAGATGTTATGGCCAGTCCTTTAAGTACAGCAAGCAGGTCCCTGGAGTTGCCTAGTGGTTGATGTAATGGACTGTAGAGAAGGGGACCCAGGCCAATATCCCACTTTAACTGTTACACTTTTGGAGGAAAGTGTGAGCCCCCCATAACCCACCAAAAACCTACATAGAGGTGACATCTGCAGGTATAAGGGCTATTGTAGTGGTGTACAGTTGGGTACAGTAGGTTTTTGGTGGGTTTTGGAGGGCTCCCCAAACAATATCGGGGAGTAACAGTGAGATATGTATCTGGGACTTTTATGTGAAGTTCACTGCAGTGCCCCCTAGGGTGCCCCACTGTTCTGCTGGGATGACTGTGTGGCCAGTCTACTAAGACTGCTGGTTCCCCCTACATCCCCATGGCTTGTTTTTGTGCGTTTTTCCTTTGGACTTTTTTTTTTTTAATGGTCACAAAAGAAAAATGCACTGAGCACAAAAATGTCTCGGCAATGGCCATTCTTGAAACAAAAAGATAGACGTTTTTCTGGTTCGAAAGTCACCACGTTCAACACTTGATTTTTGGACGATTTCAGTAAAACGGCCAAAATCAGATTTAGACGTCATATCGAAAATGTCCCTCCACACCTTTCAAACAACATTAAAGCAAGAGGACACTCAATGAACTAATGACCAGCAGATTGAAACAAATTGTAGAATTTATTTTTGTGCAATGCATAATTAAGCTGTGGAATTTGTTGCCAGAGGATATGGCCACAGAGAACAGGGCAACTAACATAACATGGTTAAGAAGATGGGCCTGGGTGGAGTGGAAATGTGTCTTGCTTACCTATTTTACCTGTTGGCCCCTACCCAAAATTTTCCATCTGGCTATGCCACTGAATCAATGTGAACACAGAAGAACACAATCTCCGCAAGTTGAAAGCAGCTAGGGACACAGCGAAGATGACACAAAAATAGTCTTAGACGATGTATAAAGGTCCTCTTTATTAAATGAGTTCAAACCAGTGTTGTTCAAATAGATTCGACACGGCCGTGTTTCGGCCAATCGGCTTGCCTCAGGAGTCTTAATATTCTTTATAAATGGTCTGTGAGGTTGAAGAATATAATCTGCTACCAAGCAAAGTGCTCAATAGGCGACATGTACCCTGGACAACGTTTTTTCAACATTGAACGAGAATTGAGCACTTTGCTTGGTATCAAATTATATACTTCAACCTCACAGATCATTTAAAAAGAATATTAAGACTCCTGAGAAACACGGCCATGTCGAGTCGATTTGAACAACACTGGTTTGAACTCATTTAATAAACAGGACCTTTATACATCGTCTAAGACTATTTTTCTGTCATCTTTGCAGTGTCCCTAGCTGTATGCCACTGAATCAAACATTCATAAGTGGTATGCTAAGATAAAAATAAGAGGTCATGGTATGAAGTGCTGAAGAGGTAGACTGAGGAGTAATGTCAGAAAGTATCTTCATGGAAAGGGTAGAATATATATGGAATAGCTTTCAGGGGATGTGACGGAGGCCAAAACAGGATTCCAAGTTACAAAAAAGAGAAGGGAAGCTAGGAGATCAACTACGATGTAAGATATTATATCAGGCAGTAAAATGAGGCAACATGATCAACCTTACAGTGCTAATCTGGGGGCAATTTCTCCAAGTGGGTTAGCTTTGTGCATACCATGACAGGAATGAATCTTACTACTAAGCCAGGGCATGTGGAGTATGATCTCAGTCTCTCAAATTTACTGCTAATGCCCGTTGTAGTACTTGCATTGTGCCAAAGAAAGCTTCTTTCTGGGATACTGTTTAAGGTTTAAGCACTATTCTGTTTTCACATTATGTAACTTCCTAGACTATTTGTTATCAGCTGTGAACTATATAGTTGAGAAATAGTGGGCTATAAGTGAATTAACTGTAACTTTAACTGTAGTTCATAAGATGTAATGTGTATAGGCACCTTATCCAGGTGCACTTGGAAGTTCTTTTGATCAAGCTTGTGGCACCCAAAACAATGGGAAATATTTCTGTATCTTTCTGCCACATTTTCTTAATCTTGGACTGCTTTTCTTGGTACTTGAGGATCTTCCTTCTCTCCACGCAGTTCACCGAGTAATTGCTTGGGCTTCTACCTCTATAATCAATGCCGTTCTTGTGTTTTTCTATTTTACTATTATATCTGGTTTTCTTGCATCCAGCTTTTTATTAGTCAGGGTGGGGATGTCCCAGGTGATCATAACTGCTTCGTTTTCCACAATTCTCTTGGGGTCATGATCCTAGTGCTTTTCCGTCACACTGATGTCATAATGCTTACAGAGTTACAAATGAATTATTGTGCCTTTCTGTATAAAATGTTTCCACCATCAGTGCTTCGCAGCCAGCCACAAGATGAGTAACTGTTTCTAGCTCTTTCTTACAGAGGCCCAGATGCATCAAACAAACGTAACAAAATCTAAATCGTTAAAGTCCTTAACGATTTTGAAAAACCGAAGCATGCACCAAAAAAACAGGTCAAACATGTTAGTTGCGGTATCCAGAAGTACAATGTATCACTGAATCGTAATCCCCGTCGTAATCAGCCCCTAAATCATGCGCAGAGCAGCCAGGCGTTATGCTGGCTGCTCTGCGCATGCCACAAACGTCCAAAAAAAACCACAACACAAACACGTGGCTCCCCACTTCCCCCTGCACTAACCAAAACATTTAAAAAATCCAAATAGATCGGGAGGGGGCAATGGCGCTCATCAGGAGCGTCCTGTATGGGCGCCCTTGCCCCCCTCCCCCCGAGATCGCCGCTGTTCCCTGCTTCAGCCGGTTTTAATAAAAACAAATCTCCAAATATCTACGTAGGTAACTTACGTCAATGGAGGGCGGGCCCAGGAACAACAGACTGACGTCGGAGAAGGGAGAAACAATTGGCAATCAGATGTTTTATCCCGTGCAGCACCTTCGCATACAGGTGAGAGGCGCTGCACGGGACGGTAATGTGGAGGGGGGGTCCGGTGGAGGGTGGGAGCGGCGATGACGATCCCAGGGGGCGGGGCACGGGGGCGGAGGCGGAAGGATGGCGGAGGTGGAGCCCTGGAACAAGGGACAGGAAACACAGGAAGGGAGGGGGACCGGGGATGAGAAAATTTGGAGATTTGTTTTTATTAAAACCGGCTGAAGCGGGGAACAGCGGCGATCTCGGGGGGGGGGCAAGGGTGCCCATACAGGACGCTCCTGACGAGCGCCTTTGCCCCCTCTCGATCTATTTGAATTTTTTTTTGTTTTGGTTAGTGCAGGGGGAAGTGGGGAGCTACCGGTTTGCGTTTTTATATAACTTTTTTTTTTTTACATGCCAGCTTGCATTTTTAAGGTGCAGGAGGGAGCGAGGAGATGACAGCTCAGGCCTGAACGGCAGGTCTGAGAGCTCGCTAAATTTGTCACGTTAAATGATTCGTTAGAATCGTCGGTATGGTTAGTGCATAGCGAATTGTCCACATTTCAATGGTAGTTTCTGGTTTGCATTCCATTTTCGTTATCTGCTAGTGGCTTCAGAAAAAGGCCTATAAAGCATGCAACGGTCGCAAATTTTGTCGTTAGAGGGTCATTAAAGGGTCGTTAGAGTTTTGTGCATCTAGGCCAGAATCTACTAATGTCTGTTGCACCAGTTTTTTCAATGCTTGCTCTAAACCATCTTATCTGTAATCTGCTGTCCTGGGCTGCAACTATTAATCACTCATCCTTAGGTTTCACTTCACCTCTCCTTAACCATTCATGTGTCTGGTTTTGATCCACGAATGGTTCCTGGAAAAACATTTTGTATTTCCCGCTGTACTTATGCATTTGCCACTTGTTTTTCCCCTTCTGATCCAATTCCTTGAAGAGTTGTTTTCTCTTCCTTCGCAAATTCTGTTGCTTCCTTTCCTTTTGGTACTTGTCAGAATGCTTGTCCAAGTTTAATGATGGAACTTTGTGCATTGGGATCTGATGATGTCATTAGGTATGCCTGGAGGCTTATGATAGTAGCTCGATAGGTGTCATGCAATTAGATGCTATGAATGCTTCTTTTTCATACCCTTGAACGCCCTATTCAACCCTAGTGTGTATCCTAGTATACAATCAAACTCCTTTAGAAACAATCCTAGCCCTAATTTGAATTAATATTGCCACCCAACCCTGACATGCTAATACATTCCTAGTGTTGCCCACCTACATCTATGGGCTTGGAGTTCTGCTTTTCCTAGAGAAATTGGTCCTATTCATATTTTTTGAAACAATGGGGCAAACCTGAAACTGGGTCAGATAGAGGGGCATAATCGAAAGGGATGCCCAAGTTTTGCTGAGGACGTCCTCGCAAAACGTCCCGGTGGAGGGGCAGGGAATTGCGTATTATCGAAACAAGATGGACGTCCATCTTTCGTTTCGATAATGCGGTCGGGGACACCCAAATCCTGAAATTTAGGTAGTCCTTAGAGATGGTCGTCCCTAGACTTGGTCATTTCTGATTTTCGGCGATATGGAAACCAAGGACGACCATCTCAGAAACGACCAAATGTAAGCCCTTTGGTCGTGGGAGGAGCCAGCATTCGTAGTGCATTGGTCCCCATAACATGTCAGGACACCAACCGGGCACCCTAGGGGGCACTGCAATGGACTTCATAAATTGCTCCCAGGTACATAGCTCCCTTACCTTGTGTGCTGAGCCCCACCAAATCCCCCCAAAACCCACTACCCACAACTGTACACCACTACCATAGCCCTTATGGGTGAAGGGGGGCACCAGGATGTGGGTACAGTGGGTTTCTGGTGGGTTTTGGAGGGCTCACATTTACCACCACACGTGTAACAGGTAGGAGGGGTTGGGCCTGGGTCCACCTGCCTGAAGTGCACTGCACCCACTAAAACTGCTCCAGGGACCTGCATACTGCTGTGATGGACCTGAGTATGACATTTAGGCTGGCATAGAGGCTGGCAAAAATATTTTTAAAGATTTTTTTTGAGGGTGGGAGGGGGTTAGTGACCACTGGGGGAGTAAGGGGAGGTCATCTCCAATTCTCTCCGGTGGTTATCTGGTCAGTTCGGGCACCTTTTTGTGCCTTGGTCATAAAAAACAGGACCAGGTAAAGTCGTCCAAGGGCTCGTCAGGGATGCCCTTTTTTTTCCATTATGGATCGAGGACGTTCAACATGTTAGGCACGCCCAAGTCCCGCCTTCACTACTCCTCCGACATGCCCCCATGAACTTTGGTCGTCCCTGTGACAGAAGGCAGTTGGGGACGGCCAAAATTGGCTTTCGATTATACCGATTTGGGCGACCCTGTGAGGACGCCCATCTTCCGATTTGTATCGAAAGATGGGCATCCTTCTCTTTTGAAAATGAGCCTGGTAGTATCCCAAATTTGAATGCCACAATGAAATTCTTGGATTTTTTTTTCTTGCAGTCATTTCCAATTTCCTTTCTTGTGGCATTTCCTATTTTCCTTCACTAGCTTTCAGTTTTGGTTTATGTTATGTTTTGCTCCAGCCATAAAAATAAAGCCCGCAATTTGGTAGAGTCTGTTAAGAAAGTATAGAGCGAGCAATAGCCCACATTTTTAAGCGTGAAACATATGCTTAATTCAAGGCATTCTTGTGTAAACAAACATTCAGTAACTGGATTACAATAAACATTTCATTGTTAAAAGTGTAATTTCATGAAATAATGCCATTCCCTGCATTGCATACGCTTACTTTGAATAACTACTTTCACTAGTCTGGCTCTTAATGCAACATTAGTGATTACACTAATTAAAACTAATGGACTCTCCCTTGACTACTGATAGGCCTCTAAGCCATCCAACATATTTCAGAATTATGGAGCTATAAACCTTACTCCTTGGAGAATTACATCTTAGAATAACCTTTAACGTCATGTTCAAAAATTAAGTTAAGAAATGTTGAGCACTGTGAGGTTTTCCTCCCCCTAAAGATTAGTAGAATCAAAAGCGTTTTAAATTACGTTATAATTGAATTTTAAAACTACTTTACCCTAACTCAATAAGGTGGTTTGATGTGGAATGTAATGGTAATTCAAGCAGTTGAATCCCAGGCTGATGAAAGGATGAACTTATCTCTCTAAAAATCATTCTGCAGTGACGTATTAATGATTTTCTGGTTTTAAGGAAAGAGAAAGAAAAAAAAAGGAGAAACAGAATGGAAAGAAAATAACTTAATTTTGTTGGGTTTCATTCTAATGAGAAATAAATGGGAAACAGAGCTAGGTACAGGTTTACAAACTGAGTACTGCAGAGTTTGCCGGCTTGCATTTATTGTTAAGGGGCCCTTTTACTAAGCTACGGTAGGCTGTACGCACATGCAGCGTATGCCCAAAGGAGACTACCGCCAGGCCAGCGCACCCTCCTGGTGGTAATTTCAGAGTTGGCATGCACCCATAACATATGGATCAATTATTTATTTATTTCCTCCTACGCCTGCTGGTCCTGGCGGTAATTGGCAGTTGGCGTGCACTGACTGATCATCGCACGTGTAGCGCATGAGCCTTCACCGCTAGATCAATGGGTGGCGTTAAGGGCTCGGGCCGGTTTTGGGCACACACTGGTTTCATTTTTACCGCAGGCCCTTTTCCTGTCCCATTACAAAAAGCCATTTTTTGTAGACACGGTAAAAACACCCAATACATGCGCCTACACTACCACAGGCCACTTCATACCGCAGCTTAGTAAAAGGACTCCTAAATGTGCCCAGGTTAAGGGCCAAATTTAAGTTTTAGGCAAAGGTCGGGCAAAAAATGTTGGGATGTAAATTTCTTGAAGCAACTTGAGAATTGTCAATGACATTTCCCCACATGATTTCATTTTATTTTAACCCAACTTGATAGGAAAAAAATCCAAAATTTCATTTTTTTCCTAATGTCATCAATAGTGCCCACTACTACATAACAATTTTGCTCAATAATGCACATTTATTTATGAATAGGTGAACTATTATTTATTATTAATTAGAATTTATCGCATTTTTGAAAAAATTCACCCAAGGCTGTGTACAGCAAGGATAAGTTGAACATAGACAACAGACAACTGCAGCAGTAAAATATTCAAATAATAGAGCATTGTAAGGCATCGCATGCTATTTAGATTGTCAACACAATTTGCCATAAAACATCTTAATGGACAGCACAGGGTATAAGCAAGAATGTTAGTCCTTGTGTGTGTGCAACCAGCAATTTAATTACTTCTTCCATTAAAGGCTTCAGAGAAGAGCCAAACTTTCACCTGCTTCCTGCAGTAGAGATAGTCTTGCATTAAGTGAAGGGAGTGCATATTCTATATGGCACCTTAAGTTGTACGCAATAATTTGGCCATGCGGCCATATTGAATGCACAACTTAGTTGATTTTTTAAAATATATTTATTTGTAATTTGAAAAATACAATCACAAGCATACACTTTTTGAAAGTAACATGAATAGTAACAATTAATCAAGAAATATTTAAAAACCATCACAATAATAAGTAAACATATTACTCTCCTTAGACCACTAAACCATGGGGGGGGGGGGGGGGACCATATAAAATAAGGAAAAAAAAGAAGAAACTTGACTATGTAATTCACTATCCTGCTTATTTTCGAACGAGAAGGCCGGCCATCTTCCGACACAAATCGGGAGATGGCTGGCCATCTCCTGAAGCCGGCGAAATCGGTATAATCGAAAGCCGATTTTCGCCGGCTTCAACTGCTTTCCGTCGCAGGGCCAGCCAAAGTTGAAAGGGGCGTTTCGGCAGGGTATGGAAGGCGGGACGGGGGCGTGGTTACGAGATGGCTTCGGCTGATAATAGAAAAAAGAAGGCCGGCTCTGAGGAGCATTTCGCCGGCTTCACTTGGTGCATTTATTTTTAGGACCAAGACTCAAAAAAGTGCCCCAACTGAGCAGATGACCACCGGAGGGAATTGGGAACGACCTCCCCGTACTCACCCAGTGGTCACCAACCCCCTCCCAACCTAAAAAAAAAAAAATTAAAAACATTTTTTTGCCAGCCTCTATGCCAGCATCAAATGTCATACCCAGCTCTCTGACAGCAGTAAGCAGGTCCCTGGAGCAGTTTCAGTGGGTGCAGTGCACTTCAGCCAGGCAGACCCAGGTCCATCTCCCCCCTACCTGTTACACTTGTGGTGGTAAGAGTTGAGCCCTCCAACCCCCCCCCCAAACTCACTGTACCCACATGTAGGTGCCCCCTTCACCCCTAAGGGCTATGGTAGTGGTGTACAGTTGTGGGTAGTGGGTTTTGGGGGCTCAGCACCCAAGGTAAGAGAGCTATGCACCTGGGAGCAATTTTTGAAGTCCACTGCAGTGCCCCTTAGAGTGCCCGGTTGGTGTCCTGGCATGTCGGGGGGACCAGTGCACTACAAATGCTGGCCCCTCTCATGACCAAATGCCTTGGATTTGGTCGGGTTTGAAATGGCTGGCCTCGGTTTTCATTATCGGCGAAAACTGATGCCTGCCATCTCAAACCCGGCCATCTCTGACATTTGGCCGGCTCGAACCGTATTATCGAAATGAAAGATGGCCGGCCATCTTTTTCAATAATACGGTTCGGGACAGCTGTTTGCGGCGCCAGCCACATAGATGGCCGGCGCCGTTCGATTATGCCCCTCTCAGTATATATGAAAGGCTTAGCATAAAGTTACAAACCCTCCTTTATTCTTTAAGACCTGTTGTCCCAGTACTGATCTTCTTTAGATCTAGAAAGGTCTTCAGCTGATCCAGTAAAAAGAAAGCATATTTCACTCCGGCAAAACGAACTAAACATTTACAAGGATAAGCCAAGAGAAAAGTAGCCCCAAGGTCCTTACTAGCCTTTCTCAACGCCAAAAAGGCTTTCCTTCTCTCCTGCCTACTCTTATGTACTGTATAATTATACTACAGCAAGATGCCCACCGGAAGGGTGGAAGGCCAGATTTTAGGACTCAGGCTGTAAAAATACCAGCTAGGTTTAAAAATCTATGACTGGCTGAGCAAGGACTTGCTCTTCCTGCAAGTTCATAGAATCTGAAAAAAAAAGCAGATGGAAAAAAATGAGACAGAGGTAATACAAAGTTCATGAGAAAGGTATGAGAGGTATTGCAGCCGGAAGATGTGAAACTGTTATCTCAACGCTTCCCAAAACATGTTGATAATTAGCAGTAGCTGAGAACGGAAGGAGGTGGGCACATCAGATCGCAGATCGCATGGGAAAGTATGATCTCAGGAAGTTGAGACATATAAGGAGCTAGGTTCCTCACCATTCACTTCTATGGAGAGGATAGAGTATAAAAGGTGTGAGAGTTTGGCTCAGTTTGAGAGTCTCTTCTCCAAGGCTTCAGTCAGACGGCGAAGCCCTGTGCGGTTGAAACCAGAATCTGATGTCTGTATTTGTACCAATTTGAAGACTTGTCTTTGGGTAAGAAATAAAATGTATCTATTTATCTAAACCTATCTCTGTCTCTATTTTTATAGATTCTGTCTTCTCTTTACCTTACATCTAGCCTACAAGGCAGATCACATACAAGTGACACTCAGTCTTTGGAGAAACTTAGACAGATTTTTAATAGGCTTTATGTGGGAGCACAAATGGCCCAGAATATACCTAGATCCAGAGAAACAGAAAGCAGTAGTTATGGGAATTAGTTTTCAATTACAGCTCCTAATGCCACCCCAGAACAGACCCCCTTATGATTGGGTGACAATGGAGGTTAGAGAAACTATACAGAACCTGATATATGAAATAAGTACCTTTAGTCCCCCGTGTGAAGGAGTCAGAAAGAGGTCTATAAGGAGGGGCGATTAAAAACAGTACGTCTGGATAAATCCAAATAGGCTGCCCACAAAACAAAGCATCTGCATTTCTAAAGTATAATTTAATGACAGCATTCAGGTCTTGCTGAAATACAAATGGTGCCAGTAGAGTAGCTCTTTCAGTTATATCAGACCTAGAATCCTCCAGGATGGCTGAGATATTATTAAGATCAATCTTCTCTACCAGATGGTGTTTTCGAAACAGGTAGAAAGCAGGCTTTGTTTAAAAGAGGAATAGCTTCAGTGGATAACTTCAAAATTTCCACAGCATACTTTTGAAACATATCCACAGGATTCATCCCAGGTGGTTTTGGAAAATTCAAAAAGTGAAGATTTAATCTTCTATTACAGTTTTCAAATTGCTCAAGCTTATTATGAATCAACGTCTTATCTTTAACCGAAGAAACTGAAACAGATTTTAAAGCCACAATTTCCTCCTGGACTTCAGAAAGCTGACTTAAATTCTGTTGCTTTATATCAGAAACAGTTTTAGTTAAGAGATCCATTTTACTCACAAGTGATGAAACTTCTGACGAAGATTTGGCCACCATACCTTCCAGCTTACAGAGCATCTCCCAGATCTCACCGAGAGTCACCATACTTGGAACTTTACCAGCTCTCAAGCTGATCTCTTCAACAGCAGCCCTAAGTTCCATATCGGGCCCCTCACAAAGCTCTTCATCTGCTGCTACTTCAGACACAGAGAGAGCTTGCACATGAGTAGAGAGCTCTGGGTGGTGGAACAGGTTCCAGGAGAGAAAGACATGTTTCCATTCCCAAGACCACAGCTGCTCTTCCAAGCTCGCAGTCAGCAGGAAAGCTCACACTGGCATTCTGGGGGTTCTGGGTGGCAAAGCATTCAATAGTCTGCTGTGCTGGAGACGAGGTTCTGGCTGGTGGGGGAAGCACCCGAACCACTCCTTTACGCTTTGTATGCAGCATTGGAACCAGGAAACAGAGGAAAAATGGAACCATACAGAGCAACGCTCACACACTATGCTCACACTGCCATATTGCTCCGCTCCCCACCAACAACTTGATTAACAAGCCAATCAGTGCTGATAATTGGTACTTAACAGCCAATTAGTGGCACTAATTGGATTCAATTAGAATTTATGCTCACAACCTTATAGGTGTATTCTATAATGTGGTATGTCTAAATTCTAATGCACACAACCGAAAAGGGGGTATGGTATGGGCATGGAATGGGTGGGTTGTGGGCATTTTAAAAAAACATGTGTACTATTATGGAATACACCTGATCTGCACCTAAGTTAGGCACAGGTATTTAGGCCTGGTTTTAGGTGGCCTAAATGGGTATGCCCAAATTTTAGGCATAAGAATGGTACATGTGCATATTCTATAAAGTGCTCCTAACTTTAGGCAAAGTTTCTAGAATAGCGCTTAGTGTGTGGTGTTTTTGGTGCCGAAATGAAATGTTCAGAGACCTTTCACCCAAGCTGAACTGAGCAATAGAGTACACTGTCAAACAACAGGGTGTACTATTGAGCAACAGGGTGCACTATTTGAGTAATAGGGTGCGCTATTGAGCACTAGGTGGCTGATATTCAGACTGTGGGAGTTAGCCAGGCTGACTTCTGTGGATATTCAATGCCAGGCTGTTTCCAGTGACTGGCATTGATTATCCAGTTTATTTTTGGCAAAGAGGAGTGGCCTAGTGGTTAGGGTGGTGGACTTTGGTCCTGAGGAACTGAGTTTGATTCCCACTTCAGGCACAGGCAGCTCCTTGTGTTTCTGGGCAAGTCACTTAACCCTCCATTGCCCCAGGTACAAATAAGTACCTGTATACAATATGTAAGCCGCATTGAGCCTGCCATGAGTGGGAAAGCGCGGGGTACAAATGTAACTAAACTAAAATAAATATTCAGCACTGGCCAGTTAAGTTGAAACTGGACAAAGACAGGCCTTCTATTTCGTTGGCCCAATTTGGCCACCACACTTAACTGGCGATGCGTTGAACATTAATTGTTAGCTGGCTATATCGTGCAATATAGGCGGTTATCTGCTAAGGGCCATATTCTATAAAGGTTATAATCCTAAATTTTCGTTCCTTAAATATATGCTCCTAAATTACGAGTATAATCTATGCTCCTAAATTTATGTTCCTAATTTAGGGCCTATTACGCTCATAGATTTAGCATACATTTAAGAGCAGAAATTACGCTCCTAAATTTATGAATGTAAATTTAGGAGCATAAATTATTTATTTATTTGTTTATTTATTTATGCTTTATTGGGTTTTATTAACCACCTTTATTAAGAGATTTGCCCAAGGCAGAGACAGTTTAACATATAATTTTGTTAACAGCATGACAATAGTAAAATAAGCAAGAATAAACATAAATACAATAAATGAGAA
Organism: Microcaecilia unicolor; assembly: GCF_901765095.1. Classification (NCBI taxonomy): domain Eukaryota; kingdom Metazoa; phylum Chordata; class Amphibia; order Gymnophiona; family Siphonopidae; genus Microcaecilia; species Microcaecilia unicolor. The sequence goes on along the minus strand of NC_044034.1, from coordinate 96,737,144 downwards.
AAATCTGAAAACAGTAAATTGAAACCTAATAATAGAACTACTGTGAAACAGTATCAAAAATATACATATTTAGCCACATCTACCTACAGCTTTTCATGTCCCTCACCCCAACCATCCCATTCTTCATCCTGTTGTTCCTGTTTTTTTGCTAGCTCTCCCCTCTTCCAGCACCTTCTCTTTCTATTTCCTCCCTTCTGTATAGCACTCTCTCTCTCTATTTTCACTCATCTGACCAGTATCCTCTCTCTCACTCTTTTCTGTTCAGCATATCTTCCTTCCCCTACCTCAATTCAACATTTCTCCCTGTCACCCCACCTCCCCCTCGTATCTAACATCCCTTCATGTCCCTCTCCCCTTCCATGTCAGCTTCTCCACTATATCCCTATTCCTCCCATGTCCAGCATATCTCCTCTGTTCCAATCCAATGTCTAGCACCCCCCATCATTTTCTTACCCCCCTCCCATTTCCAGCATCTCCCCCATCTTCCTACTCACCCTATGTACAGCATCCTCCAATATCCCTTTTTCCTCCTATAATTGTCCCTGTGTGTCCCTATCCTCTCTCTGTCCAGTATTGTCTCTTTGTGTCCCTGTCCCTATGCTCCCTCAATGCCCAGCATCTATCTTCTCTGTCTCCCTGACACTCCTCTTTCCCTTCCCTTCCTCCTGCATCCTCTACTGGGGCCAATATGTCTCCCTCTCAATTCCCACCACCCCTTCATGGTCCAATGTCTCTCCCCCTTTCCCCAAGTCCAGTCTCCTTCTTTCCCTCCCACCAGCTAATCCACATCTAACAATCCCTTCTCTCCCCCTCCACAGTCCAGCACCTCTTACTCTCTGTCCATCACCCCCCCTTCAAAGGTCCAGGAGAGCAGGACCTGCACCTCTCTCCCTCCATCCTGTAGATCTTCCATCTCTCCCCTTCCCACCTTGAGCCTCCCTCCCCCTCTCCCTTCACCCCCACTCATGTGGTTCCATCATCTCTTCCTCTCTGTCCATCCCTCCTCTCCCCTAAAGGTCCAGCAGAACAGTACCTCCATCTCTCTCCTTCCCTCCCCCTGTGTGGTTCCAGCATCTCTCCATTTCCCTCCCTCCCCCCATGTGGTTCTAGCATCTCTCCCTTTCCCTCCCTCCCCATGGTCCGATTATCCCTTGCACTTCTATTGATCACTGCTGGTAGCGGCACTGCAATGATTACAGCAATCTGCCTCGGAGCCTCGGCCTTCCCTGTTATACGTCCTGCCTCCTCTGATATAAATTCCTGTTCTGCATAGGCAGGATGTGTGGCAGGGAAGGCCGAAGCTCCAAGGCAGACTGTTGTAATCGCTGCAGTGCCACTACCAGCAGTGATCAAGGGAGTGGAAGAGATGAGAGATGCAAGGCCAGCGGGGAGGGGGAAAGGAAAACCGCACCAAAAAAGCAGCCTCAGGTCTCACTCAGCACCATCCCCCTACCAAGAGTTTAGCACTGCATAGACTCTCAGCGGTGGCCGTCCAACCAACGGAAGGTGCGCGCAGGGGGGGGGGGGGGGAGCCAGGGAGAGGCACAGATTGCTGATGTCAAACCACAGAGTATGCCAAGGCACGCAAGCTGCACTGGCACCCCCAGGGAGATGGGTAACGCACAACCTAGCCAGAGATCTGTTCCAGAGGCAGGCAGGGCACCTGAATGGGGGAGCCTGAGTCAAGATTGGGGGGCCTGGTCCCCCGAGGCCCCCCACAGCTACATCCCTGGCTTAAACTAAGTCAAAATTAGAACACAAACAGCTAGTAAGCAAAGCGGCCCTTTTACCAAGCTGCTGTAAAAAGGGCCCTGTGGTAGCATTGCTGTGTGGATTTGTTGTGCACCGAGGCCCCTTTTACTACAGCATTTTTTAAAAAAAGGAAATGGCTGTATGGTAAGTACAACCTTGTTGGTGGCCATTTCCTGGGGGAGCCCTTACATAGGAAGTGACAAGGGCTCCTGCGCTAACCCACTGTAAACTGATTACCACCAGGTAAGCCCTCCGCAATAAAAATACTTCCGGTTGTGCCGGAAATGGTGTGCAGTGTCACTACTGCCGGCTCTCACTGTAGGTCAGCGATAGTGCCAGATCGGTGCATGCCAATACCGCAGCAGCTCTACCACGGCATTGTATAAGGGCTCCAAAATGCATAAAATTCCTAACCTCAATATGGATCCTGATAAAACTAAGGGCCTGATATTCAAAGTGATTTAAGTAGCAGGAGAGGCTCCAGACCGCTTAAGTTGCCTGGGACTGCCCAAACACCAATTTTCAGCGGCACTTAACCAGGTAGTGAGACTGAATATTGGGTCTAATCACCCACTTTAAAAATGGGCAGATCAGGTGCGGTATAGAGGGCAGCACTGGCGAGGAACAGGCGGTTATACAGGTGCCAGCACTGAATATCAGCCAGGACCCACATAATTTTTTATTAAAGCCCCATGATTCTCCCTCATGCCCCCCAAAGCAGCCTCCCTCTTTCCCTTCCTCCTCTCCCAGCCCACTTCCCTGTGAAATCATTTGATAAAGGGAATTGCGCTGATCTAGCTTGCTCGTAGATATGTGTTATCCAAAAATGGTCACAGTTTAACTGTGAATTTGAGGAGACCACTGCAGACATTTTCATTGTACTATCAACTGATTATCAGTCACTACTCCTAAACTGACCATAGTACTGACTGGTACACTTATTATCATTGGTAAAATTGGCAAATCTTTTTTTTTAAACTACTACTATTACTACTTATCATTTCTATAGTGCTACTAGACGTATGCAGCGCTGTAAACTTGAACATGAAGAGACAGTTCCTGCTCAACAGAGCTCACAATCTAATCATTTCCGACTCAATATTAAGGGGTCCTTTTACTAAGCCATGCTAAAAAGTGACAGGTGCTACTCTTAGGGTGTGGGTTCCCCATGCGCTGCAGCCACTTTTAATGTGGCGGTAAGATAGCCGCTTTCAATGTTGTCCATTCATGGCAACATGCTAATTTCCCAATTACTGCATGGCCATGGCCTTACCACTAAGGGCTCCGGCGCTAACCCCACACCAATCGGGCAGCACACGGCAATGTACCCGCACTACCCAATTATTTATTTATTTATTTATTGGGATTTAATAACCACTTTATGAAGAGATTCACCCAAGGCAGTGTACAGCAGGTATAGTTTAACATAAAACTTAGGATTTAGTTAACGGCATTACAATAGTAAAATAATATACAATAAATGAGATAAATTTGAAAACAATAAATTGAAATCTAATAACAGAATTACCATGAAACAGTATGAATAATATACACAACTAGTATAAAAGGCCCGTTTCGGTAGGCAATGAAACGGGCGCTAGCAAGGTAATTCCCCCCCCCCCCCCCGCAGCGTCCCTCCTGCCCCCTGCCCCCCCTGCAGCCACCCATCTGGTCTCAGGACCCCCTCCCCACCAACCCTCCTCTCCCTCTGCAGCCACCCATGTCCAGCGACCCTCCTCTCCCCCTGCCCCCCTGCAGCATCCCTTTTGTCTCCCCTGCCCTCCCCTGCAGCCACCCATCTGGTCTAAGGACCCCCTCCCCACCTCCCTCTTCCTTGCCCCCCCTGCAGTCATCCATGTCCAGTGACCCTCCTCTCCCCCTACAGCCACCCATGTCCAGCGACCCTCCCCTCCCCTGCCCCCCTGCAGCCACCCATGTCCAGGGACCCTCCCCTCCCCTCTCGGTGCATCACCCAAGCCCCTCCGCATCAACCAAGCCCCTACCCCCCCTTCTGGCACATCAACCCCCTTGCCACCCGCAGCCACCAATACTAACACTGTCTGGCCGCTGCTGCATCTCCTGTTGAGCAGCAGCGGCCGGTACAAAAAGAAAAAAGCCAAAAAAGATTTTAAACCTGAAACACGGCTCTGTAGACAGCCATCTGGCATTGGCTGTCGTCTCTGCAGCCGCTCCTCCTCTCCCCTCTGACGTTGCTGCGCTCCTTCGGGGTCTTCCTGCAAGGGCAGTGACGTGGAGGGGAGAGGAGGAGCGGCTGCAGGTTTAAAATTTTTGGGGGGGCTTTTATCTTTTTGTACTGGCCGCTGCTGCTCCACAGGAGTAGCAGCAGCAGCCGGACAGCGTTAGTATTGGCGGCTGCGGGTGGCGAGGGGGTTGATGTGCCCACTGGGAGGGGGGGAGGGGCTTTGGTAAAGCACTGGGGGGGAGGGTCTTGGGTGATGCGTTGAGAGGGGGGGCACTGAGAACTGATTCGTAGGCAGGGGGAGGAGTAGGGAAACACGCGTGTTTCCCTACTCCTCCCCTTGCCTTGGAATCAGCTGTCAGTGACATCACTGATGTCAGTGCATTCTAGGCTGCCTAGCAGACCACCTCCGAGGGAGGCACGGTCCCAGGCACATTAGAATGTTGGAGGTGAGAATTATTATATAAGAAGAAGATTAACAGCAATTAGCATAAGGCACGCCTACTCTCCACCCACAGACACTCCTCCCGCTCCAAAAAATTAATAATTATTTTTAGGCGTGGGATTAGCGCGCACTGATGGGCACACTACTATGGGACACCTCAACACATCGTGTGGCAGTGCTTTTTACGCGCTAATGCCTGCCATGGCTTAGTAAAGGGGCCCCTAAGTTTGCCAATATAACCAAGTGGGCCACTTCTACACCTAAACAAATTGCAGCATACTGCTCAGACAGAACATAAACTACAAAGCAGAAGTCAGTTTCAAAGCTATCTCATTCCATAGCTAATGGAATTAGATTTAGATTAAATAAAAATGGGGGATAGTATTAGTCCTTGAGGGATGCCATAGGATACTGAGCTGAACCCGCAAGAAGAATTTTCCTAGTACACCATCTGCTTTCTACCTGATAAGAAATCGGTAAACCATTTTAAAGGAGTGCCACTAATTCTTAATGGCTTCAGTTATTGTAGCATCAGTCCATGGTGGACAGTATCGAACACAGCAGATACATTCAATTGCCCTGGTCTGCTGGCAGGCTTAAAAGCATGGACAGTGCTGGCACAGTCACTATTCAATCTGTATATTCAGTGTTACTACCTATATGAATAGCAGCACTGACTGAATATGTTGTTTAGTTAGGCTCCAGTGTAGGCCCTTCACTTAAGCTCACTGGCTGAAACTCCAGCCCAGTATTTTTAAGAAAAAAAGCAACGTGTTCTAACAATGCACAAGTAAAAAGATCCATTTGGTGGACTGTCAGAATCACTAGTGTGCAGGTACACGTACACTCTTTCTCCTCTGTTACTTGGTCAGCTGTGGTTCTGGAACCCTCTCCTCAGATCTCCAGAGAAGAATGACAGTATGTACTGACCTGGGGATCCCCCCTCCCCCCCCTCAATGTTTTACTGCATGACAATGCATGAAAATCTAACGAATATTCATTGTGGTGTGGATATCCTGAAAATCTGACTGACTGGGGATACCTCAGGACAGATTTGCACACCTCTGCATTACAGCATATGCTACTTATGGTTTTTTTTATAATCCTGACCGTTCTCTCTACCATTGCACTACCCACTTGACATCATTAATGAAATGAGCCAAGTCCTGTGTGCGTGTTCATAATTCATTTTATTTGTTTTAGTAGACAAGAACTTAAAACCTCGAAACCTCTGAGAGTCATTTTTCAGAGGATAAATTATCTTCTACTGTACAGCTACATATCCATTAATCTGCAACAAACTGTGAAATTTGCTAAGTTATGCGATTTCCAGGCCATGATATCTATCATCATTCTCCCTGATTTACATTGCAGCTATGAGAACATTCTCCAAGAATTCCTTCCAGTCTACAGTTACATTTTACTTGAAATTATTTTGCTCACTATTCACTAACCACATACTAATTTACTCCCATTAGGTAGGGATTTTAAAAGTTACTTAAAGTGCTGATTTGTTTGTTTATCTCTTTTTATTAAGATTTATTTACCAGCTTTTTGAAGAAATTTACCCAAGACAGTATACAGCAAGAATAAGCTGAACCTAGGCAACAGACAATTACAGCAGTTAAAAATATTCACACACAATATGGTATGCTACTTACAATGTCAACACAATAGACATTAAAACATCTTAAGAGACAGCAAGGATGCATGTACTTATGTACGAGTTAGACAGAAATAAGGGTGACTGACTTATTTGTTTTTTTTATTTTTGTACCCTATGCTTTCCCACTCATGGCAGGCTCAATGTGGCTTACATATTGTATACAGGTACTTATTTGTACCTGGGGTAATGGAGGGTTAAGTGACTTGCCCACAGTCACAAGGAGCTGGCTGTGCCTGAAGTGGGAATTGAACTCAGTTCTTCAGGACCAAAGTCCACCACCCTAACCACTAGGCCACTCCTCCACGGAAGGAAAAATTGCACTCCTCTGACCACACGCTTGAATAAGTGCTCATCCCATTCCCTACCCCTCCAATTCTCTGTCCCCAGGAAGACCTACAGTAGGTGCTTTGTTTTCTCTATGCCTGCTTTTATGCACATGTTCTGGGAAATGTTAGAAGCAGCTATGTCAGCAAGTCTATTAGGGGCCTTTTCACTAAGGCGCGCTGAAAAATGGCCTGCGCTAGTGTAGGTGCGTGTTTTGGGCGTGCACAGATCCATTTCTCAGCAAGCCTGTAAAAAATGCCTTTTTAAAATTTTTGCTGAAAATGAACGTGTGGCAAAATAAAAATTGGCGCGCATCCATTTGGGGCCTGAAACCTTACCGCCAGCCATTGACTTAGTGGTAAAGTCTCTCAAATTAACCATGCGGTAATCGCCTATGTGCGTGAAGTTACCGCACGATTTTCACCCATGCCAGAAAATAAAATATATTTTCTAGCGCACGTAGCGGACGCGTGTCAAAAATAAAATTATAGCACGAGCCACATAGTAGCTGGGCAGTAACTCTAAATTGACACATGGGCGCACATAGAGGGGCATAATCGAATGCGAACGCCCATCTCCATGGGCGACTATCTCCGAGGACGGGTCCGCGAAGGGGCGGGACAGACCGTATTTTCAAAAAAGATGGGCGTCCATCTTTTGTTTCGATAATACGGTTGGTGCCGGGCAAATGCATCGGATTTGGACGGATTTGAGCTGGGCGGTATCGGTTTTCAGCGATAATGGAAACCGAAGGCGCCAGCTCAAAAACGAACAACTCCAAGGCATTTGGTCATGGGAGGGGCCAGGATTCGTAATGCACTGGTCCCTCTCACATGCCAGGACTCCAACCGGGCACCCTAGGGGGCACTTGTAAAAAATTAAAACAAAATTACAATACCTCCCAGGTGCATAGCTCCCTTACCTTGGGTGCTGAGCCCCCCAAATCCCCCCCCCCCAAAACCCACTTCCCACAACTCTACACCATTACCATAGCACTTATGGGTGAAGGGGGTACCTAGATGTGGGTACAGTGGGTTTTGGGGGCGGTTTGGAGGGCTCCCATTTACCAGCACAAGTGTAACAGGTGGGGGGGGGATGGGCCTGGGTCCACCTGGCTGAAGTCCACTGCACCCACTAACAACTGCTCCAGGGACCTGCATATTGCTGTCAGGGAGCTGGGTATGACATTTCAGGCTGGCATACAGGCTGGAAAAAAAGTTTTTAAAGTTCTTTTTTTTTTGTGGGAGGGGGTTAGTGACCACTGGGAGAGTCAGGGGAGGTCACCCCCGATTCCCTCCGGTGGTCATCTGGGCAGTTGGGGCACTTTTTGGGGACTTATTTGTGAAAAAAAGGGTCCAAAAAAAGCAGCCCAAATTCTCGCTACTGCCGCCCTTCTTTTTTCCATTATCGGCCGAGCGCGCCCATCTCTCCTCAGCCAATAAACACGCCCCAGTCCCGCCTTCACCACGCCTCCGACACGCCCCTGTCAACTTTGTTCGTTCCCACAACAGACTGCAGTTAGAGGCGCCCAAAATTGGCTTTCAATTATACTGATTTGGGCGCCCTCTCCTCCTTCCTGTACACATTAATTGATTTGATTTGCTTACTTTATTTTTTGTCTATTAGATTGTAAGGTCTTTGAGCAGGGACTGTCTTTCTTCTATGTTTGTGCAGCGCTGCGTACGCCTTGTAGCACTATAGAAATGCTAAATAGTAGTAGTAAAGGAACCCATCTCCCGATTTGGGTCGAAATATGGGCGTCTTTCTCTTTCAAAAATAAGCTGGATAGGCACCTACGCGGCTTAGTAAAAGAGCCCCTTAATTTCTGAGTTGATTTCCCAATTGGTAGAGTTTTGTTTGGTATGGCAAAAGGTTGTAAATACATTTGTAGCAGGACCACCACAGTGTGCCCTTTGTTTCAGCAGAGGAACATTCTGGAGTCCCTGCTGATTATCTGTCCCTTCCTAAAATGTGAGGTAACCGAGGAAGGACTTGCCTGTCAGTCAGTGCTTTCAGAATAAAGGATAAAGGGACCAGAAGCCATGTGTTTTCTCATGCCCTCTATGGGGGTCTGAGAAAGGAAGGGAGGCTGCAGGAGCCCAAGGGAACTTGAGTACAGCCTGGGAGGCAGCATTTCTGATGGTTGGCAAAGCCATACAGGCCAGGGAATGTTGTTTTCCCTAAGCTGGCTAAACTAAACCACGGTTAAGAGTTGAAATAAAGGAGAGTGAAGAGAGAAGATGTGGAAGATACCCAAAGGAGTGTAAATGTCAGTGCCTAAATGTTTTTTTTTTTCTCTCTCTCTCTAAGAATGTTTTAACTTTCTAATTTTCTGGCTTTACTTTACCCTTTTCTATAAGTTTTGTAGTTCTTTTCATGTTTTCTTATAAGATTGTTTTAAAGTGTAAACCACTTTGATTTTTTTTTTTTTGTAAAAGGCAGTATATCAAGTTTTAATCAAACATAAACAGAATGTGGGCAACCAGATGCCATTAGAGAACACTGTTTTAGCGCATAGATTTTGAGCATCTAAACCCTGATATTCAAAACTATTTAACTGGCCAGGAATGGTTACTGGACAGTTAAATAGTGTTTAAGCGCCTAACCACAGATATTCAGTGGGAGATAACCGGTTATTTTTCCACTGAATATCCCACTTAGTGGTTAGCCACTAACTGGCTATATTACATGACATAGCCAGTTAGGCACGGATATTCAGCGCCAAACCAGCTATGTTGAGCAGTCAAAATAAACTACTTAACTAGCAGGCCTATCTTTGATTGCTAAAAAGTTAACCGGTTAGCGCTGAATATCGGCATAGCTGGTTAACTTTTTAGCAGCCAAAATAAGCCCAGACGTTCAATGCCGGTCACCTGAAACGGCCCGGCATTGAATATCTGGGTTTAACTCCAGTGGTGGGCAGCAAATGCGCTGCCCGCTGCCAGCTCATTATCGGGCTCATAAGGAAGTCCTCCCATCCCCCTTCATTTTCGTCACCCTTCTCTGTACCTTTTCTAATTCCGCTATATCTTTTTTGAGATGCAGTGACCAGAGTTGCACACAGTATTCGAGGTGTGGTCGCACAATGGAGCGATACAAAGGCATTATAACATTCTCATTTTTGTTTTCTATTCCTTTCCTAATAATTCCTAACATTCTATTTGTTTTCTTAGCCACTGCTGCACACTGAGAAGGGGGTTTCAACGTATCATCAACGATGACACTTAGATCCTTTTCCTGGGTATGATTACTAATGTGGAACCTTGTATCACGTAGCGATAGTTTGGGTTCCTCTTTCCTTAGGGGCAGCTGTTGAAAGTTTAAATTCAGGGCTTAATTTGTAGACAGAAAGGAAGTGGAAATGGGGGGAGGGGGTTGAAGGGCCTAGGACAGGAGCAACAAAATCAGGAGGCTGTGTAAGGGCTCTGTGCCCTGCACCAGACTCACCTCCTCTTTCCTGCAGGCTGCCTGAAAGAGTGGAACTGCAACAGAACACCCCTTGGTGAAACAGTGCTTCAGGAAATTAAGCCCTGTAAAAATCCTTTTGAACATTGGCCAGTTGATGTTTGGGGATCATCATTAAGGGGTCCATTTACTAAGGTGTGCTGAAAAATGGCCTGTGGTAGTGTAGACGTGTTTTGGGTGTGCGCAGAATCATTTTTCAGTGCACCTGCAAAAAATGCCTTTTTTATATTTTTGCCGAAAATGGACGTGCGGCAAAATGAAAATTGCCGCATGTCCATTTGGGGTCTGAGACCTTACCGCCAGCCATTGACCTAGTGGTAATGTCTCACGTGGTAACCGGGTAGTAATGACCTATGCGCGTCAAATGCCAAATTATTTTTCAGACGCGCATATCGAACATGCGCCAAAAATGAAATTACTGCAAGAGCAATGGGGTAGCCATGGGGTAACTCCATTTTGGCGCGTTTTGGGGCCGTACACGCTTATGCGGCTTAGTAAAAGGGCCCCTAAGACATTTTAATCTGAAACACCTTAAATGTCCATATGCCTTTTGAGAGTTTCTATAGTCTGATTCACCTTCACATTCTACCCCCCCCCCCCCCCCCCCCGTTGCACCAGGATCCTTTTTTTTTCCAATAGTCATTTTACTCTGTTTAACCCTATTTTCCCAGGCACTATTGTCATTTTCTTTTATATAACATCTCCGGGGTTACCCTCACTTCCTTTAGAGAGAGGTTCCACTATATATTGGATTAAAAAAAAACATTTTTTGACATATGCCAGACTTTTATAACTGAAATTAAGATCTAAAAACAAATGCCTGGTGAGAGATATTTCAGCTGAGATTTTATCTACAGTAAACCATATTAATTATGCAGACTGCATCACTAAAAGAGCTTTAGTGACACATTTTTGTAGGAAGGCTAAGTTTTTTGCACATCCGGTTATTGGTTTGGATCTTATTTTGTTGATCTCAGCTATAACATAACCACAAATGACAGCGTGTAACTAGAATATGTTAATATCTGCCTCATGTCTAATGGTGCAACATGGTACTTAGAAAAACTGCTGGCTTGGAAACAGTAGAGCGTGACAGTATTTCCTTAGGCTATGAACTACGCTGAAAAAATTGTTAAGGATCTGTCTCATTAATATGTCTGAGAGTGCACTTAGTCTCATTATGTAAATACATTAAGAATTTAGACTCTCACCCAACCTTTTTCAAGGGAGAAGGAAGGTGGTGCTGTGGTGGGTTGGGGCTGAGTTTATAATAGGGGGACCTTGAGGCTATAAGCGTCTCCCAAGTCCTTTAGATTATAATGCCTTGGAGCTTCACTGGAATACTTTTATGCATAATCAAAGGAATTCTGTAAAGGTCGCCCAAAGTTGGGTGCTCAGTTTTTTGCTTGGATCCAAGATCAGCGCACAAAGTAAATGGCTTAATTGGTGATAACAATCATTAATTGGCATTAACAAGCACTTAACTGGCAGCCATTAGGAGTTACATGTGGATCTGCCCAATGCCCTAGTCTATAACATCTGCACCTAATTTTTATAGGGGCCCTTTTACTAAGCTGTGGTAGGGCTAATGCAGGGGTAGCGCATGCCAACTTGGCACTATTGCCAGGGTAGCACGGGCACCTGGCGCTAATTCCAAAGTTGGTGCGCTCTGTTTCCCATGGTAGAAATAATTGTTTACTTTCTACCACCGGGGGGGGGGGGGGGTCCTGGTGGTAATCGGCAGCGCGCCACATTGGCACATGCACTGTCTCATTACTGCATGAGTAGTGCACTAGCCCTTACCACTAGGTCAGTGGGTGGCAGTAAGGGATCAGGTAGTAAATAGCCACACACTACTTTTAATTTTACCGCACGGCCATTTACTGCCCCACCTAAAAAGCCCTTTTCCCCAGCCGCGGTAAAAAATGGCCCAGCACATGCCAATTTACTGTGTCCACACTACTGCAGGCCACTTTTTACCGCAGCTTAGTAAAAGGACCCCCATAGTGCACAACTCAGAAGGGGGTGTGGATATGGAAGGGCATGGGTGGGCCGGGGCAATCCCAGAATTTAGGTGTGGTGTTATAGAATACCTGCATTTGCGTACCTAGCTGCCGGGTTCTTGAAGCCTGGATTGGCCGCTGTCAGAGACAGGATGCTGGGCTTGATGGGCCCTTGGTCTTTTCCCAGTATGGTGGTGCTGGCACCTAATCAAGGCCACCAAGAGGGGAGGGCAGGAGGGACAAAATTCCCCAGGCCCGGGCCTCCAAGGGGGGCCCGGCGCCGGGGTCAGGCCGCCGGCGCTGCAGTTCCCAGTCTCACCTGCCTGCCTCCTCGGCTCCAGGCCCCCTGCATTCAAAGCGGCAGTCACAGATCACCTCCCTTCCGGCCTTCCCTCCCTGTGTCCCGCCCTCGTGGAAACCAGAAGTTACATCAGACGAGGGTGGGACACAGGGAGGGAAGGCCAGAAAAGAGGCGATCTGCGACTGCCGCCTTGAACGCAGGGGGCCCGGAGCTGTGGAGGCAGACAGGTAGGTGAGACCGTGGACTGCAGCAATGGGGGGCGGCAGCGGCAGGGGGAGCGACGGGGGCGGAGGTGGGGCGGCCTTGCCCCCCGGCTGAGTCTCTCGGCGGCCCTGCTCCTAATTATGGTGATCTGTACAGAATTGTCCCCAAAGCAGCTAATCTTGGATCAGCAGTAAGGGTTGCACTATGATGGAATTACTTAGGGGCCCTTTTACAAAGACACATAAGGGCCTACGTGTGTCCAGTGCATGCCAAATTGGCATTACCGCCTGGCTACTGTGTGCCTCGGGCATTAATTCTGAATTTGGCGTCCACCGAAATGATGCAGTAGAAAATATTTTCTATTTTATACCATGTGGCACTTACCTGACCATGGATGACAGTGTGCATGTGCTGCATGCTTACCACCCAGGTAGCACATAAGTACCGCTAAGTCAATGGGTGACGGTAAGGTTTCAGGCCGAAAATGGACGCATGCTGGTTTTTATTTTGCCGCACCTCCATTTTCTGGCCCCTTAAAAAATGCCCTTTTTCCAGGATGCGGTAAAAACCGGCCCGGTGCACGCACAAAAGATGCGCTCACACTGCCACAGGCCACTTTTTGCCGTGGCTTAATAAAAGGGTCCCTTAGTGACCAAGAGAGTAGGACACAGGAAGCTGGATGAAGGAACTGTCATGATAGTAATTTTTGGCTTCCAAGAGCTCTATATGAAGGGGGTCAGGAGACTCTGAAGGTGACAGGAAGATTTATCATAATGACATGGTGTAATTTTAATTTTAAAAGTATTTTATGAAGAATCAATCCCTCTGCTAAAGGATGATATTTTTAAATGTCTAATTTTAAAATTTGTTGCATTGAGCTCTTGATTTCTAGGTTCTTAATTAAACTAATGGGAGAATTAAATTTTATTTTCTTAGCTCCTAATTGAACTTATGGGAGAATTAAATAAGTCCTACTGCTGAAATGCCTTAGAGTTTTAAGTTGTGAGTGGAAATCTACTAATCACCTGCAATCTTTTCAGTTTTCCAAATGGCAATTTGGAACTAGAATGTTAATAGGGACGAGTTGATATGGCATTTCAAGTCACTTTTATTAAAAAGAGTCAACTGAATCAGATTTGAGAAAGTATGATGGATGGGAATTTTAAATTGACATGGGATATAATTGAAACCTGATAGTGGCAAAAAGAACGTAAAAAGAGAAGAACCAAATCCCCACAAAAAGCAAAGAAAACAAAATGGGGTTGACCAGTATAATCAGGAAGAGAAAGACTTGGCCTTCAGCAAAGTCTAAGCCTAGTGAGTATTCATGACCCCTTTTGAGTTATGAACTATTAGAGTTAGCTGCTATGCCTTACAGAACAGCATGCAACCTGATGAGTGCACAAATTTTAATGGGTGCCAATTAATGTCAATAATTGGTTGTTTGCATCCAATTATTGATGTTAATTGGCTTTTTAGCCAATCAATTTACGCATGCATCTCGGGAGCATGCCCAAATGTTGGTGCACAAATCTAGGCGTCATATATAGAATCTGAGGGTTAACGTGGCGTAAGTATTAGGCACTAGCTAGCTAAAGCTTTCACACCCACTCTCCACCCATGCCATGACCTTACAGGGAAAATTTCAGAAAAATGCAATAACATGTGGTTTAAGATTCAGTAATGGACAAGTACTGCAAAACACTTAAATTTGTTACCATGTGCAAACTGTGCATTAACCCCCTAATTCTCTATATGGTGCTAAAAATTGCAAGCACCCAATCTGCAAGTGCAATTTAATTGCATAAACTGCTAATCAGCGCAATTTGGGCACTAACAATTATTGTCACTAATTGGCAATAATTAAAATTTACATGCACATCTTTTAATCGCTATTCTATAAAGATGAACATGTAAGTTTTTACACATGGATCCAAAAAGGGGGCTTAGCCATGGGAGGGTCAGGGGTGTTCCTGGAATTTATGTGCAGTGTTACAGAATTAGGCAGATCTGTGTTGAAGATTTACACCAGGTCTCAGTTGGTGTAATTCCTGGCGCCCACAATTGGGTGTGGATCCTGGCGCCAGTGCAATTCTATAAACAATGCCCAACTCAGATGTGTGTGTGTGACTCTATCCATAACCACCACAGTACCTCCCTTATCGTCATGCTTAATATCAATAGATGTGTCACAACTGAGCTAGTTAATAGCCATATGCTCTTCATTTGTGGTGTTACATAAAAACGTTGTTCTCTTTTCCAAGCTTAGAGATATCCTTCTGTACTAAATTTTCATATGCTTTGATAAGGGGATTGATGACCTTTGGAGGTAACCACCTGCTGTCATTCTTGACAATAGAAATATCAATGTTACTGGCTATGCTGGTGGGAAAGTGATCAATAATTTTGTTTCCTCACAAACTTGAATAAATCCACTCTTGTGCTGAAAGGGGTAGCCTAGTGGTTAGTGCAGTGGACTTTGATTGTGGGGAACTGGGTTCAATTCCCACTGCAGCTCCTTGTGACTCTGGGCAAGTCACTTAACCCTCCATTGCCCCTGGTACAAAATAAGTACCTGTATATACTATGTAAACCACTTTGAATGTAGTTGCAAAAACCACAGAAAGGTGGTATATCAAGTCCCCTTCCCCTTTATATATAGGGGTGGGGACAAAGGTGAGACCTTGTTCAAAACATTCATTTCTGTTTGTGTTAAGGTATATAACATTTCTCAGAGAAACCTAGCTACCTTTTTGCTAATTAAGGAGATGTATTTAGAATATTTATGCTCTTATTTATATTCTCTCATGCCTAAATGAATATGTTTAAGATGTTTTAAGCTAATTTGAGCTGAGTTTTTACTATATTTGATTGGTTTGTGCAATTTTAAGCTCACTCTCACTCATGTGGAAGAGTGGTCTAGTAGTTAGAGCATCGGTTCTCCTTATGATTTTGGGCAAGTCACTCAACCCTCCATTGCCTGGCCCTGTTTACTAAGCTGTGCTATAGGTACGTAAACTTTTTGCACTGAATTATTAGGGATAATGGCGATGGTGGACAGCAAAGAGCTGATCACCGCAGACTGAAAATCAGGCCCATATTTTCCTTCTCTCTCAAAATATTTACCGGTTGATATTTAAAACCATTTAGCCAGCCAGAAACAACTCCTGGCCAGTTAAATGGTACTTAACTGGCTATCCGGCGATATTCAGCAGGAGACAGCCGGCTATCTCCCGTTGAATATTGCTGGTTAGCATTTAGTGGATAGCTGGTATCATGCAATATAACCAGCTATCTGTGAACATTCAGCGCTTTGCCAGCTAAGTTTGGTGGCCAAGGGGGTCTTTTACTAAAGCTTAGCTCGAGTTATCTGCAGCAAGGCCCATAGGAATAAAATGGGCCCTGCCCCATAGGAATAAAATGGGCCCTGCTGCAGATAATTCAAGCTAAGCTTTAGTAAAAGACCCCCCTAAATCTGGCCGCCAAAATAGCAGGTATATCTTTGCAGTGGCGTTCCTGGGGGGGGGGGGGGGGTGCGATCCGCCCCGGGTGCACGCCGCAGGGGGGGTGCCATGCGCCTGTCGGCTCCGCTCGTTCTGTGCTCCCTCTGCCCCAGAACAGGTTACTTCCTGTTCCGGGGCAGAGGAAGCATGGAACAAGCAAAGCCGACAGGTGCACGGCACCCCCCCCAGCAGGCAAAAATGCACCCGGGGTGTATCTCCTTTCGCCAGGGGGGGCGCTGCACCCGGGGGAAGGTGCGCATCGGCGATCTGCCCCAGGTGTCAGCCACCCTAGGAATACCACTGTATCTTTGGCCGGTTTACACTTAACCGGCCAGCCCTGAATACTGGCTTGGCCGGTTAAATTTAAAACAGCCAAAAAACACCCAGACATTCAATGCAGGTCACTGGAAATGGAGTGGCCTAGTGGTTAGAGCACCAGTCTTGCAATCCAGAAGTGGCTGGTTCAAATTCCACTGCTGTTCCTTGTGATCTTGGGCAAGTCATTTAACAGACATTGCATAACTCTTCCTCTCTACGACGTGAACCTTCTTCACCACTATAACTCTTTGTTCCTCTGCCGGAGATGGCCAACGCCTCTACGGTATTATGTAAGCCACATTGAGCCTGCAAATAGGTGGGAAAATGTGGGATACAAATGTAACAAATAAATAAACCCTCCATTGTCTCAGGTACAAACTTAGATTGTGAGCCCTACTGGGACAGAGAAATATCCAGAGTACCTGAATATAACTCACCTTGAACTACTACTGAAAAAGGTGTGAGCAAAATCTAAATTAATAAATATTGGGCCCAAGGTGTACATGCATAACCTGGCAGGCATACACATGTGTTACAGTACACTTGCTTTGGAGGAAGCACAAATATACACATGTGCTGCTGCTAATTGCATGTGAAGGTGGTGATGTGTGCACTTTCCCTTTCTAAAATCACTGTTTTTTATTTTTATTTATACATTTCAAAACTTATAGTCCAAGCATAAACTTGCAAAAGAAAAAGATAAATTATTACACAGCCATTCAATACTACAAGCAATAAATAAAGAAGAAAATAACACACTTTTTCTACTAGGCCACAATATAAGGGGGAGGGGGGTACAGAGATAACGCAAATCAATATATAAATAAGAAAAAAGGGAAATAAGGTCCTCTAGCTAATGAAAAGTCACCTTATAATGCTTGAGATCGCAAAACCTCTCTACTCATAAGGCCTGTTCCAAACCCTGAACTAATTGTGGATCAGGTGACATCCTATTAGTAAGAAACATTGTCAATTGTTGTGGATTAAAGAAAATTTAATTCTGACCTTCAATTTTAAGAATTTACAGGGAAAACAAACAAACACCTAATCGCTGAATCTTAGAGCAAAGCAACAGAAACTGTTGCTGCCTTTCTGTGTTGCCTTAGATACATCAGGAAAAATATGTATATGGAAATTCATATACACACAATCTTTAACCCTGAAAAACATACGCATAAGCCAGTCTCTATCCATTTCAAGTGCTAGCATTACAAGCATCATTACAGTTGTATGAGAACCAGCAGGAACAGATCTTTCTAAGATTCGTGTCAAATCCAAACTGTCCATAGAAATCTGATGAGATTGCAAATGCTCTTCAGAAACTCTCTTACTGAAGGGTGATAGAACACTCTTGCAATAGAAACAGTATTCTCTGCTGGAATTTTTAAAGTCATAATCAAAAAATTCTTAAACAGATCTTGTGGAGAAAAGTTAGGTATCCTTGGAAAATTCAAAACTTAAAGATTTTCATTGCATACTGCATTTTCCAATTTGTCCATAGAAACTGTCATAAAATGTTCTCCATGTTGTTGAACAGCTTTCATTGAATCTTCCACAACACCCATTCATTGTTTCAGTGAACCCAAATTTCTGAGCTTGCCCAGCTGCATTTTGTACCGCTTCTGCAAACTTATCATTAATAATTTGTAACTGAGTGGAAAGAGACCGATCCAACCGAGATATGCCTTCCCACAACAATTCAAAATTAAAAGTAAAAGATCTCACCAAGGTAGTCTTCTTATCACTCACAGTTAAGGAGATATCCAAAGGTTTAGACCAAGGAAACTTCAACTCCAACATGATCCGAGTCCACCCCAGATGAGGAACGCAGTTGAGAAACCACAACCACTCCCTGCAACGCTGAGGAAGCCGTTACTGACGGGGCTTGAGCCTACACTACTCCCTGCCCCTCCAGAGATTACTTAGCGCCTATCCCACTCGGCGGCGGTGGTGATATTCAGGCCTCCAGGCTCAAAGAAGTTTCCAGTTCTAATAGGTTCAGTGAGCTTCCTTCCACCCCCGAAACAAGAAGTGAGCTGCCCAAAGCTAACATTCCTGGGAACACAAACGTATCTATCAGGCTCCACGCCTGTGCTGAAGTCTGTGGAGGATACTGTTTGACCTTCCACTTATGCCCCATACAACAAAGAAGTCACGGATGAGTTACGGAAATCAGAGGTAAGGCAGGAGCTCGGCACAAACACGTCTAGTCAGGAAACCATCTTAACTCCATCCCTGCTGTGGCTTTTATGAGCATGAAATCACAGGTTTTTTTTACATGGAGTGGATAATTTTATAAAGGCTTTTTCATATGTATATTCCCTTATATGCACATAAAAAGCGTTTTATAAGATTACTCCATGTGTCAAATAGACAAGGCCAGAGAATCACTGAGGTCTATTTTGTCCTATATTAAACACATAAACATTCTTTTCTGTGTGATACCTGAGCCAAATTAGGGTTACCATATTTTGTCCCCCCAAAAGGAGGACACATGCCCCGCCCCTTTCACGCCCCACACCTCCCCCTTTCACGCCCTCGCTCCGCCCCCTGTCACATTTTCCCCTCCCCGTCACCCCCCTCCCCTTACCTTACTACTGCCCTGGTGGTCTAGTGACCTCTTCGGAGCAGGAAAGAGTCCCCTCTTTCCTGCCCGGAGCGCTGCCCTGCATGCATCCTTCCAGTTCAAAATGGCTGATTCAAAATGGCTGCTGAGAGTTGAAGTCTCGCGAGGTCACTTCAACTCTCGGCGGCCATTTTGAATTGGCACCGAGATCACGAACAGAAAGGATGCATGCAGGGCAGCGCTCCAGGCAGGAAAGAGGGGGCTCTTTCCTGCCCCGAAGGCGGAAGAGGTCACTAGACCACCAGGGCAGTAGTAAGTAAGGGGAGGGGAGGCTAGCTTTCTGCCCGTTTGTCCGGATTTCTGAACAAACGGGCAGGCTAGGATGGCCCGCCCACCAGCCTGCTCGTTTGTCCAGAAATCCGGACAAATGGGCAGATTGGCAAAACCCGCCTCAAAAAGAGGACATGTCCGGGTAAATCCGGACATATGGTAACCCTAAGCCAAATGCCCTGCTGCCTCCCTTCCCTTTGATAGGCCCTGCAAGTAGGTGTGTACTTGTACATGACCCAAGTGTCATGTGTTTGGGGCAGACGGTTCAGTGTTTCACACTTACCTCAAACAATTCATAGTAGTCAACACAAAAAGAAAAGAGATGAAATTGCTTCATACTGTGAACTTAGAAGTCTAGACCAACTGCAAATTTGCATCCAATATTCATTTACAGTTCCTACTTCACATGTCAGAAAATTAAGTGCATGAGTCTGTGGAGGTTAAATTATATTATGAAGCTGAATCCTTTCCTTAAATGTAACCGTCTTCAACCAGGGCATTTAACTTTTTGTACTGGTCCTTGTTGCACTAATTATAGTCCCTAGTGGAAGCTGAAATTTACCTTAACCTGATAATTTCCATTTCTTGAGTCCCGCTAGACCAGCTCAGACTGAAGGAAGGTGCAGTCTGGATCATCTTAGTATGCCAGTCCAGAGCTAAGAATTAACTAAAAGAAATTATGTACACCTGCAATCCATTTTCAAGCAAGGAACTTTCTGTAGATCCCAGAGTATTACAGAAACTATGAGACTACGCTCACCTCCTTGGGGTCCCTCCCCCACCTTCCCATGGTGCCAAGATTCCAGATTGCATTCCATACTTCCTATAGCCTCTTCTAAAGTTTTACAGCCCCTCCGCACCAGATCCACCCTTAATCCAGTAGGTAGGGCCTCTAAGTACTGCTCCAGGATTAATTCCTGCATTATCTGGGGAACCGCTTTCCTCTCTGGCTCTAACCACTTCCCTGCCAGATCCCCTAATTTCTGGCCCAAGGCCCTGGGTGTCTCCCCCTCCGCCCACCTTAACTCCCTAAATTTCCTCCTATAGGTTTGCCTGCTTAGCCCATACCGGTCCAGGATTGCCCCTTTTAACTTAGCATAATCCCTTACCTCTAATGAGGGAAGACTTTGGAAAGCTGCTAGAGCCTCACCTGACTAGGAAGGGGCTAAGCGAATGGCCCACTGCTCCAGGGGCCACCCTGCAGCCGTGGCCACCCTTTCAAAAGCACCCAAATAGTCCTCTATATCATCATTGTCCACAAGCTTGCCCCATGAGAGCCAGTTAATATTTAAAGATCATACTGCCGCAGAAGGTCCCTCTAAACTCATCGGGACTGAGGTCAGCCTCTCCGCCTGGGCGGCCCCACCTCCTCTCAAGAAGACTTGGAATAAGTCTAATAAGGGCTGCTGCTGCGCCTGTGTGGCTGCCAAGGACTCTTCCATCAACCTTTGGGCCAGCTCCTGTTGCTTCTGGAACGGATGAGTCATGAAGGCGAACAGCTCCTTAGGATCCATAATGACCACCTTCCAGCGGCCCCTGAAAAGGGAAACACAAGAAACACACCAAAAAAAAATGTTTCCCTTTTTTTTTTTTTTCAAGCCCAGGTAAACACCCAAGAATCCTCAACTGCTTCCTTACACGCTTACCAGAAACAGGAGAGTATTTTGCCTTTAGCTGCATCGGCCCCTTGAATGGGCTGCTTGAACCCTTGTGGCCTCCTGACCTCCGTCCTGCCAACGACTGTCCGGAATTCCCTGAGTTTCCTGAACCTGGTAGTTCAACAGATCCCACCACTGCCACCAAAATATGTCAGCAGGCCACCACCTTCAGGCCTTCCTGCAGGTATGAACTCGGCTGACCCTGGAAGGGCCCTTCCCTGGACACAGCACTCCCAGAAGTAGACTCCAAAAATATGCTTAAAACCGCTTTATGCCATCAGCAAGGCCAAGACATTTCCTCTTCCAGACACAGTCCTTGGTTAAAGCACATATCACCCCTTGTTCCTCCCCCCCACCCCCCACCGGCCACAGTTTCTGGATACAGTTTAAATCATTCACTGCTTCCCCAGCATGTCCTGATTCCTGGACACAGTTTTAAATCACTCACTGTTTCACCAGCATGGCAGTTTTTTGAACACAGTTCAAGTCACTCACTGTTTCCCCAGCATGGCACCACTTCTGGACACAGTTTAAATCACTCACCGCCTCCCCAGCATGGCATGACTTCTGGACGTAGTTTGAATCACTCACTGCCTCCCCAGCATGGACAGGTTCCTGGACACAGTTCAAGTCACTACCTGTTTCTCCAGCCGAGTCTGACTTCTGGCCACAGCTGAAATATTCACTGCTTTACAGCATGGCACCTCTCTCTCCCTTGAGTAGAACAGCTGCTTAACTTTTCCTCCAAGCTTTCCCCAGCCTTGAAGAAGGTCTGCTATGAAGCCTTTCAACTTCTTCCCTTGTACCTGAGCTAGAGCAGCAATCTCCATGGGCTCACTTCCCCAGTCATCTTGGGCTTGGATCTCCTCTCCAACCTCTTTCTCCACACCCCATTCCATGGGCTCCTCTCCCTTTATGGTCCCCAGCTGGTCCTCTCCCTCCTGATTATTCCTCCTCAGCCAATCCCCCTCCTCTCCCTCGGGATCCTGGGACTTGTAGTTCCCTTGTTGCTCCCTTTGCTTGCCCCCAGGGCTTTGCAGGTGTTCTTGGGAACTGTAGTCCTCCTCCCTTCTCCGGCTCTTGGGAAACTTATGCCTCCGTGGGGGTGTAGCTTCCCAGCCCCTAGGATCCTGGGACTTGTAGTTGGAATCCCGGGTATAAAACCTACCCATCTTGCTCCTCTCCCGGATCCCTTCTTCCCTGATCCTCAGGGGTTCCTCACAATACCTTAACAGGAAAAGAGAGCACTCTTTCTGAATGAGTGCACCATATTTCCATATAACCCCCCTGATTCTATAAAAGTCACTAAAAATTGCACGTGCAAATTTGGGCACATGCGCAATTTGCATTATCAATATAAACTGAATAATGAGCTAATTAGCGCTGAAACTTGGCTTTTTAACAACCAATTATTGGCACAAATCAGATTTAATTGAAATATATGCACGTCCCGTGCCTAAAGTTTACATGTGAGATTAAAAAGGGGGCATGGAAATGGGAGGGGTCATATGCGGAACAGGGGCATTCCCAAAATTTATATGCATTATTATTGAGTGAGGGGGATATGCGTCTAATTTAGGTGCACACATTTGCACTACGTTTCAGTGGTTGCAAATGACCGTTCCTAAAGTTAGCTGCGATTCCCAGGCGTAAAGTGCTATTCTATAAACCACGTCTAACGTTAAGCGCGGTTTATAGAATAGCGTGCTTTTTTGGCACCGTATATAGAATTCTCTCCATATTGTGTAATATTTCCAAGGAGTACGTGCTATTATCAGAAACTGACAAAATGGCAAAAAATGGCCAGGAAAAATCTCTAATAAATAAAATGAAAATTCATGTAACCAACACGGGAAATGACATAAAACAAACATTTTCTGGCTGTCTATCCCTCACTGAAATGCAGTTTCTCTCTGAAAATTGGGTTTACAGTATGTAAGTACAAAAGAACCTATGCCCTTTGCATCCTTGTGGCTTATTGAAGTTTGCCCCTGTGAGACATTTCAGATGTCTCACTCTTCCCTGATAATGTTTTTCTTACTGTCACATTATGTGAATGGAAATTAGTGCTGTGTCTCATTGTCTTTGCATTCCATGGTCACTTGTCAAGGTGGCTGACCTCACAAGCAGGCAAAAGGAATGGGCAGCTCTCAACAATGCATGTCTGAAACGGGTTAAAGAAAATTCAGTGTAACTAGATTCTAGCAGATTGTATTAAAAATGTCAAATACCTTTTCCAGATATGAATTACACGCATCCTTTTGCTTTTTGCTGACTGTGCCATACTGCATGTTGTATGAAATACCCTGCCTGCCAGGTTCCCTCCTGTTCCACACCAGCAGCGCAGTGAGCAGAATAACATGAGCTGATGAAGCACAAAGAAAATAATATACTTTGATGCCACGAGGCCTGGAGCTTAAGTGACAACACATCATTTTGAGGTCAGATTCCTGAAGATCTGAAAGTCCCTCACCTAGAATGAAACTGTCACACTAAATTGGGGGTGATTAGGCATGCGGAAGCAGCTTGACTTATCTTCAGTCAACAGGAGCATCCAAGGAGCCTTCTTGCTGATATTAATATTGCAGAGCATAGCTACAGGCTGAGTTTGAGATCCACATAGTGGATGCCACTTTTTCCTCATATTAAGTTCGAGGCAAAAGTGATAGGGCCAACAGAGTGCTGGAGTGGAGGAGTAACCTGGTGGTTAGATCACTGGTCTGATAAACAGGGAAGTGCAGTTCAAATTCAGGTGCTGCCCCTTGTGATCTTGGGCAAGTCATTTAACCCACCATTGCCTCAGGTACAAGCTTAAGGGCCCTTTTACTAAGCTGAATTAAGAAATGGGCTTAGCGCATCCTTATGCGGGACTCTCTTGCGTGTTAACCCCTCAAATTCTGTATATGGTGCCTTAACTTGTGCGTGCTAGTTTGGCTGCATGGCCAAATTTGCACCACAACTTAAGTGATTAACAAGTCAATCAGCAGTGGTGATCCTAGCCGGCATGACACCCGGGGCGGAGCACCGATGCGCCCCCCCCCCCCCGGGTGCAGCGTGGCCCCCCCCAGGCGAAATGACACCCCCCCGGGTGCACGCCGCTGGGGGGGGGTGCCGCGGCGCGCGCCTGTCAGCTGAGTTCGCTGACTTCGCTAACTTCGCTGCAGCTCCCTCTGCCCCGGCTGGAACAGGAAGTAACCTGTTCCGGGGCAGAGGGAGCTGCAGCGAACTTAGCGAAGTCAGCGAACTCAGCTGACAGGCACGCGCCACGGCACCCCCACAGTGGCGTGCACCCGGGGCGGACCGCCCCCCCCCTTGGTACGCCACTGTCAATCAGCACTGATAATTGGGGAGATGAGCAACAGAGGAAGTGATGCTGCATGGGGGATAGGGGCAAGAGAGGGAGAGATGCTGTATGTGGGAGAGAGGGGCTACAGAGAGAGATGCATGGGGAGAGGGTCAAGAGAGGAAGTGATGCTACATGGGAGGAAAGAGGGGCAAGAGAGGGGGGAGATGCTACATGGAGGAAAGGGGCAAGAGAGGGATAGATGCATGGGAGAGGAGGGGCAAGAGAAGGAGAAATGTTGGATATGGCAGGAGAGAGGGAAGGGAAGGAGAGATGCTGCACGGGGAGAGGGAGAAATGTTGGACACTGTAAGGGAGGAGGGAGAAATGTTGGACACTGTAAGGGAGGGAAGGAGAGATGCTATATGGGGGGAGAGGGGCAAGAGAAAGAGATGCTGCAATGGAGGGAGAGGAAGTGATGCTGCATAGGGGGAGGAGCAAGAGAGGAAGAGATGTTGCACATGGGGAAAGGGGCAGCTTACCATTCTATAATAAAAAGGCCTCATATCCTGGAGGTGCAGTTAATATATTCTTTTCAAATAATTCTGTGATTTCACATTAACTCATTGGCAAGAAAATGCTGTGATTTGAATTTGCTTAATATTTAAATGGACTGGCACTGTGAGAAAAAATATCCTCATGGTGTCAACTCATTTCTGCATGTTCTCTTGTGGCTTAGTACATCAGGGTGTTTCTGTTTCTGTTTTACAACTAGAAAAACAGAGAGAAAATAAAAAATTCTGCAGTACTCTCTTTTATCCTTTTTTTTTTTTTTACAAGACTATTGGGCTCATTTTCGAAAGAGAAGGGCACCCATCTTTCGACACAAATCGGGAGATGGGTGTCCTTCTCCCAGGATCGCCCAAATCAGCATAATCAAAAGCCGATTTTGGGCATCCTCAACTGCTTTCCGTCGCGGGGATGACCAAAGTTCCCGGGGGCGTGTCGGAAGCATAGCGAAGATGGGACTGGGGTGTGCCTAACACATGGGCGTCCTCGGCCGATAATGGAAAAAAGAAGGGCGCCCCTGACAAGCACTTGGCCAACTTTACTTGGGCGTCCCAGAAAACAGCAAGGCAACTGATCTGCAAAATCCAACATGGAAAACAGACAAGCAGATCAGTATAATATCCAAAAAACTTTATTGAAGATACCGTGTATAAGACAAATGCCCGACACAGGCCGTGTTTCGCCCAACGATAGGGCTGCGTCAGGGGCTAGTCTGTATCTTTCTCAAATAAGAGCGGTATCAAATAATATAACAGGACAAGGATACAAGGAATTTGCTTCATAAAAAACCAGCATGAGCAGCTCAAAATAGCATATCCTGCGTGAAGCCAGATAATGGATAAATAATCTGCTATCAAGGATATTATACTGATCTGCTTGTTTGTTTTCCACATCTGACTTTACTTGGTCCATTTTTCTTGCGACCAATCCTCAAAAAGGTGCCCGAACTGACCAGATGACCACCGGAGGAAATCGGGGATGACCTCCCCTGACTCCCCCAGTGGTCACTAACCCCCTCCCACCCTAAAAAAATAACTTTAAAAATATTTTTTGCCAGCCTCTATGCCAGCCTAAAATGTCATGCCCAGCTCCCTGACAGCAGTATGCAGGTCCCTGGAGCAGTTGTTAGTGGGTGCAGTGCACTTCAGGCAGGCGGACCCAGCCCCCCCCCCTACCTGTTACACTTGTGGTGGTAAATGTGAGCCCTTCAAAACCCACCAGAAACCCACTGTACCCACATGTAGGTGCCCCCCTTCACCCCTTAGGGCTATGGTAGTCTTGTGAGTAGTGGGTTTTGGGGGGGGGCTCAGCACCCAAGGTAAGGGAGCTATGCACCTGGGAGCAATTTATGAAGTCCACTGCAATGCCCCCTAGGGTGCCCGGTTGGTGTCCTGGCATGTGAGGGGGACCAGTGCACTATGAATGCTGGCTCCTCCCACGACCAAAAGGCTTGGATTTGGTCATTTCTGAGATGGGCGTCCTCGGTTTCCATTATCGCCGAAAACCGGGAACGACCATCTCTAAGGACGACCATCTCTAAGGTCGACTTAAATGTTGAGATTTGGGCGTTTCCGACCGTAATATCGAAACGAAAGATGGTCACCCATCTTGTTTCAGTAATACAGGGCCCCTTCGCCGGGACGTCCTGTGAGGATGTCCTCAGGAAAACCTGGGCACCCCGTTCGATTATGCCCCTCCATGTCTCATTGGATGCTGATTTAGTGCTCCGTGGCAAAAAACAAAAATAAAAACAAACACAAAAAAAGCCCCACCTGATCTCATTTCTGTTATGGGAATTTGTTTCCTGCTGACATGTTTGTCAAAAACAAATGATCTTCTGTTTTCTTTTGTTCCCATTCGGAGCCCAAGAAAAGAAACACAAGCCATTTTACTACACAAAATATTTCATTGTGAAAAACCTGGAGGGCCTTTTATGTGCAGGATTGATTTTTCTTTACTCCAAGCATGAATATCAATAAAGCTGAGGTTATGTCCTAGTTTAAAAGCAAGGCGTGATTTATGAGGACACCCAGCTTCAGTTACAGTGGATTAATCTTAAGTACACTATACTGGTGTGAGGGCTGCATGACTTTTCTTTCATGTCATCTGTCATCTGATGATAAGTGACAATAGGACACAGGGCATACCAAACATATTTTTTGTTGTTCTAACTTGAGTGGTAGGGATACAGACACATTTGGCTGCTTTTCTTGTGTTTTGTTAATATCCTTTTTATCCAGTCCAGGCAAACTCCTCTCTCTGACGTGTTTGCAGTTGTACAATCCCCAGTCATTACTGGACAATACCCATTATTAGGACCATGTTTCGCTGCCATTATGCAAAATCTTACTCCTTGTTTTCAAACAGTTGGGTCCCTATGCTCCCAGCTATCTATCAAATCTCTTATTACCCCATGTTCCGAATTGGCTCTCTGTTCAGCAGAATCCGCTCGCCTAACTCTCCCACGCCTATCACACGTCCATCTGGATGTTACTTGAAATTCTGCATTCAGTTGTCTTGTTCCCCTAGATATTCATCTTTCTCTTTCATGTCCCAAATTTATGCAAGACACCAAGACAGGACTCTTCCGACAAGCCTTCAATATTACCAGCTAGGTCCCCTTATCTGGGTTCTCTGCCTTCATTAACAATTCCTAACACTTATCTTTTTCTTTTGTTCAGGGGTCCTTTTACTAAGCTGCAGTAAAAAGTGGCCTGTGGTAGTGTAGGTGCGGGTTTTCGGCATTTGCGCAGAATTATTTTTCAGCACACCTGTAAAAAAAGGCCTCTTAACCTAGTGGTAAAGAATTTGGGCGATAATGATCTACGAGTGCCAGAGGCCACTTGCTGCGCGTCCGCTACGCACGCCAGAAAATAAAAAAATATTTTTCAGATGCACGTAGAGGACGTGCGCCAAAAATGAAATTACCTAAAGAGCCACGCGGTAGTTGGGCAGTAAGTTCATTTTTCCGCATGTTGGGTGCATGTAGACGCTTACGTGGCTTAGTAAAAGGGGCCCTCAATCTCCTTCTCAGTTTCCACTCTCTCCTTTCCCTTATCTTCCACTTCTGTCTCTCTTTTCCTACTTCCTCTTCTATTATTCTTCAATTCTTCTCGTTCTCTATTTTTTATGTTGTAAACTATCTTGGTGTGCCTCAACATGAACTGTGTTATATCAAGTCATTGTAATCAATCAATAAACAGATCCTATATAATAATTCTCATCTCCAACGTTCTAAAGTAGCTGCCTGTGTCCGTGGCTCCTGGAGTTGCTGAGCTAGGCTCTGTAGCCAGGCTGACGTCACTCACAGCTGATTCCCAGGCAGGGGGAGGAGTAGGGAAACACGTGGAGCAGCTTGCTCCGCGTGTTTCCCTACTCCTCCCCCTGCCTGGGAATCAGCTGTGAGTGCGCTGCTCAAACACCCCCTCCGCGCATCACCCAAGCCCCCTCCCCCTTGGCACATCAAACACTACCCTCCCCCCCCCCCGGCACATCAACCCCCTTGCCACCCACAGCTGCCACTGGTAACACTGTCCGGCCGCTGCTGCTTCTCCTGTTGAGCAGCAGCGGCCGCTACAAAAAGAAAAAAAGTCATAAATATTTTTAAACCTGAAACGCGGCACCGCAGACAGCCATCAGGCATTGGCTGTCGGCTCTGCAGCTGCTCCTCCTCTCGCCTCCATGTCACTGGAGTAAGACCCCGGAGGAGCGCAGCGCCACCACCACCACCACCATCAACTCTCTGCTGCAAAGTACCTTTGTTGGTGGGGATCCCCAATCCCCGCCAGCCTTAGTCTTCTTCAGCACTAGTCTCCGGCGCTCTCCGGCACGTTCGCTCACTTTGCTTATCTGAGCTGAGTCCTGACATCCTGCACATCAGGATGTGCAGGTCGTCAGGACTCACAGCACAGATCAGCCGAAGTGAGCAAACGCGCCGGAGACCGGTGCTGAAGAAGACTAAGGCTGGCGGAGATTGGGGACCCTCGCCAGCAAAGGTACCTTGCAGCGGTAGCGGGGGCAGTGGTGGGGGAGGGGGTCGAAAGTGGAGGTGGGCAGGACTAAATCTGTGGGGGCCCATGCCCCCGTGGCCCCACCTACCTACGCCCCTGGCCTGCGCCATCAGCATTTTTATATCGCTGCAGGCTCTATGTTTGGGTATTCAATGCTGGGCCTTGTCAGGGCACTGGCATTGAATATCTGGGGTTTTTTTGTTACATTTGTACCCCGTGCTTTCCCACTCATGGCAGGCTCAATGCGGCTTACATGGGGCAATGGAGGGTTAAGTGACTTGCCCAGAGTCACAAGGAGCTGCCTGTGCCTGAAGTGGGACTTGAACTCAGTTCCTCAGTTCCCCAGGACCAAAGTCCACCACCCTAACCACTAGGCCACTCCTCCGCTACAGCTTATGCAGTTAAATGACAATACCTTGACTGCACAAGCTTAACTGCTATTTATGTGGCCCAATTTAAGCAGATATCGTATGCAGTCAAGGGCTGAATATTGTCATTTAACTGCATAAGTGCTAACCCCTTCCCTGGAACATCCACAAGTTAGCTGGTTTTGGCACATTTAGCAGTCATTTCTATAGTGCTGCTTAACGTACACAGCACTGTACACATTATATGCCAGTACTTTCTCTGTCCCTAATAGGCTCACAACCTAAGTTTTGTACCTGAGGCAATGGAGGGTTAAATGACTTGCCCAGGATCACAAGGATCTGCAGTGGGATTTGAACCCAGTTCGCAAGGATCTCACTTCACTGCATTAACCATTAGGCTACTCCTACCATTTCTAGTAAAGTCAAACTGAATACTGGTGGTTAGCCACAGACAAGCGATTTAATCATTTTGAATATTGCCCGGAATATGTTTATATGCATGAAAAATTTCTAATGTCCCTTTACAAAATTTATAATAAACCAAATGTGTGAAACAAGCCACAAATAGCACCCAAAATGGAGAATATTTCTGAACATTACAAAAAACCAAATCAATCTTTTGTTGTCTTTGCACGTCCCTATTTTTTTTTATATAGCACTGACTGATTCATTGACGCTTTACGTCCAATAGCAGAAGTTGGCAAAACATTTTAGGTTTTTATAAGCAAAGGGCTTTATTGTGCCCATTTCTGACTTACCCTACATTTGCTGCTTGATTTCACTTTCAGTAAAGCTGATTTACACAGAGCATGTTCATGAAATGCAATTAAGACTCTCTCTCTCTCTCTCTTTGAATGATTGTTGGCTGTCCTGTGATTATTGGCTTTCCTTTCTGCATTGTATTTATCTGATTGTGCACTGTCCTGTAATATTTGTAGGACAGACAGAATAGTAAATTGAAATAAACCATAAACCATAAAATAAACCATAAAATGTAAGAAACGTGGTAAAGCACACACTAAAAACAGCCTACTACAGTAATGGTATAAAATGCATACTAGGACACTCTGTCATTATATTAATGAGGTTGTGACCTCACATTTACCCTGGAATTGCAGGAGCAGCATAATGGTTACATCAGTAGGCAAAGAAGCAGGAAAGTCAAGGTTCAAAGCCCAATTAACTCTCATTGTGATTTTGAACAAGTCACTTAATTGGGATTTCGGGCAAGTCACTTAACTCTAATCCATCATCCTTTCCCTTCCAAATCTGTACCTAAGAATTACTTCCCTATTTTATATCCTGTCCCAACATACTTTAGAACAGTTATTTTGTGGAAGTAAGTGTATGTTATTTTATGTACTGCAACTTATGTTTAGGGGTGGGCAACCATGGTCCTTGAAGACCACAGACCTGTTGGACTTTCAAGATTTCCTCAATGAATATGCATTGCATGCAAATAAATCTCATGCATAGTCATTTGTGGAAATCTTGAAAACCTGGCTGGGTTGAGGACCATGGTTGCCCACCTCTGGCATATATAAACTCCAGGTATAAGGACAAGCCAAACACAGAGACAACTGTTACAAAAGAAAATGGAAGTTGTACTAGATATTACTAAAAGCAAATATGGACATTACAACTCTCAGTTTTTAAAAGATTCTAGAAACTACTGAGAATGCTATCCTTGGCTGGGAAAGCAAGATCAGTGATTTCTGAGAACACTGAGAGAAAATTACAGACTTGCCATATGTGCAAACAAAGATCCATTCATGTTCCAGCAAAAAATAGATAGCAACATGGTTGTGAAGACATCTGGCTTCCAATCATCCAGATGATATCGATGTCAGTCCAACACATATGTTAGTCGCCTGTGAATGACAGGTGTCCCAGTAGCAGAGGGTCTAAATACATCTAAAACCAAGAAAGTACACAGAGCATACCCCTTGGCTGGCTATCAAAATCCTGGAGTAAATGATTTGCCTAAGTGTTACCTGCAGGGCTAATATTAGAGAAACCTTTCTTTCTATCATTCATGTGTCTTGCAGAAGATCCCAAGCAAACATGAATATTTTCTGTACTAAAGTGGAGACACCATGTCTGATACTTAAAAGAAGTTACTCATTCACTGACAGCCAATGAATGTCTAACGCCACTATCCATGGATTTAGGAACTTATGGGAGGAAGTCTATAAATGCTGCTCAAAAATGTGCACTGGAAAGGATCGGCACGAAGCACTATTCCATAAAGGGCTCTGGTTCCTGGGGTGCCAAACTTACGCCTGCTGAAACCTGGTGCAAATCCTGGTGACCAAGTTGGCTGTGGAGACCCCATAACACTCTGTGCACATTTTTGGAACGCCCCTGGCCGTGCCCCTCCCATGGCCACGCCCACTCTGAATTACACACTATGGGTTTTATGTACCGTGTTATAGAACAGCCCATGCCCCTCCCATGGCCACACCCACTCTGAATTACACGCTATGGGTTTTATGTACCCAGTGTTATAGAATAGCCCACAGTCTGATGCGTGCATAAATCCTAATTGATGCCAGTTAACTTCAATAGTTGTTAGAATCCAATTATTGATGGTTAACAGCTTGTTAAAAAAATAAGTTGTGTGCGCATCTCAGAAGAGTGCCCAAATTTGGGTGCTGTATATAGAATCCATGTGTATATGAATAGTATTGGAGCCGGTTTTCGGGTGGGGCAAATGCAGCCAAAACATTCTCCAACTGATATCTGAATAATTTATAAATTTAGTTTAGGCCTCACTCTGATGCTGTCCCTGTGCTATATGTATATTCAGCGTGGCTACCTATATGGATAGTGAAATTGATAGTGAGTGGAGGAGTGGCCTAATGGTTAGCAGAGTGGTCCTGACATTCAGAGGTGCCTGGTTTAAATCCCACTGCTGCTCTCTTCACTTAACCCTCCATTACATCAGGTACAAACTTAGATTGTGAGCCTTCCAGGGATAGCAAAATACCCAGTGTACTTGAATGTAACTCAGCTTGAGCAACTACTGCAAAAGGTGTGAGCAAAATCCAAATAAATGAACATACATATTAATTTAAATGCCAGCAGCAGCATTTAAATTAACGAACTGACTGTTCTGGCTGAATATTGGCCCTACTCTACATTATAATTAGGAATGTGTCTGATAATAAAATATTATTATGACTTTCTGGTTTCCTATATTTTTTGGCATCCTTAATTCTCTGATTTTAGCAACACTTCTTGACTGGGGAGCTGAGTGCCATTTTCCTAGATCTCTGTCATCATCGATCCAAAATATGGCCACTAGGTGGTGCCATAGCACAATAATTGGAACTCCCTCCCCTAGGGCAATGGTTCCTAAACTGTGGGTCAGGACCCCAAATAGGGTCGTCATCAGTGAATGGGGTCAAAAACAGGGCTGTCCCCTCCTCTGGACCTACTACTACTACTACTACTTATCATTTCTATAGCGCTACAAGGCATACGCAGCACTGTACACCATACATGAAAAGACAGTCCCTGCTCAAAGAGCTCACAATCTAAATAGGACAGGCAAACAGACAGAACAACTAAGAGGTAAGGGAGGTGGGGATAAAAGGGTACAGGGCAAGTGAGTAGTGGTTAGGAGTCAAAAGCAGCGTTAAAGAGGTGGGCTTTTAGCCTGGATTTGAAAACGGCCAAAGACGGGGCTAGACGTACAGGCTCGGGAAGTCTATTCCAGGCGTGAGGTGCAGCGAGATAAAAGGAACAGAGTCTGGAATTAGCAGTAGAGGAGAAGGGGACAGACAAGAGAGATTTATGCACAGAACGGACCTCCACTATGACCTATGCTTGTAAGTCAATGATTGCTCACAGACTCTACTGCCTATTCCTATGTGGGTTTCCTGTTAGACTGCAAACCCATGGCAAGTACTGGGGTCTGTGAGCACACACTGATACCCAGGGTCCCATGCTACTGCCACCACCACTGTTGCTGCTGCTACCGCCTTCTTCATGCTTTAGATAATTGGGGGGAGGAAGAAATAAATGCGAGAGGGGAGTGGAGTGGAAGGAGGAGGGTTATCATATAGCTCCAGAAAAAGGAGGACAGATTGAGCCTGTCTGGACTTTACTTCCATTGAAAGCAATGGAAGTAAAACCCAGACTGGCTCAATCTGTGCTCCTTTTCCTGGAGTCATATGGTAAAGGGTCCCGATCTGCCATTTTGTTTTCATCATCTGGGGGTCATGTGAATTATTAAGTGTCAAAATGGGGTCATATATGATAAAAGTTTGGGAAACATAGGGATTGTGAACGATACATCTGCAGCAGTTTCAGTGCCAGGTATTCTTGGTCCACAAGAACCAGCTCAGTGGGTGCTGAGTCCCCCCAATATTGAAAAAGCTCCTTCACTGTGTCCAGGAAGGGGCAATTAATAATATCCAGAGTACCTGAATGTAACTCACCTTGAGCTACTACTGAAAAAGGTGTGAGCAAAATCTAAATAAATAAATAATTAATAAATAAATTGTGGTTAGCTCCCCCAATCATTTTGAAATGTTGTCACTTTGCCCTGGGCACAGAGGACCTGATCAGGGAACCCAACCCAGGTGCCTGCACATGGCAGTTTACAGCATTGACACTGAGAAACCAGGCCAACCCATTATTAGACTGCTTTGGTCAGCAATACAGGGCTTTACACTCAGGATTAATTAGATGTAAACTAGATTTTTTTAGATTGAATTCTTAGATGTGCTACTCCCCTTTTTCAAATTTGAGCTTAAGGCGAGTTACATTCAGGCACATGAGTTATTTGCTTACCCAGATGGGCTCACAGCATAAGCTGTACCTGAGTTTTAAGTGCCTACTTTCAAATTTAGGGCCCCTTGTACTAAAATATTAAGCAGTTCAATTCTGGTCGCTGCATCTCAAAAAAGATATAGTGGAATTAGAAAAGGTGCAGAGAAGGGCGACGAAAATGATAAAGGGGATGGGATGACTTCCCTATCAGGAAAGGCTAAAGCGGCTAGGGCTCTTTAGCTTGGAGAAAAGGCGACTGAGAGGAGATATGATAGAGGTCTATAAAACAATGAGTGGAGTTGAAAGGGTAGATGTGAAGCGTCTGTTTACGCTTTCCAAAAATACTATGACTAGGGGGCATGCAATGAAGCTACAATGTAGTAAATTTAAAACAAATCGGAGAAAACGTTTCTTCACTCAACATGTAAATAACTCTGGAATTTGTTGCCAGAGAATGTGGTAAAGGCGGTTAGCTTAGTGGAGTTTTAAAAAGGTTTGGACGGCTTCCTAAAGGAAAAGTCCATAAACTATTATTAAATGCACTATTTCTGGGATAAGCAGTAGAAAATGTTTTGTACTTTTTTGGGATCTTGCCAGGTATTTGTGACCTGGATCGACCACTGTTGGAAACAGGATGCTGGGCTTGATGGACCTTTGGTCTTTCCCACTATGGCAATACTTATGCACTTATGTACAGTCAATGTGGGAATTAGTGCTCGCTGTTAGCACATATGCATATTAATAGTTAATGCAGCAGCTTGACAGCATGTGCAAAATCCTGTGTTAACCACATATCTCAGATTCCCTATACATGACACACACATTTAGGTGCACAACTGGACATGCAGTTATAGAACAGGGCAGTTGTGTGCATAACATAATTAACTAATTGGCAATAAATACTAATAACTGGTGCTAAAACACCTATTTGCTGTTGCACATGTAACAGACTTACGCCCTATTCTACTACTACTACTACTACTACTACTACTATTTAACATTTCTAAAGCGCTACCAGGGTTACGCAGCGCTGTACAATTTAACAAAGAAGGATAGTCCCTGCTCAAAGGAGCTTACAATCTAAAGGACCAAAAAAGTGCAGTCAATCAAATTGGGGGCAGTCTAGATTTCCTGAATAGAGGTACAATGGTTAGGTGCCGAAAGCGACATTGAAGAGGTGGGCTTTGAGCAAGGATTTGAAGATGGGCAGGGATGGGGCTTGGCGTATGGGCTCAGGGAGTTTATTCCAAGCATAGGGTGAGACGAGGCAGAAAGGGCGGAGCCTGGAGTTGGCGGTGGTGGAGAAGGGTACAGAGAGGAGGGATTTGTCCTGTGAGCGGAGGTTACGGGTAGGAGCGTAAGGGGAGATGAGGGCAGAGAGGTAATGAGGGGCTTCAGATTGAGTGCATTTGTAGGTTAGTAGGAGAAGCTTGAACTGTATGTGGTACCTTATCGGAAGCCAGTGAAGTGACTTGAGGAGAGGGGTGATACGAGCATATCGGTCAAGGCGGAAGATAAAACGTGCAGCAGAGTTCTGAACAGATTGAAGGGGGGATAGATGGTTAAGTGGGAGGCCAGTGAGGAGTAGGTTGCAGTAGTCAAGGCGGGAGGTGATGAGAGAGTGGATGAGAGTTCGGGTGGTGTGCTCGGAGAGGAAGGGGCGAATTTTGCTGATATTATAGAGAAAGAAGCGACAGGTCTTGGCTATCTGCTGGATATGGGCAGAGAAGGAGAGGGAGGAGTCGAAGATGACTCCGAGGTTGCAGGCAGATGAGACTAATTTCTCTCATAGATTAACATGGGAAGGGTATGGGCGTGTCAGGGGTGTTCTATTTTTATGCACACTTTATAGAATAGTTCCGTTTACGCGCCCAACTCCACCATTTATACCAGCCATAGAGATGGTGGCACATAACTGCAGACTTATGCTATAATATTGTGTACAATTCTGGAGACCGCACCCTCAACAAGATCAGGATGGAGTCGGTCCAGAGGGTGGCTATTAAAATGGTCAGTGATCTTCATAAAGAATATAGGGACAGACATAAAGATCTCAATATGTATACTTTGGAAGAAAAGCAGGAGAGGGGAGATATGATACAGATATTTAAATACTTATGTGGCATAAATGCACAGGAGGTGAGACTCAATTGAAAGAAAGCTCTGGAATGAGGAGGCATAGAATGAAGGTGAAAGGGGACAGACTCAGGAGTAACCTGAGGAAATACTTCTTCATGGAAAGAGTGCTGAATTTGTGGAATGGCCTCCTGGTGGAAGTTGTGGAGATGAAAACAACATCTGAATTCAAGACAGCTTGGGACAGGTACATAGGATCTCTAAGGGAGTGATGAGGAGAGTAGATGGCATGGATGGACAGACTGGATAGGACATGTAGAGGGGAATAATCGAACGGTGCCGGCAAAATAGATTGCCGGCGATCTATTTTGGCGGCGCCGCAAACAGCTGGCTGGAACCGTATTATCGAAAAAGATGGCCGGTAATCTTTTGTTTCAATAATACAGTTTGGACCGGCCAAATGCCAGAGTTCGCCGGGTTTGAGATGGCCGCTTTTGTTTTTCAGCGATAATGGAAACTAAAAGCGGCATCTCAACCCTGGCTAAATCCAAGGCATTTGGTCGTGGGAGGAGCCAGCATTTGTAGTGCACTGGTCCCCCTGACATGCCAGGACACCAAATATATACAAATAGCTCCCAGGTGCATAGCTCCCTTACCTTGGGTGCTGAGCCCCCCAAATCCCCCCTGGGGTATGGCATTTGAGGCTGGCATACAGGCTGGCAAAAAAGGTATTTTTTTTTTTTTTTAGTGTGGGAGGGGGTTGGTGACCACTGGCGGAGTACGGGGAGGTCATCTCCCATTCCCTCCGGTGGTCATCTGGTCAGTTTGGGCACCTTTTTGAGGCTTAGTCCTGAAAATAAAAGGACCAAGTAAAACCAGCGAAATACTCATTAACGCCGCTTTTGTTTTTTCCATTATGTGCTGAAGCTGGCCATCTGGTAGCCACGTCCATGCCCGCCCTTGTCCCGCTTTCGCTACGCTGCCAACACGCCCCCTTGAACTTTTGCTGGCTCGGCGACGGGAAAGCGGCGAAGGTGTCAAAAAAGCACCTTTTGATTATACCGATTTCGCCGCTTTTGAGAGATCGCCGGCCATCTCCCGATTTATGTTGGAAAATGGCCAGCAATCACTTTCGAAAATGAGCTGGATTGTCTTGCTTCTGCACCCTCGCCCCTTCCTCATTCTTTTTTGCCCACAAGGGTGTCTCAACAGATCATGAGTTCTTAGCTCATGCAGAGGTCACACAGAAGTCACTAAGGCCTGGTGCTACTGGATCCTTAGGCCCACTCCATGGTTCATGGTTTTGCTTGTATCCTATGTTTCTACAGAGCTTAGTAGGTAGCATTAAGTTCATCCATGTTATCTGCAATGCAGTTAATGCACGGTAAATATATTGCTTCTGTGTTAACTGTTTGGAAAGATGCTGAGCACGTCCCTAGCAGTTAGTGCAGAGTTTGCAGTTACTATGCATCAATTTTTACTACTAATGTTCAGAACTCATAGAATGGTTGACATGCATGAAATAGCCCAACATGGTAATCTGATTAGGAAAGACAGGTCTTCAGGTCCATAAATCACCTTATGTGACAGAGACAAAGACCATCTGGCTGATATTCAACCTACGGGAGGCAGGCCAGCTAAGTGCCGTGACCAATTCTGAGCCTGGATAGTCAATGCTGGGCTGTTTTGTGGCAGGCTTAAACATAACCATAAGATAATATTCAGCGCTGGCTGGTTAAGGTTATAGCAGCCAAAGACAAGACAAGACTGCTATTTATGCGGCCCAATTTGGCTGATAAACTTAGCCGGCAAAGCGCTGAATATTTGCAGTTAGCCAGTTATATAACGCAATATAGCTGGTTAGTTGCTATGCCCTAAGCGCTAATATCCTCTTTTTGAGGACATGTACTGGCAACCGGGCGGGTTTTGCCAATCTGTCTGGATTTCTGGACAAACGGGCAGGCTGGTGGGCGGGCAGGCTGGACAAACGGGCAGATTGGTAGCCTCCGCTCCCCTTACTTACTACTGCCCTTTTGGTCTAGTGACCTCTTCCGCCTTCGGGGCAGGAAAGAGCCCCCCTCTTTCCTGCTTGGAGCGCTGCCCTGCATGCATCCTTCCTGTTGCTGATCTTGGCAGCGATTCAAAATGGCTGCCGAGAGTTGACGTGACCTCGCGAGACTTCAACTCTCGGCAGCCATTTTGAATCGGCGCTGAGATCAGCAACAGGAAGGATGCATGCAGGGCAGTGCTCCTGGCAGGAAAGAGGGGGTTTCTTTCCTGCCCCGAAGAGGTCACTAGACCACCAGGGCAGTAGTAAGGTAAGGGGAGGGGGGTGATGGGGAGGGGGAGTGACGGGGTGTGTGACAGGGGGGAGGGGAAATGTGACAGGGGCGGAATGAGGGTGTGAAAGGGGGCGGAGCGAGGGTGTGAAAGGGGCGGGGCATGTCCTCCTTTTGGGGGGACAAATATGGTAACCCTAAGCAGAGATAACTGGCTATCTCGCACTGAAATTTAATGCTTAGCGGCTAAGTACTATTTAACCAGCCAGGAACGGCTCCAGGCCGGTTAAATAGCTCTGAGTATTGGGGGGCAATAGTTCAGTAGTCATGATGGCATATATGTTTTAACACGTTAACAGTTGTCTAAGGGGTCCCTTTACAGAGCCGTGGTAAAAAAAAGTGGCTTGTGGTAGTGTTGACACGTGGGATTGCCATGCGCCAAGGTCACTTTTTACTGCAGCCGTAAAAAGCCTTTTTTTCAATTGGCATCCTTAATGGCCATGCATTAATTTCACAATTAGCATGTGGCCATAACTGCCTGAGCCCTTACCACCACCTATTTACTGGGTGGTAAGGCCTCACGCGCTAATCTAGCAGTAATTGGGCAGCATGCGGCGATGGCCATGCGCTGCCTAATTACCACCAACCATGCCTATTTCCTGCCCCCCTGCACTAGAAAATAATTTTGATTTTCTAGTGTGGGAAATGGTGCGCGGCAAGAACAGAAATACTGTAGGATGCCTGGATGCGCCCTGTGGTAGTGCTGTTTTGCCATGCACTAGCCACGCGGAGCCCTACCGCCCTTTAGTAAAACAGCCCCTTAGTGTTCAAGAAGACACAAGGGTCCTTTTACTAAGGTGTGCAGAAAAAATGGCCTGCGCTGGTGTAGACGCATGTACTGGATGCGCGCAGGTTCATTTTTCAATGCACCTGCAAAAAAGGCCTTTTTTTGGGGGGGGGGGGCTGAAATGGATGTGTGGCAAAATGAAAATTGGCGCGTGTCCATTTTGGACCTGAGACTTTACCTTGACTTAGTGGTAAGGCCTCACAGGTTAACTGGGTGGTAATTGTCAGCGCACGTACATTGCCAATTACACCCGGTTAGTTCCGCACACTGGAACATTTCCTGACACGCGTATAAAATAAAATTACCACCCGGGCCACGCAGTAGCCAGGTGGTAGTTCAAAACTGATGCGCGTACGTGCCTACGCAGCTCAGTAAAAAGGCACCACATTGAACAATGATTTGGGGACATTTATTGAAACTTGTCCTGACATATTCAACAAAGAGACCACAAACTACTGGCAATGAGACATGAATTTTATAGATCACTGACAATATAGTGTGTGCATTAGAGAAACGTCAAAGTGTACGCAGGCTCTATTTTCCACACTGAACTTAAGGTCTGCTTGTAGAAACTTGACATTTGAGCACTGAGCCTTGTCTGTCTGCTTCGACATCTTTTGATGCTCTACCCTACCTAATTTAACATTAAATTGTAGCATGCAACATTACTGCAGTGCAATGCACACTGTATTCACAAATGCTTCCAGATCCCTTGATGTAACCATGTTCCATAGGCTTCTCCTGCTGGCTCAGTCCTGTAAAGGTACTTTAATGTCTTTCCCCTAGGGAACAAATTTAAAAAAATGAAATAACAAGCTGTCATGCCTGTTCCCACTGACTTCAGAGCAACTTAGAAGTAGATGGTTATCTGTGTGCCTTGATCTGATGGCTTCTTGGCAGCTCACATGTGCATTTCTCGGTTGGTTGTGTCAATAATTGAACCCTCTAGCAAATGTAATCAATAATGCAGCTAATCTACAGAATAGCTCTCTGTTTTCAAAAGAAGGTACTGATACCATGCTGAAGTTTATGCACATCTTACAATAGAACAAGAATGGTGTATCGGTGTATTCAAGACTCCAGTTTGACCTGGGATCACTTTGCTTTTTTTTTTTTTTTTCCGTAGAGCTCGTGCCTCAGTGCTATCAACATCAAAAATATTAGTTTAATGAAGGAGGAATTTTCAAACCCTCACTAACTGGTGGAAGGTAATTTTATAACACGTTACCTAGGCTGAGAAGGCAAGAAAGTGGCTATTTTCAGCTGGAAAGACACATAAATGCATATGGCGCTGATTTTCGAAGCACATGGACGTCTCAAAAGGTTAAAAAAGATCCATCTGCCAAAAACATCCAAATGCCAATTTTCAGATAGCAAAACTAAGTCGTATGGAACTGCAGTTTGGCCAAATAGCAAGGATGCGTGTTGTGGGCATGTTTCCGGCAGGACTAGGGAGAGTCCAAAATTAGGATGTCTCTCAACACTAATGGAACAGGAAGAAACGTTCAAGTCAAGAAAGACATTTGTATTTAGACCTGTTTCAGTCACGTCTAAGTAACAAAAAAGGAGCTCTGATTGCCCAGTTGACCACTGGAGGGATTAAGGCATGACCCCTCCATAATCCCTCAGTTGATGCTGTCCCCCTCCCACCCCCTGAAATAAGTGAAACAGCATCAGTTATTGTGGGCCTACCCAACAGAGCAGAAGCAGCTCCTAGGAGTAACTTAGTGGTTAGTGTAGTGGACTGTAAACAAGGGGACCCAGGCTGAAATCCCACTGTAACTAGGTCATTTATGGTGGAAATTGTGGGCCCTCCAAATATAACAATATACTACATATAGGAGACACCTGCACACTTGAAGGCTATTGTAGTAGTGTACAGTAGGGTGTTTTTATGTGCCTGTAGGGCTCACAATACATAATAAAGGAGTTAAGGTGGGATTTGTACTTGGGTGCCATTTATTAAAGTCCACTGCATTGACCATTAGGCTGGCCTCCTGCTCTGCAGGGATGTCTATGTGGCCATTTTGTACAAATGATGCCAGATAAATTTATTTGTTACATTTGTATCCCACATTTTCCCACCTATTTGCAGGCTCAATGTGGCTTACATAGTACTGTAAAGGCGTTCGCCAATTCCGGTGTAAACAGTTACACGGTGGTGTTATGTTTGTTCCTGCTTTTTTGGTGATCACATTTTGGATATTTCAGTCTGAAAATGGCTGTTCATTTTGGACATTTTCAGCACAAAAATATCCTTCTCATGCATTTTTGAACAAAAAATAGCTGTAAGATGGATTTTTTTAAATGTAATGAGCGAGACATCCCAAATTTGACGTGGATGTTTTTTTGAAAATGCCCCTGTATGTGTCTTTATAAAATACTAAAGGTAAAACCGGCAAAAACTCAATGAAGATTGAAACCACTGACATTTCCTGTAAGGGAACTGGCATAAATGTTATTGCAGATTTAGACAAAATGAGGCCAATGTTATAATGGTTTGCCTAGGTTAAGTAAGAAGGAAGGTGCCTATTTTATTTTAACACTATGTTATAAAGAGACGTGGATGGGGCATTTTCGAAAGGAAGTCCAAGTCAGAATTGGGACATCCTGCTCATAATAATGTCCAAAAAAAAAGATGTTGGGGGTTTCCTGTTCGAAAATACATGAGAACAATCAAAATGTCCAAGCTATGAATGGCCACAAACCATGGATAAGAATGTTTGTCTGGCAGTATTTTTACAGAAATGGCCACACAGATGTCCTTGCAGAGCAAAGCAGCAGCCTATAAACCAGGGCACCCAGGTTCATATCCCCCCACAACTGGTTTATTTTAAATGCTGAGTCCTCCTGGAATAGTGAATACCTACTGTATCTGACTGTATACCACCTCAATGGCCTTCAGGCTTGCAGGTGTCATAAATATTTAGGTACAGTAGGTATATGTCTGTTTCTGGAGGGCTCACAATTTAAAGAAAAAAATAAAACCCAAAAAAACTGACTTGGGAATTGAACCTGGACCTCTCTGTTTACAGTCCATTGCACTGACCACAGACCTGCTTTTTTCATTTGTTCAGAATGGCTATAATGTATAAAACACTTCCAAGAGAATAGTGATTAAACCTGGCTATAGGTTCCTATAGATTACATACATGCAGAAATAGTTCAGTGAAAAGGACTATCAGCTTTCCATTATTCAAATTAAATAATAAAATATTTAAATATTGCTCAATAATTTCATGAGGAAAAAGGCCTCAGAAACCCTACTTACTTGGAAGTTAAGCCTAGAGCAAAGGGTTACGTGACACAATCATCAGTCAAAAACCCTCCAACTTTTTTTGTGAAAGTATGAAAGTACAAACAAAAATCAAACTGTGCCAAAAACAATTAAATAAGCACTTATCTGAGATGAGAAAACCCAGTGGGGCCACCATTTCACAACAGCTTTGTCAGTGGTTTCTTATCGTGCAAACTTCAAAATAAGCAACCTACAGTATGAGTGACTTGTCAAGTGCTTGCTATGTAAAGTAAAGAGATACCAGTGGGTGTGAATATATTGAATGTTATGAAAAAATCGCAAGTGAAGTGATTCGATAAGAAACCCTCAATGAAGTCGTAGAGAAAACCCAACAAGGCCACTGTTTCACAACAGCTTTATCAGGTGTTTCTTTTCGAATTTCTGTTGCTTGTAATTTCGTAACAGTCAATATATTCACTGCTGCTTGTATCTCTTTACTTGATAAGCATCACGTGCACTGCAGATTGCTTATTTTTAAGTTTGCAGTGCACGATTGCAGCTACACCTTGTCATGCCTTAATCCCTCCAGTGGTCAGCTGCTCAATTAGAGCACCTTTATGTACCCTGGATGTGACTGAAACATGTCTAAATAAAAACATCTTTATTTTTAGACTAGGACGTTTCTTCTCATTCAATTATCGCTGTTGGACATCCTAATTTTGGGCCCTCTCTAGTCCTGCCCACAACACACCTCCTTGCTATTTGGACAAACTGCAGTTTAGGACATTCAAATGTTGCCGTTCCAAAATCACAGTTTGGACGTTTTTGGTAGATGAATGTGTTTTTGGCCATTTTGAGACATCCAAGTTCTTTGAAAATGAGCCCCCTTGGAGTGCCATTTTAAATAGGAACGTAGAGATTGGAATTGAGAAATCCAGGCCAGAATATGCTCTGTTCCAATGATATTTTGGAGGGGAGGAGTTCAAGGAGATTTCACCATTTCTTCCACCTATAAGTGTCAACACTTCAGCTGTAGTTGTCTAGTTTTACAAACCTACATGTGTACATGCTGCCAATTAAGTAGCGAGGCCGCCTTTTTAACATAGTTTTATTGAAGAAGGGGACATAAACTATTTGGGATTAAGAAGAATGACTCCCTTAATCCAGTGTGTAAAAAACTCTGGCTGAAATGAC
Organism: Microcaecilia unicolor; assembly: GCF_901765095.1. Lineage (NCBI taxonomy): Eukaryota > Metazoa > Chordata > Amphibia > Gymnophiona > Siphonopidae > Microcaecilia > Microcaecilia unicolor. Next base: position 96,693,766 of record NC_044034.1, on the reverse strand, counting down.
CTATTAGCTCCCGGCAAACTGACATACAGCATTGCACATATGACGATCCCCCGACGAAGCTATCGCAAAATGGGTCCTCTCAGGATCTATAGCAGATAAGTGCTGTTTTTGCCTTTTGAATATAGAGCAAAATAATTACTTCAAATGATGATTTTTTTTAAATTAAGAGTTTGTGTGTTTTGCATTTCAGTAATTGTGGTGGTGGTGGATTTTTAGACCGATGATTATACTTTACTCACACATTTGCCATAGTATCTCATCATTTGCCATATTTTAGCCAGTAAAAAAATCAGTGGCTTTGTATACGTTGCTGGGTATCTGAGGTCTTTTCCCCACTAATAAAAAAAGCAAAAAAGTAAAATAAAAAGTAAAATGTTTTGAATGAATAATTGTGACATTTAGGTAAAGGGTTCTTCACAGTTTGCAGTTGTGTTGACACATTTTTTGAAGTTGAACCATAGTTCATCTTTTTGTTTGATTAAGTGTTCATGCCATTGTGCACATTATTACACTTGCTGCAGTCTCATAAGAGCTATATTACACATGTATGTTGTCATCTATGTGCTAAAATAACTTCATAAAATTACTACCTATAAGGGCAATTCTATAAACCAGGCACCTGCATTTATATGCCCTTCCTCCAAATTCTATATATGGTGCATAAAGCTGTGCACGCTAATTTGGCAATACAACCAAATTGTGCACACAACTTAATTGAACAAGCCAATCAGCGTCAACAATTGGCAATTAACAACCAATTATCATCATTAGGATTTGTGCGCATATCTATAACAGAATGCACCTAAATCTTATTGTAGCAATTTGGGAGCATGTTTAGGGGCATTCCTGTGGACATTCCAAGATTTTATGCGTGTTGATACAAAATCATGCCTAAGTTTGCCTAACTTAGGCTCCAGTATTTAAGCCTGCTTATAGCACGCCTAATTTCAGCTACATACAGTTAGGCTCAGCTTAGTGCTAAGCACGATTCTATAAAAGATGCATCCTTTTTATATAACCACGCTAAACACATTTCATTTTTGGTACCGATTTTTAGGCACAATTTATAGCATTTACCCCCTTGTGGGCATAAATGTACAGAATACTAGCCAGCGGGTTGCCACCAATTGTACAACAGCTTTCCTAACTTACATAGTGCATAAATGCAAGAAGTCATATACATGGGCAGAACTTTCACTTACATGCATAACTTACAGAATACTATGGATGATGTAACTACGGGTGTGTAAATGTTAAGGCACACTCATGCTAGGTTACGCTACTATTCTATAAGGGAATCCGGGCACCCAGATGCCATTGAGGTTGCAGGGGGGGGGGGGGGGGCTGACTCAGGAATAATATCAGGAAGTACTTTTTCTTGGAGAGGTTGGTAGATACTTGGAATGCCCTCCTGTGGGAGGTGGTTGAGATGAAAACAGTAACGGAATTCAAAAATGAGTGGGATAAACATAAAGCAATCCTTTATAGAAGGCATGGAACCAAACAAGCTTAGCGGTGCAACACCAGTAACTGGGAAGCAAAGCCACTGCCAGGCAGATTCAGCTTCAATAACTGGAGTACAAGGCCAGTGCCGGGCAGACTTCTACAGTATGTGCCCTGAAAATGGCAAGGACAAATCAAGATCAAGTATACCTAAGTAGTATCTCATCATACTTTATACTATGAGGTTATCTTGTTGGGCAGACGGGACGGACCGTACAGGTCTTTATTTGCATCATCTACTATGTTACTATGTTATAAAATAGGCTCTCACCGTGCATCCTTGGGGCCCCTAAATGAAGACGCCCAGTTGCAAAATTGAGCACTCCTCCTATGTAAATTGGGACACCGCATGCATTTCTCCCAAACTTTGCCCCAAAACACACCTACACACAACACAGGTCATATAAAAAGCATGGAATCCCTAGGGTAATTTTATAAAAGTCCTTTTCCATATATGGAAAAGTGTAGAAAAGTAGCCACATAAGGCTGGATTCTAAAAATGGTGCTCAAAAATGGGCCACCATTTATAGAATCCCACTTAGCACCGGTTCCTACACCTTAACTTTGGGTTCCAGACATACGTGTGCTGAAACTTGGTGTAAATGCTGGCGCCTAACTTGGGCATGGAGACCCAGCATTCTGTAACATGTGCATCTTTTTGGTCATGCGTGAGTTGCATGCGATGGGATTTGGGCACCATGTGTTATAGAATAGCACACAGTCAGATGCACACGCAAATCCTTATTGGTGCCAATTAACTTCAATAATTAGCTGCTAGTAGCCAATTATTGCTTGTTAAGTCAATTAAGTTGCACGCATACCTCGGGATTGCACACAGATTTATATATAGAATCTGGGGGTTTGAGGGGATTTTTCAAAGGCTATTTACCAGTAGAAATAGCAGTTTACCAGGGTAAAAGTTTGTTTGCTTGTTCATTTGTTTGTTTTGAAAATTCTTACTCTGTATGTAGATAAAAACACACAAGTTGTTCTACAAAGTGCATCATACCAAGCATGCATTTCAGAAGTGAGGGTAGGCTGGGGATAAGCAACAACAGATATAATTTTTCATTTTCAGAACTGGGTATGTGGTTTTGGAGTGGAAGAGTTGCCTAATGGTTAGGGCAGTAGGCTTTGATCCCATCATCCTGGGTTCAATTCTTACTGCAGCTCCCTGTGACTCTGGGCAAGTCACCTAACCCTCTATTGCCTCAGGTACAAAAACTGAAATTGTGAGTCCTCTAGGGACAGAGATAGTACCTGCTTATAATGTGAGTCTACTCTCTGCTTTGAACTTGATGGTTATGCAGATTATAAATGCCAGAATTAAATTAAAAATTATACCCAGGGAAAAAAAGCAGGTGATAATCTCTCTAGGTACTTTTGGGCAATTTTCAAAGGGAACGTGTGAAGGTCCATTCCTAATTCCATGGGTAAAGGAAGCTGCAGACTCTTATACCTTCCCCCACAGTTTGAAGGCAATTTTTTTGTGCCAGTTGTCTGTCTGAAATGTGCCCGAAAATAGATGCATGGATTAATGGAAAAAGTAGGCAGGGTAGTTTGGTGGGAGTTAATAACATGCTTACCTTTGCATTTTTATAACTGCATGCATTGTTTGAAAGCAATAAAAGCACACAAAAAAGGCAGGTGCAAATCTGTGTGCGTATTTTTTCCTGGGCTGGTTTTCAAAGGGAAAATATGCATGTACTTTCCCTTTCACCAATGGTGCAAAGACCACAGGTTGGTCTTCAAGGCCCTGCATGGTGATGCTCCAGTAGCCATTATGCAGGGTCTGATGGTCTACGTGAGTTTTCAGATCTCAAAACCCACGTTTTTTTGGATGCTCCGTCATTTTTCCAGGTCTGTCTTAAAGAGAACAGTTTGCAAATGTTTTCTATAGCTGGGCCCACCTTGTGGAAAGCTCATCCTTTGGAAATGTGCCAAATTGCTTCTTTGCCAATGTTTAAAAAGCAATTGAAAACATATTTGCTTCATGAGGCTTTCTGCTGATTCTGGCTTTTATATTAGCACCGGAGTGTACCTGGCGGTAATCCACCACGTTAACGCGGGAACCCTTACCGCCACCTCAATGGGAGGCAGTTCCCCCCCCCCCCCCCCGAAATGGCTGCATGGTAAGTGCTTCGCTTGCCACGTGGCCATTTCCTGTAGGAAAGCGAGACTTCCCATTTACCAGCTGTGATAAAAGGGGGCCTCGGAACACATGTAAAACATGCGCCAATGCCAGCATCAGCCCCCTTTTGCTGCAGCTTGGTAAAAGGGGCCCTCAGTTTTCACAGGGAATTTTTCCCATTGAAGACTGATGTAATGTTTGCAGGTTAAGAGAGTATACAATCATTCTTTGAAAGCTACCTATTTGTAATAGAATATATGCAGTGGTGGAAGAATTCCGTCAAAGCTGTGTTTGGTTTTGGCCTAGAGAAGTACAATCTCACGTATTCTCCCCCAAGGGTTTCTTTCTGGGGTTTTTGAGGATGACATGCAAGGGAGGATCCATTATTAATTTGTTTTGTTTTTTAAAAATATTTTTCCATTGTCCAGCCTTCTGTATTTCTCTAACATGGTGAGGGCATATTTCTTCTTTTCCTTTTTTTTTCTTTTTCATAAGTACATAAGTAATGCCATACTGGGAAAAGACCAAAGGTCCATCGAGCCCAGCATCCTGTCCCCGACAGCAGCCAATCCAGGTCAAGGGCACCTGGCAAGCTACCCAAACGTACAAACATTTTATACAAGTTATTCCCGAAATTGTGGATTTTTCCCAAGTCCATTAAATAGCGGTCTATGGACTTGTCCTTTAGGAAACCGCCCAACCCCTTTTTAAACTCTGCCAAGCTAACCACCTTCACTACGTTCTCCGGCAATGAATTCCAGAGTTTAATTATGCGTTGGGTGAAGAAAATTTTTCTCCTATTTGTTTTAAATTTACTACACTGTAGTTTCATTGCATGCCCCCTAGTCCTAGTATTTTTGGAAAGCGTGAACAGACGTTTCACATCCACCTGTTCCACTCCACTCATTATTTTATATATCTCTATCATGTCTCCCCTCAGCCGTCTCTTCTCCAAGCTGAAAAGCCCTAGCCTCCTTAGTCTTTCTTCATAGGGAAGTCGTCCCATCCCTGCTATCATTTTCGTCACCCTTCGCTGCACCTTTTCCAATTCTACTATATCTTTCTTGAGATGCGGTGACCAGAATTGAACACAATACTCAAGGTGTGGTTGCACCATGGAGCGATACAACGGCATTATAACATCCTCACATCTGTTCTCCATACCTTTCCTAATAATACCTAACATTTTATTCGCTTTCCTAGCTGCAGCAGCACCACACATTTTTCAAGAAATGTTATTGAATTTTGAAGCATATAGGGGAGGATTCTATATATGTCACCTAAAAAAAAATTGGCATTGAAATCAGTGCCAACTAAGCATAATCTATAATCGGTGCCTAGATTTAGGCGCTGATTATAGAATACATGTAGTTGATATTTCAGCGCCTAAATCTATGTGCATCCATTTACACCAACGAAAATGTGGTGTAAATTCCTGCAGGTAGGTTTAGGCACACTGGGCCATATTCTATAACTAGGCATGTCAATTTTGGAACACCCATGAAATGTCTATTTCCCCATCAATAACTATGCCCCTTTTTGCCTCCACACGTTAGACATTCAGTACACATTGTTATAGAATACACTTAACGAGTTGTGCACCTAAATTCTAATCAGTGCCAATTAGTGCTCTTTATTGCTTGTCAAGTGTTGTTATCAGTGCTTGTTAGCTTGTTAAATTACATGTATTGTTATAGAATCCACGCCATCTCTAGGCGCGCTACATAGAATCCGGGGAATAATGTTGACGGCAATTTTCAAAAGCTATTTACCAAAGTAAATAGAAACTTACCCACTAACAGTGAGGGCAATTTTCAAAAGCTATTTACCCAAGTAAATTGATTGAAACTTGCCCACCCTATCCCTGGGTAAACGTTTACACAGGAATTAACAATGCTATACTTTCACTGATGGGAAAGTAAGCAGATTTGGAGACACGCTTAGATCTGGAGAGAAAAGGAAGCATGCAGTTTTGCATTGCAGGGAAATGTGCTCTCAGAATAATCGGGTGCAAGTCTCTCCTGCTGCATTTTCCCTGGGCAGTTTTCAAAGGAAAGGTCTGCTGGTACTTCCTTTGAGAACTGGTGAAAAGTCCTTGGGTGAAAGTTCTCAGGAACTTTGTAGCTACCTGCAGACATTTGAAAATTGCCCCTTACTAGGGTGTGATGAAAAATGGCTTGTGGTAGTGTAGGCGCAGGTTTTGGACATGCACTGATCCATTTTTCAGCGCACCTGTATAAGCACTTAAGCATGTTATAATGGATGTTATAATGCCGTTGTATCGCTCCATGGTGCAACCGCACCTCGAATATTGTGTCCAATTCTGGTCGCCGCATCTTAAAAAAGATATAAAGGAATTGGAGAAGGTGCAGAGAAGGGCGACGAAAATGATAAAAGGGATGGAACGACTTCCCTATGAGGAAAGGCTGAGAAGGTTAGGGCTCTTCAGCTTGGAGAAAAGGCGGCTGAGGGGTGATATGATAGAAGTCTACAAGATAATGAGCGGAGTAGAGCGGACAGACGTGAAGCGTTTGTTTACACTTTCAAACAATAATAGAACCAGGGGACACAAGATGAAGCTAGAATATGGTAGATTTAAAACAAATAGGAGAAAGTTTTTCTTTACTCATCATGCAGTTAGACTCTGGAACTCGTTGCCAGAGAATGTGGTGGCAGCGGCTGGCCTTACGGAGTTTAAGGGGGGTTTGGATAGATTCCTGAAGGAAAAGTCCATTGAATATTATTTAAAATTATTTGGGGGGGGGGAGGGGGGGTTGCCAGGTTCTTGAAGCCTGGATTGGCTGCTGTCGGAGACAGGATGTTGGGCTTGATGGACCTTTGGTCTTTTCCCAGTATGGTGGTGCTTATGTATAAAAGGACTTTTTAATATTTTTGCCAAAAATGGACGAGCGGCAAATTCAAAATTGCCATGCGTCTATTTTGGGTCTGCAACCTTACTGCCAGCAATTGACCTAGTGGTAACATCTCACGCAGTAACCGGGCGGTAATGACCTATGCGTGTCAAATGCCACTTGGCGCGTGTCTGAAATGCATGTCTGAAAATAAAAATTATTTTTCAGCTGCGCGTATTGGACGTGCGCCAAAAATGAAATTACCGCAAGAACCACGCGATAGAAGGGTGGTAACTCCATTTTGGCGCACCTTGGGTGCGCATAGACGCTTACATGGCTTAGTAAAAGGGCCCCTTAATCTTCTGGTAGCACCTGTTTTCTTTTTTAAAATTTTGGACTGCTGTTTCCATTTGATTAGAATCTATGGCTCATTTGAACCCTTCATATAAAATAACAGACCCTCCTGAACTGAACTGACTGCTGCTGGTCAGTGACAGGTTGCATTAGCAGGTTCCTGCTGGTACATGAGATTGTGTTTTCTTGTGCGGTCACACAGTGAAAGCAGCACATGCTTTCCCAATGTTGCTACAGAACTAAACTATCAAGCAGGTGATACAGAACCAGCACGAATTACCTTTACAACTGTATAGCACAAGCTTTTGCAGAACTGGTACATTTAAGTGGAAAGGGAGCACTCTGTTGGCTTTCCAAAAACTGCAAGGAGTTAAAAGAACCCTAAGAAAGCAGTCTCTTAGAGATAATGCAGTACATTCAAATACTGAACCGTGCAAGCTGGTAACATAACCTATTGTTCAAGATTCAGCAACCTTATAAAGATATCACCTTTACCTGACTCCTAAGTTGTTGTTGTTCTTTGTTTGGTCATTGTTGTTATTGTTATTTCATTTAATTGAGAGTCTGATTGCTGGTAGTTTGCTTGTGTTGATTTTGTTGAAGAGATTTCTTTCCCTCTCAGTTGATTTCTCGGTTTTATAAGATACAGGGAAAGACTTATTCATACTTAAAGTGTGAATTACTGCCGCTTCAGGAATCAATAGTTCATTCTATTGTAATTCATTTCACCAGTTTGAGCCAAGGAATATTTCTGTAATAGATGTTTACCCACTCACACATTTCTGTACACATTTCAAAAGTAATTTTATAAACCATTTCCATTCGTAAAATACAGTTCATGTGCATATACTTCGCCCATGCACATGACCACCGATAAAGTAAGCACCAAATAATGGCGTGTACTTTTCTGCTCATCAGTATTCTATAAGACGCTATTTATGAGCATATCTGGTCACATGGCTTAGGGCAGGTGTATCAAACATGCAGCCCGAGGGGAAGTTCTGTGTGCATTCTAAATTTAACATATGGTTAATTACATAATGCAAACTTGACTCCTAAGTAATTGTAATGGGGAGAACAGGGAGGATGAATGTTTTATTGGGATCCTCATCCTTCTCGATCTGTCTGCTGCTTTTGACACTGTTGATCACAGCCTACTCCTTGATACGCTGTCCTCACTTGGATTTCAGGGCTCTGTTCTTTCCTGGTTTTCTTCTTATCTCTCCAAGTGTACCTTTAGTGTATACTCTAGTGGATCCTCCTCTACTTGTACCTCAGGGATCTGTCCTGGGACCTCTTCTTTTCTCCATCTATACTTCTTCCCTTGGTACTCTGATCTCATCCCATGGTTTTCAGTATCATCTTTACACTGATGACTCCCAGATCTACCTCTCCACACCAGAAATCTCAGTCAAAATCCAGGCCAAAGTATCAGCCTGCCTGTCTGACATTGCTGCCTGGATGTCTCAGCGCCATCTGAAACTAACCATGACCAAGACTGAGCTTCTTATCTTTCCCCCTAAACCAACCTCTCCTCCTCCCCCATTCTCTATTTCTGTGGATAACACTCTCATCCTTCCTGTCTCATCAGCTCATAACCTTGGGGCCATCTTTGACTCCTCCCTCTCCTTCTCTGCACAGCAGACTGCTAAAACCTGTCATTTCTTTCTCTATAATATCACCAAAATTTGCCCTTTCCTTTCTAAGCACACTACCAGAACCCTCATCCACACTCTTATCACCTCTCGCATAGACTATTGCAACTTGCTTCTCACAGGTCTCCCACTTAGCCATCTCGCTCCTCTTCAATCTGTTCAAAATTCTGCTGCACGACTAATATTCCACCAGTGTCGTTATGCTCATGTTAGCCCTCTCCTCAAGTCACTTCACTGGCTTCCTATCCGTTTCCGCATACAGTTCAAACTCCTCTTATTGACCTATAAGTGCATTCACTCTGCAGCTCCACAGTACCTCTCCACTCTCATCTCTCCCTACATTCCTCCCCGGGAACTCCGTTCACTGGGTAAATCTCTCTTATCTGCACCCTTCTCCTCCACTGCTAACTCCAGACTCCGTTCCTTTTATCTTGCTGCACCATATGCCTGGAATAGACTTCCTGAGCCGGTACGTCAAGCTCCATCTCTGGACGTCTTCAAATCTAAGCTAAAAGCCCACCTTTTTGATGCTGCTTTTAACTCCTAACCCTTATTCACTGGCTCAGAACCCTTATTTTATCATCCTCACTTTAATATTCCCTTATCTCTTATTTGTCCTGTTTGTCTGTCCTAATTAGATTGTAAACTCTGTCGAGCAGGGACTGTCTCTTCATGTTCAAGTGTACAGCGCTGCGTACGTCTAGTAGCGCTATAGAAATGATAAATAGTAGTAGTAGTAGTAGACCCATCAGTGAATGGGCTACCATAGTGGCCCATCATTAGTCATGAGTTTGACATACCTGGAGTAGAGCATCTAACAAAGCTTTGGGGTTTGACATTTATCAACAATTAATTGGGAAGGAAAGCTTTTCCCTGGTTAGATCTCACTGACTGAGCCAAAGCTGTACTTATCCAGGTAGCATCACTGAATATGCTGGCAGACTACCCGGTCACTAGTTGGGCAGTGCCAGGGCAGTCAGGGGACAGATCTGGAAGTTTTCTGGGTCCCAGTGATATTGAGTGCTGGTGCCTGGGTAACCATCTGGGCAAGTAAGACTGCACAAATACGCTGGCCTAACTTGCTCGGATAGCTATACTGGTGCCGTCACTCAATGTCACCTTGCAGCTAGATAATTGCCAGCGGCCAGCCAAACCAGGATATCCAATGCTTGTGCTGGATTAGACCCAGCATCAAATATCTGCAGCAATTTAACCCACTGTAATCAGTGTTTATAAAAACACTGCCAGCTGTGGGCTGAATATTGGCTGGTTTGTTTCTATGTTTAGGCCAGCTCGCTTTCTAAATCTCTTCCACTTTTTAATCATTTCTAAAGTCAGTTTATGGAGTGTAAGTTACTACTGAACCCGGTAATGGATAATGGTAAACAGAGCTCCTAATCAATAATGCACCGAGTGCATTTATTTTTAAAAGTGTTTTTATAGCTTGTACTTAAATGTTTGCCAGGATCTCTGGATGTGTTATTTAACAAGGAACGTGCCTAGCTGCAATAAGATACTGTGTGCACACATATCTCTCCTTGTGCAGGCAGTATTTAAAAGACTGCTCTTGTTTAGGCATGAACTGCTGAAAGCTTAGAGCCCTGACAGATAAGAATGCAGTGCAGCAGTAGCTAGAGATACAACCAGAGATGTGGACTTTATCTAAAAGAGCAAATATCCAGTGTGTACTCCACCAGAGCAGGCTTCACATCTATTCAGGGGTGCCAGTCCCTGGAAACAGTAATCTACCCTCAGTAGAGAGAACACCACTGCAGGGAATTTGGACAAGGAAGCCAAGCAAACTCCAACATTGATTTTTTATCAAAATCCATTATCATAGTCTCATAGAAGGCAGTACCGTAGCCAGGAATTTTAAACAGGGGTGCGTGTCCTCCCCCAAACTCCTGTGCCACCCCCGTCTCCGCCACCACTGCACTCCCCCCCCCCCATACCTTAAAATCCTCTAAGCCTCAGTCTTCACCTGGGCAGCGGCAGTGGAACTCATAGGCTGCCTGCAGCCTGCACTGGGACTTCTTCCCTGAACCCTCCCATCCATAGCACAGGAAGTGGCATCAGAAGGGGTGGGAGGGTGAAGACTGCAGCCAAGAGGATTTTAAGGTGGGGGTGGGGGCCTGGGTCTGATAGGGGGTGTGTGTACACCACTGACACACCTGATTTAAATACTCCACTGATACAAGGTAACATGCTTATTCTGTGTGAACTGCCATATACCCAACAGCTAGATAACAGCAACAAAGGCTACTGAAGCAGGACAGTGGACACTCCTAAGTGCAAACCAGTGGCAGTATCCAGGAATAATGGAGACACAGTCCCATTTATAATACTAAGTGAAAGTGCTTGGGGTATCCTATTACATTGTGATGTTATAATGCCAATGCACAAGCCACTGGCATCTATTGTACACGGTGTAGATTACAAACATTTAAAGGGGGTGACTGTGTAACAAGACACCTATAAAAATTCTCAAAAAGGCACCTATTTTATAAAAGCAATGTGGTGCCTGTGTGTCTTTATCGACTGAGAATTCCACACAATATTCAAGGTGCAGTCTTTGTATTTTTTCAATAAGACGTGCAAGATATTGAAAAAATACAAAAATACTGAAAGAAGAAAAAGAATTAAAGAAAATAATAATAAAAAAGAGCACGAGACACTGTTGCACATCACATTATACCACGGAAGGTTGGAGGTGGTCGATGATTATATATTGTCATGCTATATAGGCTCACCTCATTGGTGATCTAAAGAGGTTTGCCTAAGTGACCGTATGAGACTTCTCCAATACTAACTAAAAATCACTGGCACTGTGAGTCTTATGCTCTTCCAGTAGTGGGTTTTATATCCTAGAAATAAGCAGTGGATTTTCCATCTTAATAATGGCTTATGGATTCTTTTTTAAAACCTGCTAACTATTTTTAGCACATTCTCTGGCAATTAATTCCAGAGTTTAATTACACATTGAGTAAAGAAATATTTTCTCCGATTCATTTTAAATTTACTACTTAGTAGCTTCATTGCATGGCCCCTAGTCCTAGTATTTTTGGAAACAGTAAACAAACAATTCACATCTACCCATTCCACTCCACTGATTATTTTATAGACCTCTATCATGTCTCCCCACAGCCGTCTTTTCTCCAAGCTGAAGAGTTCTAGCCACTGCTATGAAAATGGCCATGTTCGCTACTCAATTTTTGGACATTTTTTGCAAAGCTTCCAAAATCGGATTTATAAGTACATAAGTATATAAGTGTTGCCATAATTGGACACACCAAAGGTCCATCATGTCCAGCATCCTGTTTCCAACAGTGGCCAATCCAAGTTACAAGTACTTGACAAGATCCCAGAATAGTACAATACATTTTATGCTGCTTATCCTAGAAATAAGCAGTGGATTTTCCCCACGTCTATCTTAATAATGACTTATGGACTTTTCTTTTAGGAAGCTAGACAAACCTTTTTTAAACCCCGCTAAGCTAACTGCTTTTACCACATTCTCTGGCAAAGAATTCCAGAGTTTAATTACACATTGAGTGAAGAAATAGTTTCTCCAATTTGTTTTAAATTTGCTACTTTGTAGCTTCATTGCATGCCCACTAGTCCTAGTATTTTTGGAAAGAGTAAATAAGCGATTCAAATCTACCCATTCCATTCTACTCAGTATTTTATAGACCTCTATCTTATCTCCCCTCTGCCGTCTCTTCTCCAAGCTGAAGCACCCTAACCACTTTAGCCTTTCCTCAAAGGGAAGTCGTCCCATTCTCTTTAGCATTTTTGTTGCCCTTCTCTGTACCTTCTTATAAAATGTTTTGAGATGCGATGACCAGAGTTGTACAGTGTTTGAGATGCGGTGGCACCATGGAGCAATACAAAGGCATTATAACATCCTCATTTTTGTTTTCCATTCCTTTCCTATTAATTCCTAAATTTCTATTTGCTTTCTTAACTGCCGCTACACACCGAGCAGAGGATTTCAACATATCATCAACAATAAGACCTAGATCCTCTTCCTGAGCGATGACTCCTAGTGTGGAATTTTGCATTGTGTAGCTATAGTTTGGGTGCATGCACATACATATTTTATAAAGCACATGGTACACAGCAATTCTGCCCCAGCTCCACCCAAAACTACGCAACTCATGTTAAATTTGGCACTCTCTCTTTCAGTACACCTAGGGGCCGACACTCGGCCTAGGGTGGTAAGCAGCTTTTAGCTGCTTCCAGCCACAGGCCAACCTAACCCAGATATTCAATGCCGGGGCATTTGCTGCTCCTGGCATTGAATATCTGAGTATTTCCGCTGACCTGGAGGTTAACTGGGCACAGGCTGATATTCAGACCAGTGTCCGGTTATCTCAGCACACAAAGTTAGGACAGTTGTTTTGCTGTCTCAACTTTATACATTTACTTAGCCGGTTAGCAGACTGAATATCACCGCTAACCAGGTAAATTGCCGCTCAAGCCTAACTCCACCCCTGGCCTGCTCCTAATCTGGTTGGTTAGGGGATGACCGGTTAGCAGTGATATTCAGCAGCACTACCCAGTTAAGTACCACTCCTGCTTATAATCGAAAGAGAAAAATGCCTATATTGCAACCCAAATCGGGAGATGGGCGTCTTTCTCCCGTGGGCGCCCAAATCGGTATAATCGAAAACTGATTTTGGGCGTTTCCAACTGCAATCCATCGCAGAAATGGGTAAAGTTGATGGGGCGTGTCGGAGGCGTGTCAGAGGCGTGTCGAAGGCGGAACTGGGGCGTGGTTATTGGCTGAAAGAGAGATGGGCATCTTTAGCTGATAATCGAAAAAAAGGCGTTTTTACCGCAATTTTGGGTCACTTTTTTGGACCCTTTTTTTTCACGAACAAGTCCCAAAAAAGTGCCCCAACTGACCAGATGACCACTGGAGGGAATCGGGGATGACCTCCCCGGACTCCCCCAGTGGTCACTAACCCCCTCCCACCAAAAAAAACCCCACTTTAAAAAGTTTTTTTCCAGCCTCTATGCCAGCCTCAAATGCCGTACCCACCTCCTTGACAGCAGAATGTGTTCTATCCTCTGACAGCCTTTCCCTGGTTCTGATGTGGGTCTCGGGTGAGTGTGACACCTTTTCTGTTAAGGGCACTGCAGAGTCACATCAGCAATGCATTGTGGTGGGTGTAGGGTATTGGGCTCCGTGATTCTACTAGCTTGTGTTAAATGCTCACGATGTTGGTAGTTGGTAGGCTCTACTCCCATGGTGCTTTTCCCCCTGCTTACTGGGTCAGAGTGTGCCCTGTTTTGTTTCCGGTAGTCCATGAGGTAGTGGCCATTTTTGTAAGCCAGTTTTAGATACCTTTCACGTGTTAGCCACGTTACAGAACTTAGTTCTTACCTTGAATGTGGCTGAAAGAGGGCATTGTACATTATTCTGCCAGCTCTGACATACTGCTAATCTCAGTACCAGGGAGACTCTGTGCCAGTGGGGCACAACCTCTGATCTGCAGTTAACTGTGAGTAAGCATGCTTATTCCAATAAAGGACATTTTCGGAGAGATTAGTCTTCAGGTGTCAACTGGTATGCCAATGTTATATAGCAGCAACAAATCCTAGAGGCCTGCGTGTATGCAGGTCCCTGGAGCACTTTTAGTGGGTACCGTAGTGCACTTCAGCCAGGTGGACCCAGGCCCATCCCCCCTACCTGTAACACTTGTGCTGGTAAATGGGAGGCCTCCACAACCCACTGTACCCACATGTAGGTGCCCCCTTCACCCCTAAGAGCTATGGTAGTGTTGTACATTTGTGGGTAGTGGGTTTTGGGGGAGGGGGGTTGGGGGCTCAGCACCCATGGTAAGGGAGCTATGCATGTGGGAGCGTTGTCTGAAGTCCACCGCACTGACCTCTAGGGTGCCCAGTTGGTGTCCTGGCATGTCAGGGGGGGCGAGTGTACTACGAATCGTGGCCCCTCCCACAACCAAATGGCTCGGATTAGGACGTTTTTGAGCTGGGCGTTTTTAGTTTCCATTATTGCTAAAAAAAAAACAAACGCCCAGCTCAAAAACGTCCATTTTTTCGAAAATACGGTCTGTCCCGCCTCTTCACGTACCCGTTTTCGGACATAGATGCCCATGGAGATAGGCGTTCGCGTTCGATTATGCCCCTCACTGAGTTTCAGCAGCTGACTAGCTCAGCAGGGTTCTGCCCAGTTAAACCCTTTTGAATATTTACCCCCTAGCTTTTGTGCGTGTATGCACTGCATGATTTTTTGACAGCAATTTTTTTGTGCATAAAACGTGGTTTACATCCAGACAATGCTTTATAAAATTACCCCTGAAAGGTCCAATTCACAAGGAAGGCATTTCATCATGTAAAATCGTGTTTTATACACAGAACAGGTGTGTCTAATATTGCACATCCAGTACGCATATGGAGGTACATGAGTACAGCCTATACACAAGCAACTGTACCTGAAATATGCAGAAGCATTCCTTGAGAGCAGGGTCAGGAAGGGCCCTGAATTTGCAATTAATAGGCGCCATTTCATGTATAGATCATAAATGTATGAATAGCAAATTCAGAAAAGGTGCTACTTCTTTGTATAAGTAGTAGCATGCAGAGAGTAAAAAGGAGTGTTCTAGGCACAGTTTGGGCATTCCTGTACAGATATATTTCCCTTTAGTAGTTACACCTGTCTCAAGTCATGTATAACCTCTGGCTAACTTCTCCTTTGGACAAGTGGATCAGAAAAGTGCTAGAATAAAGTATGGGTTTCGGGGGATAAGCTCCTTCATCAGCTCCCCATGGACGGACAGGTTTTCAATATCTGCCACCTATACACAGTAGTAAAATTGAGCTTTAGGGGCCTGTTCTATACCATAGGTGCTAACCTTTATGTTTAGATTCATAGCATTTTCACGCATATATGCAAACATACACATGTATAAGCCACTTAGGGCCTTAAGATCTGCTGATAAATTTCTTTTGGAAATTCCTAGTTTTTATACTGTTAATATACTTGGCCTTAGGTCTTCATTTCAAGTAATGAGTCCCACTTTATGAAACTCATTGCCTGTTGACTTACAGAAGATATATTTATTTATTTGTGTATTTATTGGAACTTATATCCCACATAATCCGAATTCCAGTTATTCAGTTCTATGTGGCTTACAATATCAAAAAAATATATAGGAGGAAATTCTATCTATCGTGCCTAAAATAATCAGCGCTGAAATTGTTGCTGACTAAGCATATTCTATAATCAGTGCCTAGATTTAGGCACCGATTATAGAACACGCTTAGTTTATATTTCAGCGCCTAAATTTACGAGCATGCATTTACACCAACAAAAACTTGGTGTAAATCCCTGTGCGTAGATTTAGGCGCATTAGGACATATTCTATAACTAGGTGTATAAATTTTGGAATGCCCACAAAATGCCCATTTCCCCACCCATAACCATGCCCCTTTTTGCCTGCATGTATTAGAAGTTTGGCGCAATTCGTTAGTAAGTTGTGCGTGTAAATTCTAATTAGTGCCAATTAATGCTCATTGGTTATTTATTTATTTATTTATTTATTGCATTTGTATCCCGCATTTTCCCACCTATTTGCGGGTTCAGTGTGGCTTACAATACATTTTGAATGATGGAAATACAATGTGCTACAATACAATCTTGTTAAGTTCTGTTATCAATGCTCATTAGCTTGTTAACTTATGCGAATTGTTATAGAATCCGCACTGATTTCGGTGCCGATCTTTAGGTGCGCTATCAGGCTTATTTTCGAAAGAGAAGGACGCCCATATTTCGACACAAATCGGAAGATGGGCATCCTTCTCCCAGGGTCGCCCAAATCGGCATAATTGAAAGCCGATTTTGGGCGTCCCCAACTGCTTTCCATTGCGGGGACGACCAAAGTTCCCAGGGGCGTGTCGGAACTGTAGCAAAGGTGGGACTGGGACGTACTTAACACATGGGCGTCCTCGGCCAATAATGGAAAAAAGAAGGCTGTCCCTGATGAACACTTGGCCAACTTTACTTGGTCAATTTTTTCTTGCGACCAAGCCTCAAAAATATGCCCAAACTGACCAGATGACCACCGGAGGGAATCGGGGATGACCTCTCCTTACTCCCCCAGTGGTCACTAACCCCCTCCCACCCTAAAAAGAAAACTTTTAAAATATTTTTTGACACCCTCTATGCCAGCCTCAAATGTCATACCCAGCTCCCTGACAGCAGTATGCAGGTCTCTGGAGCAGTTTTAGTGGGTACTGCAGTGCACGTCAGGCAGGCGGACCCAGGCCCATCTCCCCCCTTGCATGTTACACTTGTGGTGGTAAATGTGAGCCCTTCAAAATCCACCACAAACCCACTATACCCACATCTAGGTGCCCCCCTTCACCCCTTAGGGCTATGATAGTGTTGTACAGTTGTGGGGAGTGGGTTTTGGGGGGCTCAGCACAAAAGGTAAGGGAGCTATGCACCTGGGAACAATTTATGAAGTCCACTGCAGTGCTCCCTAGGGTGCCTGGTTGGTGTCCTGGCATGTGAGCGGGACCAGTGCACTACGGATGCTGGCTCCTCCCACGACCAAATGGCTTGGATTTGGTCATTTCTGAGATGGGCGTCCTTGGTTTTCAATATCACCGAAAACCGGGAATGACCATCTCTAAGGACGACCATCTCTAAGGTCGACCTATGAGATTTGGGCGTCCCCGACCATATTATCGAAACGAAAGTTATGGACGCCCATCTTGTTTCGATAATATGGGTTTCTCCGCCCCTTCGCGGGGATGTCTCATGAAAGCTTGGGCGCCCCGTTCAATTATGCCCCTCCACGTAATCCAGGGAAAGTAACTAGCAAAAAGAATGACAATAGAGATGTAAGGACTATTCAAATTTACAGATTGATTAAAGTACATAACAATTTTCAAAAATTCCGTAAATTGTACAGTTAATTCAGAATTTTTTAAAGAGGAAGGCTTTCAGAAAAGATTGATTCATATCTCTCCTTTAGGAAGCAGCTTAAGGCTTATTTATTTCAGACGAAATTTTCATAAGAGCTGAACAGAGTCTGGGACTAGCCATCAAATGTTTTTTTGTGACATGGTATGGAGTTTCTTTTGCATGATTTGTGAATTTGTTTTAGTTTTTACTTTTTCGTATATGTTAAGTATTTGGTTATTTTAAATATTTATGCTACTATTGTAATCTGCTAGGGACTGTGAACTAAGCAGAATATAAATATTTTAAAATAAATAACTAAATAGAAATGTAGGGGTCCTTTTAATAAGGTGTGCTGAAAAATGGCCTGCACTGGTGTAGACGTGTGTATTGGATGTGCGCAGGTTCATTTATCAGCGCGCCTGCAAAAAAGGCCTTTTTTCGCTGAAAATGGACATGCAGCAAAATAAAAATTGGCGCATCTCCATTTTGGGCCTGAGACCTTACCACCACCCATTGGCCTAGTGGTAATGTCTCACGCGTTAACCAGGTATGGTAATGGTCTATCCGTGTACAATGCCGTATACTGCCTGGTTAGTGCCACACGCCAGAAAATTTTCGGTGTGCTTACTGGACACACGTAAAATGCTAGTGGTGGTGGCTGTTTTTAACCATGCGCCAGGGCCCCTTTTGCTGCAGTGAGTAAAAAGGCCCAAAAATGAAATGGCCAACTGGTAAGTTTGCACTTGCCGTGCAGCCATTTCGGGTGAAACACTTACCGCCACCCATTGAGGTGGCAGTAAGGGCTCCCGTGCTAACCCAGCGGTAACATCCTGAGGAAATAGTTTTAAAATATTTCTGCTAGCGCCGGAAATGGCGCACACTGGGGTGGAACTACTGCTGGCACCTGCAATGGGCTAGTGGTAGTTCCAGGTTGCCACATGGCAACCCTTTAGTAAAAGGGCCCCATAATTACAAAAATTTTGCACGAGTGCTATTCTGCAAGTACCTGCTTAAAATGTACACGAAGGGCAAATCTATAACTGCATGCGTGTACTTATACACGCCATACTCGTGCCAGTGCTGAGATATTGCGTAACTCCAAGAGGGGCAGAGAATGGGAGGGGCATGGGCCTGTCTCCAAGTTACACATATAACTTTATATGCAGATCATCGATCACTTAGGTGTGCACATTCACATGTGTGTGAACCTGGCGTAATTGTGCCTAACTTTATGCACATCAGTGCTGACTTATGCTAGTATTCTTTAACGGCATCTTGGTGCACAGATGCTATTATAACAACTAACTGGAGATGCCAAGTTATAGAATTTCCCCCATAGGAGTGGATTCAGTAAATGGTGCTCAAAATTCAGCGCTGAAAAAAATCGGCGCTGAACGGCATTCTATAACTGGTGTTCTGGGATCAGTGTCCTTTATAGAATAGCACATAGTACGAGGATCGGTGTCCAACTGTGGGCACGAGGAGTTACTCCAACTGAAACCAGGCATAAATCCCAGCAAGCAAGATGGAGACGGATCTGCACTATTCTATAATACTGCGTGCATTTTTAGGGAATATCCCTGACCCACCCATGCCCCGCCTCCTTCATAGATCCACGTGGAAACACTTAAGTGATATTCTATAAATGAGCACATAAGTGTGTTTGCAAGTGGATGTGCTGTTTCTGCCCAGTTTCAGCATTTTGCATCCATTAGAATGCTTTCCCACGTCAAAAATTCAGCACGGAAGTAGTGTCTAACAGTGGGCACCATATATAAATTTCCCTTGATCGTGCATATTTGCAAGGAGACTTACACACACGTAGAGCTCCCACTTATGCACATAACTTACAGAATTCTGTAAGTTACACGTGAATCTCCAACATTTAGGCACAAGCATTTATTCCAGCTGCTGAAATTGCTCATGACTAACTTTTAAGAGTATATATACCCAGTTAGATAGTTTCCTACATTTGTTTATAGAATAAGCTCTACAGACTGACCAAATTTTGGTTTTGGTTTTGTTTCTGTGCTAAAACCGACTTGAAATCTTAATTCAGTGTTGTTTTGGTTTCAGCCAAAAATGCAAGTGTGTTTTCAGCTGAAAAAGCTGCCCTAACTTTATGCACTGAGTTGAACAGGCACTGATCTGAATATTAGCCAGTGTGGCCATGGGTGGCCCGACCATTAGGCCACCTGAGGCAGGGGCTTCAGTTAGCACTCTTTCCGAAGCGCAATCTCCCCCTTCCTTCCTCCACTTCGTTCCCCAATTTTAAGCCGGCAGCAGCAGCAATTCCCATTCGCTGCCCTGCCAACAGCACCCACCTTTTCACTTTACTGTGGCCACCTTTCTGGTGTAACTTCCTGTTTCCTCAGAGGCAGGTCCCAGTAGAGAAGACGGTGCCAGCGGCAGGGCAGCTTATGGGAATCGCTGCTGCCGCTGGCTTTTAAAAAACGTAAAAAGAAGGTAAAACTGGGAAAAAGGGTGGAGATAGGAAGGAGGGAGATGCCAGAACCTGGCTGGGGGGGGGGGGGTATCTCAGCCCTGCCTCAGGTGGCATCTTGCCTTGGGTCACCCCTGGGTGCGGCGATTAACTTCCACGTCGGTGCACATACCTAGACATTCAGTACCTGGAGCCACGCATGCCCCTGTATTGAATATACAGGGTTAGTTTAGCCTCTGGCTGTGAGCAGCTTACAAGCTTCTTTTACCCCCAGGGGCTGAATTTTACCTCCATAGTATTCTATACATTGTGTGTATATGCTGGAGACACATCCAAGCCCCTCCCTGCCCATGTGCACACCCCCTTGCAGTTACACACCACACCACATACACACTATCTTATAGAAAAGCATATAGCGCACTTGGGTGCATACAGTAAGTACCACTTTTCTGTGTACTTATGCTTGCAAAGTAGCGCTGCGTACGTCTAGTAGCGCTTTAGAAATGATAAGTAGTAGTATATTTACTGTACGCACCCAGTTATAGCAGTGCCTTTTCTGTGTCTACGGGGAAAAGACCTTGATGAATGAGGCTCTGAAGGGTACATTTTCACAGGTTTAGTCGGAATTTTCGTGGCTATGAACAGGAGTTATGCGAGTAGACTGGAAGAAACCAGCTAAGTGTGTTTTCAGCCTCCTAAAAAAAGCCTGCAGTTTCACACTTTTAGCTGCAGTAAACATAACCATTTGCAAGGGGGGCAAACGAAGTGGAGGACAGAAGCAGGCAGTGTCTCAAGGTCTTGGATGAAAACTCTATACGTACAGTAAAGATTTCAGAATGTCTATGCGTAGCCAACATGACTCAAAATGCACACAAGCTCTTTATCCACGTAAGTCTGACCTAGGTGCACAAAACTGTGCAAACAGGTTGGCTTTGAAGATCAGGTAGGTTTGGTTTGTGCAAGCTGAAAAGCACACATGTGCATTTGTTGTTAGGCACCGTTTTGAAAATCCACTCTTTTATATAACGTGCCAGCAGTTAACAAACTGGCTTCTATACTTTAGGAATACGTATCAAGTTAGTAGAAACTGATGAAGCTCTCCAAGATCAGAGCACAAGTTCCTCAATGATATGGGCATGAACAATGCCCCTGATTTTTTTTAATTGATATGAACACAAGGCTGAAAACAAACTGTACAAGCCCTACTTTCCACTCCCACTCTAAATAAATTGGTATAGTAGAGTATATTCATGGTCAAACATCTTGAAGTTCGACTGATGTTCAGCTAACAACATGCAAGATACCATGTATGTATCATATAGATAGGACGTGCAAAATGAATACGCTAGAACTTTGCAGATAGAAACTCTCACCGCATGCTCATTTTCTCTCTGTGTCAAAATGCTGGTTCTAAAAATAGATTTGCTCTGAAAAGCTAGTTAGTGCTCGAATGTATCAGAGCAGTTCACTTTTTGACTAACACATGCTATCACTGTATCTTGTTGGACCACAGAATCAGCCAGTGAAATTAGAACTCCCTCTGTGTTAAGAAGCAAAGTGCTGGGATACTTTTCCAGAGCTCTTCACCCAACCAACATTTTAAACTTATCTTTTCCTCCAGAGCTTTGCCCATAGGTTTTCATCTCGGAAAATGAATCGAAATGATGTTAAAAAACAGTACGGTCACTGACTCCCCCCCTCCCCTTTTCAGTAGTTTCTAAGCAATATCCATAGAGAGAAAAAGACTGAAAGACTGTTGCACCTCTCAGTTTTAACCTGCGTTTCTCCCCAGTGAAAACATTTGAACAGAAAGTAACAGTGAATAAACTCACCTTTAGGCTGTGCCTTGGGTTCACTACACAGACAAGTTGCCCAGCAGCCGAAAAGACCCTCTTAGCCTTGTAGTGCTGAAACCTGAGATGGATGAGATCTAAAACAGCTCCAAAGCACTGTGTGAAGAAAAGCATCACAACTTTTTTCACCCTCTTGCTAGAGAAAAGCAATGCAGTCCTGGAGGGGAGCCCTGGAGGGAGCACAGCCCTGTATGCAGTACTCTCCGGCACAGTTTAGCATGCCTTCAGATTGGGCATCAAAATAAGATGCTTAGAATCTTGCAGCAGTGGGTCGGCCAATCAAAAGGACAGGAATGTTATCCTTGAGGTCCAGAGACAACCAATAACAAATGGCTTCCTCTCCCCCCTCCCCCTCCCTAATAGAAACTCCCTGATGAATTGGAGCTGGTGGAGAATGTATTATTGAACATTACCATACATCAGCACATTGCATTTATCTTGTGATTACAGCCAGCTCCATGCAGCGCTGTGGAGGGAAGCAGGCAGAATTGATTGCTTAATGTCTCCATTTATTAATTGGCTTAATTTAACATGAAAGCACTCTTTAATCCGGAGGAGAAAAAAAATTTGACTGAGAATCGGTGGAAAGCTGCGGCAAAGTGGTTAAGTAGATTAAGCCGCTCTACATTTCACTTCTCAGAGCAGGTTGAGAGAGAATGAAATGTTTCTACTGAAGGCAGAAGATTTCAGACTTTCCTGATGGGGGACGTGACAGCACTAAGATTGCATTTATGTTTCTATCAGGATTAATGCCACTTAGATGCTTTCTCAGTCATATTTCTAATGATGTCCTGGAGAAACGTATTCCAAAGAAAGGAATACACCTTCCTTACTGATACTAGTGTCAGAATATGCAGTGATCTGATGTTAGAATTATGAACGTATTTGAATGCTTACAGCTTACTCTTAAACGTAATAAAATCCCTGGTACATGCAGAGAAGAACCACAATGAGGGCAAAGTAGCCTGTGAATCAAACAGAACCTTCAACAATTTGCATTTCGGTGGGCACAAATTGCTAATTAATCATTGGATTGTTCTAGATGTGAAAAAACATAAAAGGAATTAGGAGTGTGCATGCAAGATAATTTGCCTTACTTGACTGTGAACAAGACATCACTTGATTTCAGACTGCAAGTGAGCACTAAAACATCAGAGCTAAGACACACGAAAGGACAGAGAGTACAGAGCCTCTCTTGCTGTGATCTGTGAGGTGGTCCATGATGGAAGCGCAAATTCAAATGCTTAGCATTTTGGTTGGGATTCCTGAATATCATCTCTGCTTGTAATGCAAAATCAAGGCGTGCTAATTAAGGGGCCCACTACTAAAGGGGATTAGAATCTGGACTTTAGTGAGCCTTAATGCGCTAAGCCCAGATTCAATCCAACACAGTTTTAAAACATTTTCCTTTTTTTTTTTTTGCAAGCCATGCACTAATGTTGGCATTAGGGCACAGTACCTGCAAAAGGTTAATGTAGGAGCACTTATCACCTACTATTTATTTATTTATTTGTTGCATTTGTATCCCACATTTTCCCACCTATTTGCAGGCTCAATGTGGCTTACATTGTTCCGTCATGTCAATCGCCATTCCAGAGTGAGAGAAGAAAGTGGTATTATATAGATAACATGAATGACAAAATAAAATTAAGCAAACAGGTATAAAGAGATCATATTCAGAATAACAGATAAAGTGGTAATGTGTTAAAGTTCATATGAAGGATCATTGCGGTATCTCTTGTTGAAGAGGCAGGTTTTCAGTGATTTCCGAAAGTTGGTTAGGTCGCGCTGGTTTTTCACATCAAGTGGTAATGCATTCCATAGCTGCGTGCCTATGTAGGAAAAGCCGGATGCATGTGTTAATTTGTATTTTAGTCCCTTGCAGCTGGGGAAATGAAGATTTAGGAAGCACTAACCCCAGATTCTATATATGGTGCCCAATGCTGGGCATCCAAATTTGGGCACAGATCCGAGATCGGTGCACAAACTAATTAGTTAACAAGTTGTCTATAATTATTCACATTAATTGGTTCCAATTTGGACTTATGTGTGTATCTACCTATGTGCTATTCCATAACGCTGTACACCCAATGTGTCTCACCTACAAATCAAAAGAGGGTGTGGTCATGGGAGAGGCACAGGTGGGTCGGGGCATTTCAAAACTTTGGGCACAATATTATACTGGGGTTATGTGCCCAACATGCACGCCAGGATTTACACTAGGTTTTTTAGCAGGCATAAGTCCTTGAGCCCAAAGTTGGGCGCAGGAATCAGTGCTAAGCACTATTCTATAAAGGGCGTTTAGCATACATTTTTGAGCACCATTTACTGAATCCATCCCTATGTGCTTCTGCATCAACTCCATGTTAACCAGTTAACACATAGTACTCCGAACGCATTAGCTGGTTAATGCTTCCATACCCATAATCTGCCCTTTCCCAAAATATTTAAAAAAAATGCCTAACACATGAGGTAGCAACTGCGTATGCCTTGTAGCGCTATAGAAATGCTAAATAGTAGTAGTAGTAGTAGTTAACAGGCAAAATACTGCAAAATGCTTAATGCATTTTGCAGTAACCAGTTTTTGTAACACTAAGTGCGATAGGGCTTAACATCCTTTGGTAAAAGGGTCTGTAAATCAAGATTCTGGCCACTGTTCTTCACATCAGAGTGGGCTGTTTTGAATTCTACATTTATTTTATTTATTGTAGTTGGTTAATGCACTGTTTTCCCAGAAACGCCCCGAAAGCTGTGAAAAAACATTCAAGATGATGAAACACATGCTAGCTTTATCAAATTCTGTTCTCTTTTTCTTTCTCCCCTCCCCTAAAAACACAAGATACCACAATTTAAAAGAAGTTTCAGATTGGAAGGTTGCTGTAGGATTAGAATATTGCTCAGGTTGGTCAACACATATTCACATAGCGAAGCTCATGATGTGCCTTGAACTGTCACAATTACAACAAGGGATCAATACATCAGTGCCATCCTGACAGACTGCAGAGGCCATTCTTTGCTTCTGCATTTCTAGGCTGTCTGTAAATATATATACATTTATAAAATCAGTGGAAGAACTGATTGACAAGAAATCCACTGAGCCATGTGTCTTTTATATCTCCTACTATGTACCTCAGACCTGTTTATCTGCTCCTACTGCAGCTAAGATAATATTCAAGCACCTTTCCAACTTCATGTGCAACTTTCTTAAATTAATCCCCTTATTATTTTACTCCTGCTACTCTATCTTATCTATCTATATGTTCCATCTATGCTTGTAAAATGTTTTATTGCTATTAAAGTGTTTTATTGTGTACTGTGTTGACATTGTAATGAAACATCTTATGCCATACCTTGTATTATTTGAATATTTTTACTGCTGTAATTGTCTGTTGCTTCTGTTTGACTTATTCTTGTTGTAAACTGCCTTGAGTGAATTCCTTCATAAAGGTGGTAAATAAATCCTAATAATAAATAAATAAATGGAGTGTGCCACTATCCCTCATAGTTGTAAAAGAAACATATTATGCACCTAAGTAATTGTCAGACAGAATTATCAACATTCCATCACAAACATTTCAGTTGTCACATATGCCACAATCATATGGGAAAAACATATGCCTAAGGGAAAAATTAAAAATAGCATACCCCTTTCTTTTCATTTCACACATTTTTGGTAATAAAGAATTCCAGTAGCTGTTTTGGTCCTGGAGAAGACTGAAACCTTTCAAAGAATGAACCAAACAAGATGTATCAGAGCTTTTAAGAGCTCAGATGTTTGTTCTTAAAGGATCACAAAGGATCCTGATTACATGTGTTTATTATTTCTCTTTATTTGGAATTATTACCAATTGTTACTTGCATCAAAGACCAGAAATAATAACCCTAAAGGCGATGTAAAAGAAACATGCATAAAAATCAATATGAGACTCCTTCTCAGAAATGTTCTTTTATCAACAATCACATTAATAA
Source organism: Microcaecilia unicolor (assembly GCF_901765095.1). Lineage (NCBI taxonomy): Eukaryota > Metazoa > Chordata > Amphibia > Gymnophiona > Siphonopidae > Microcaecilia > Microcaecilia unicolor. The sequence goes on along the minus strand of NC_044034.1, from coordinate 96,668,068 downwards.
CTCTTCTAACTATCCCTATGAACTTTCAAAATTGTCCGTGGTTTTACCTCCCCTCCTTCACAACCAGTCCTCCCTTTAGCTGCTACCCCTACAGAATTTGGTTCTTTTTTAATTTCTAAATTAAATCTTCCTCCTTCAGTATTACATCCTCATCTCTTTGCCCCACTTTCCCTTCAGTCTGTAATTTCCGATCTTTTCCCACCATCAGTTAACCCAATTCCAGTTAGTATATTATCATTTTCACCCTCATCCATTATCTCCAGATTCTCTAAATGGTGCACCAAGTAGTATGTGTTAAATTGTGTGCATGGCCAATTTACATGTTAGTTAATGAGCTTTTTAGTGTTGATAATTTGCTGATCATAAGCAACTATTAAGACTAATTGGCAATAATTGGAATTTATGTGCGCATCTTTTTAGGCATAAATTTCAGCGTGCATAGTGAAAAAGTGGGTGTGGCAATGGGAGGACTGTGTGCATGTTGGAACAATCAATCAAGTCTACAAGCGTGGTTATAGAATTCAGAGGAACACTATTCTATAAACTGCCTCTGAAATTTAGACACGGCTTATAGAATACGGCTAGGTGTGTAAATCGGACATGCCTAGATATTAGTCGCCGTATATAGAATCTAGCCCTATAGGTGTACAGAAACTGACCTGTTCAATGTGCCCTTCTGGATCTTGTACTGATGGAGCCCTGGCATGGGGTTTTTAAAGCTTGTGAGGATTTGCTCTCTCTGATTTTTCTTGATTTTATTAATACCAGTTTGAGATCGGGCATTGTTCCTAATGCTTGGAAAAAGTCTACCATTCAGCCATTATTGAAGAAAAACAAATCTAGATGCTTGAGAACTAATTTCTATCCTGTTGCTAATATTTCCTTTCTTTTTTTTTTGGTTACATTTGTACCCCGTGCTTTCCCACTCATTGCAGGCTCAATGTGGCTTACATGGGGCAATGGAGAGTTAAGTGACTTGCCCAGAGTCACAAGGAGCTGCCTGTGCCTGAAGTGGGAATTGAACTCAGTTCCTCAGGACCAAAGTCCACCACCCTAACCACTAGGCCACTCCTCTTGCAAAAGTCAAGGAGAAAGCTGTATTAAACCAAGTTCTTAAGTTTTGGGAGTCCATTAATGTTTTTCATCCCAAACAAACTGGTTATAGAGTAGGTCACAGCACCGAGACAAACACTTGTTTGTCTCTTTAATGATGTTCATTACTTTTTAGACTCTAGTAAGGATGTCTTGTTGATAGAAATCGACCTTACATCAGCCTATGATAAGGTGGATCATTTGATTCTCCTTTCTCATATTAAAGAAACGGGCATTTCAGGTATTTATTGGAACTGGTTCAGATTTACTTCTCAAACCACACTCTTTATGTTATTGTGGAGATACTTTCTCTGCCCCATTCCCTCTGTTAGCTGGAGTTCCTCAAGACTCCATCCTGCCTCTGGTACTTGTTAATGTCTTTACTGCATTGCTAAGCCACTTTAATGCAAGATCTGGGCTTTACATCTGGGCTTTACTGATGATATCCAGTTACTGATAGCCCACAACTTTTGGGATGTACCTTTTTGTGATTCTCTTATAGCCAAACTGCTTCAGGTGACTTCTTGGATTGCAGATCATAATTTCAAAGTTAACCTTAAATAAACTGAAATAGTTTGGTTCTTGAGATCAAATTCTTCACCACCAGCCTCTACAAATGTAGATAATTTTTCTATTAAATTTATTTTAGCTGTCCGTTCACTTGGTATAATGTTCGATGATGCCCTAGCCTTTGGTCCATATATCTGGCTTCTGACTCAGAAAATCTTTCTTGCGCTGCAGATGATTTGATCCATTAGCCATTAGATAGAGAGCTGTGCTCTCAAGACTCTTATTCTCACTTTGATTATGAACCACTTGGACTATTGTAGTTCACTTTTCCCTGGTCTTCCTCAGTATTCCATTTGATGACTACAAGTGCTTCAAAATACAGCACTCAAACTTCTTTATAAAACTAAACAATCTGATCACGTTACTCCTCTGTTAATTGATCAACACTGGCTTGCCGTGGCCAATAAATTCAGTTTAAGATTCTTCTTTTAGCACACAAATCTTTTTATACTGGACGTCCTTTATATCTGTTTAATCTTTTCATACCCTATCAACTTTTAAGAACTCTGAGTTCTTTGGATTCTAGCCTTCTGATCATTCCATCTCCAAGAAAACTGGTTTTTGAATCTTCACACTCATTTGCTTTTGGTTATGTGACTCCACTCCTTTGGATTCAACTTTCCATAATTCTGCAGTCTGACCTCTCTTGTATCAGATTTAAATCTGCATTAAAGACCCGGTTGTTTAAAAAGGCCTTTTTAGTATAATTTTAACCCTACCATTTGCCCTTTTGTTTTCTGGTTTGTTTTAATCATCTTTGTCTTAGGTGAACTATTGTTGAAGTACTATTTTGATTACTACATGTTGTTAGTTTTGCTTTTATTATTGATTATGGCGTTTTATATTATGGATTGTTGTTTATATCTTGTTTTGTATTACAGATTATTTTAAACCCCATTGATACTCTTGTGATCTTGCAATATAACACATTTTACAAATAAGTAAAACAAATGTATCACAAAAAGGAAAAAGGAAATCCGTAATGTACCACAAAGAGACTACTCATTCAAGTGTTATTTTACCCAAGAACATCCTCCCCAAAAATAGGTAGCAGGCTGCCAAAATGTTATGTCATTGCAGTTGCAAACAGAACATTCTGGTCTCTGCACTATGAATCAGATATCAATCAAAGGGTAACAGTAGATGATACACTCAGACTCTGATCCAATAGGATTCAAACAAGAGCTTTAGGAGGAAAATATAAAATCCAGTTACAAAAAAGAAGCCAGGTCCTCTCTCCCCAAAAGGGGGTTCAGAAGAGGCCAGCTATGAAGAATGGAGAGGAGAAGCGAGTGGGGAACCTCACTCAGGGACCCACTAAGATATTAGTTTTCTGATGAAGGGGCTGGGGAACAAATCTGTTAAATAGCTGTCCACTGAATCTGAAGAAAAAGGCTGAAGTATTCCCGTTTTGCAGTATTCTGTTGATGGGTCATTCTGATCCACAGCTGTCCTTCTGAGGCACAAAATAGGATCACTTCAGTCTCCTCCTTGTCTACTGAGGGGGCTGCTACAAATGAAACATACTCCTTACTTCATTTGGAGGGTTCGGAAGACTTAGAATCCAAAAACAATTTCAGTTGTGAGGAGTCATAGAATACATTGCATTTTAAGTAAGAACTTACATGGAAATCATAACAGAAATGTAGCATCAAAGGATAGAACCTATTAGTATAAAGCAGTAAAAGCTCTCCCCCTGTTTTCAGTAGTTTTACCCAAGTCAAGAAACATTTATATCCTAGACCCGTAGAACAACAACATGCATATTACAAAAATACATTCAAAATTATTGTCCCGGTCTTGTAAAATGACAAAGGAGACCGCAAAGATAGCCCTATTATATTCCTCTCCAGAAGATTCTTCCAAGACCCTGGCCATGTCCAGGCTACCATGATAAGACTAGGGATTTCTACACCTTCTCCGGGGTTCTCCATTCTTTTCCCAGACAGCAGAAAATAGACCTTCCATATTGGTGGTATTCAGTTCCCAGGCATTTTCAAGATGTCCGTCATATGCCCTTTAAAAGCTTTCACAGAGAAACTAGAGTACTTCGGCACATGTAATTCTAAGGCCTGGATATATTTTCTAGATTTTACAATGTATTCTTTACTGCAGTCTTATCCTGGATCAGATTAGCTTGTACTGATGCTAGATGTTTAATTTGCTGTTCAAGGGAATCAGCCTTTTAAGAGTGATCCTGAAAAATATCAGGCACAAAATAAGCTCTTATCCTTCTAAGCTTCCACAATGTTCTAAATACTTTAGTAGATACCACTTTCACTTGTGACTCAAAAAAAGTATGTTATCAAATAGTACTCCTAAAATTTTGAGTTCTTTCTCTAACTTGTACATTACACCATTGACAGAAAAGTCAACCATCGGCAAACAATTAAAACCACTACTCAATACAATTAATTTGTCTTCTCCTTATTAAGCTTCAGTTTAAACTGAGAAGCCTAGCATTTGAATAAAACTAACCCTCTTATAAGGTCTTTTAGAACTTCAGCAAAATCCACAGCAAAAGGTATATATAGCATGATATCATCAGCTTAAATAAATGGGAAGAATTCCATATCAGTTAATTTTTTTACCCAGTGAAGCCATGACAGTATTAAAAAGTATGGGTAAAATCAGAGAACCCTGAGGGACTCCACATGAATAATATATTTCTGTGACATCATTTTACTAGATATATCAGTAGTGAGAGATATTAAAGAAGAAATAGATTTTTCCAATGTTACCAGGGCTGTTTAGATAAAATCTAGAGTGATGTTAGCAGGTCTTTGAAGAGGGCTACTGGGGATATATACACCTTCTCCAGGGCTCTCCACTCTCTTAGAAACATAGAAACATGATGGCAGATAAGGGCCAAAATGCCCAGCCAGTCTACCCTTCCTCAGCAACCACTAACTCCTTCTTTTCCTAAGGGATCCCATGTGCCTGTCCCACGCTTTCTTAAATTCTGACACAGTCCTCGTCTCCACAAACTCCACCAGGAGGCCATTCAACGCTTCCACCACCCTTTCCATTAAAGAGTACTTCCTTAGATTCTTCCTAAGCCTATTTCCTCTAAACTTCATCCTATACCCTCTCATTCCAGAATTTTCCTTCATTTGAAAAAGGCTCACCTCCTGTACATTAATGCCACTGAAGTATTTAACATCTCTATCATATCCCCTCTCTCCCACCTTTCTTCCAGTGTATACATTTTGAGATTTATTAGCCTGTCCCTATGCGTTTTATGGTATAGACCTCTTACAAATTTGTTGCCACCCTCTGAACCGACTCCATCTTGTTTATATCTTTCTGTAGGTGTGATCTCCAGAATTGCACACAGTACTCCAAATGGGGTCTCACCAGAGACTTATACAAGGGCACTATCACCTCTTTTCCCCTGCTGGTCATCCCTTTTCTTAGCACCCAAGCATTCTTCTGGCTTAAGGTCATCAGACACAATCACCCTCAAGTCCCGCTGTTCTTTAATACACAGCACTTCACCCCCTATACTGCACCATCCCCTTGAATTCTTGTAACCCAAGTGCATGACCTTGCACTTCTTAGCAATAAATCTTAGTTGCCAATTTTCATACCATTCTTCAAGCTTCGCTAGATCCTTTCTCATGCCATCCACACCCGCCGGGGTGTCCACCCTATTACAAAGCTTGGTATCATCCGCAAAGAGACAGTCCTTCTGCAATATCACTCACAAAGATGTTAAAAAGAGACGGCCCAAGTACTGACCCCTGTGGTACACCACTGATAACATTCTTTTCCTCAGAGCAAGCTCCATTTACCACTACCCTCAGTCTCCTCCCATTTAACCAGTTTTTAACCCAGTCAGTCACTTTTGGTCCCATACCAAGGGCACTCAGTTTATTTATCAGTTGCTTGTGCGGGACCATGTCAAATGCTTTGCTAAAATCTAAGTACACCATATCTAGCGCCCTTCCCACATCCAACTGTTTGGTCACCCAGTCAAAGAAATCAATCAGATTCATCTGACATGATTTGCCTCTAGTGAAGTCATGCTGCCTCGGGTCCTGCAGTCCGTTCAATTTGAGAAACCTCATAATCCTCCGCTTTAGAAGCGTTTCCATTAGTTTACTCACCACTGAGGCCAGACTGACAGGTCTGTAATTTCCAACCTCCTCCTTGCTTCCGCTCTTGTGCAGAGGGACCACATCTGCCCTTCTCCAGTCCTCCAGGACCTCTCCAGACTCTAAGGAAACATTGAAGAGGTCAGACAGGGGAATCACCAGAATATCTCTGAGTTCCTTGAGTACCATCGACTGTATCCCATCAGGACCCATCACTTTGTCCACTTTTAGTTTAGCTAGCACCCAATTTTCATGGGAGTCCATATCCAAAGCAACTGAAGCTTCACTAGGATATAGAGAAGGGCATTTTCGAAAGAAATGTCTGTCAGAATTTGGACGTTTTACAAAGACGTCCAAATCAGAGGCGTGGAGAAGGTCATTTTCAAAAAAAGATGGGCGTCCATCTTTCGTTTCGAAAATACCAAGGATGTCTTTGTGATTTGGATGGCCCTGTTTTTTGGTCCATTTTGAACAAAAAAACGTCCAAATGCAAGATATCCAAAACAGAAGAGGATTGGCTTAATGGTTAATGCAGCAGACTTTGATCCTGGCAACATGGGTTCAATTCCCACTGCTGCTCCTTGAGACTTTGGGCAGCTCAAATACAGAAAGAGCATTTTTGGATATGACATCTAAGTCTGAATTTGGACATTTATTTTGCAAAACGTCCGAAATCAGAACAGGAAAGGTCATTTTCTACAAAATAAAAAGTCTATTTTTTCCTTCTGAAAGTGCTGTTTGGTAAAATGTTTTGTGATTTGGGGGAGGAGGGGGAGGTGAAGCCCGAGTCCCTCCAGTGGTCATCTGGTCATTTGGGGCACCTCTTGAGTAGAGTAGAGGTCTAACTCAAAAAGTCTAAAATTTACTCTTGGACATCTTTGTTTTGTTCCATTATCGTTGAAAGATGTCCATGTCTTAGGAACGCCCAAGTCCCACCTTGAACACACCCCTATCATGTCCCCTTGAGATTTGGACATCCTTCTGGCGGATTTCAGAGAAAGATGTCCAAAAGGAGGTTTTGATAATACTGATTTGGACGTTTCTGTGAGATAAACGTTCAAATGCTGACTTATGTCACTTTTTGGATGTTTATCTCTTTTGAAAATGAGCCTGAGAGTCTTCCTGCTGCCTCTCTTCCCCTGATAATCCCATCTCTCTTCTAACAGGAGTTAATATGTCTGAAGCCAATATTTGATGACACTGCTAAACCAGAAATCTGATGCAGTTTTACTATATGAGGATTCTCTCCTACTGTCATCCCTTTTATCTGTCAAATCCTCAATCTTTCACTTTCCACTGCGACTGTTCCTGATGCCTTCAAATATGCCTTAGTCACACCACTCCTTAAAAAACCTTCATTGTACCCTACCTGTTCTTCCAACTATCGCCCCATCTCCCTCCTCCCTTTCTTATCCAAGATTCTTGAACGTGCTCTTCACCGTCATTGCCTTGACTTTCTCTCATCTCAAGCTATTCTTGATCCACTTCAATCTGGCTTTTGCCCCCTTCATTCAACTGAAACAGCGCATGCTAAAGTCTCCAATGACCTGTTCCTTGCCAGATCCAAACGGCTCTATTCTATTCTCATCCTTCTCGATCTATCTGCTACTTTTGACACTGTTGATCACAGCCTACTCCTTGATACGCTGTCCTCACTTGGATTTCAGGGCTCTGTTCTTTCTGGGTTTTCTTCTTATCTCTCCCAGCATACTTTGATTGTATACTCTGGTGGATCCTCCTCTACTTCTATCCCACTGCCAGTTGGTGTACCTCAGGGATCTGTCCTGGGACCTCTTCTTTTCTCCATCTATACTTCTTCCTTTGGTACTCAGATCTCATCCCATGGTTTTCAGTATCATCTTTACACTGACGATTCCCAGATCTACCTCCCTACACCAGAAATCTCAGCAGGAATCCAGGCAAAAGTATCAGCCTGCCTGTCTAACATTGCTGCCTGGATGTCTCACCACCATCTGAAACTAAACATGACCAAGACTGAGCTTCTTATCTTTCCACCTAAACCAACCTCTCCTCTTCCCCCATTCTCTATTTCTGTGGATAACACTCTCATCCTTCCTGTCTCATCAGCTCATAACCTTGGGGTCATCTTCGACTCCTCCCTCTCCTTCTCTGCACATATTCAGCAGACTACTAAAACCTGTTGTTTCTTTCTCTAAAATATCACCAAAATTCACCCTTTCCTTTCCGAGCACACTACCAGAACCCTCATACACACTCTTATAACCTCTCGCTTAGACTATTGCAACTTGCTTCTCACAGGTCTCCCACTTAGTAATCTCTCCTCTTCAATCTGTTCACAATTCTGCTGCACGAATAATATTCCGCCAATGTCACTATGCTCATATTAGCCCTCTCCTTGAGTCACTTCACTGGCTCCCTATCTGTTTCCGCATACAGTTCAAACTCCTCTTATTGACTTAAAAGTGCATTCACTCTGCAGCTCCACAGTACCTCTCCACTCTTATCTCTTCCTACATTCCTCCCTGGGAACTCCGTTCACTGGGTAAATCTCTCTTATCTGCACCCTTCTCCTCCACCGCTATCTCCAGACTCTGTTCCTTTTATCTTGATGCACCATATGCTTAGAATAGAATTCCTGAGCCGGTACGTCAAGCTCCATCTCTGGCCGTCTTTAAATCTAAGCTAAAAGCCCACTTTTTTGATGCTGCATTTAACTCCTAACCCTTAGTCACTTGTTCAGAACCCTTATTTTATCATTCTCACTTTAACATTCCCTTATCTCTTATTTGTCCTGTTTGTCTGTCATAATTAGATTGTAAGCTCTGTCAAGCAGGGACTGTCTCTTCATGTTCAAGTGTACAGCGCTGCATATGTCTAGTAGCGCTGTAGAAATAATAATAATAAGTAGTAGTAGTAGTAGATGGAAATGTATGCATTTTTGCAAAAGACACAATGATTAGCAACAGAGGGGACACCTTAGAGGGAGTGGAAAGCATGAGAAATGATTTACAAAACTTAGACATATGGGGAAATGCTTGGCAGGTAAGCTGTACTACTACTACTTATGATTTCTATAGCACTACTAGACATACACAGCGCTGAACACTTGAAATGAAGACACAGTCACTGCTTGACAGAGCTTACAATCTAATCAGGACAGACAAACAGGACAAATAAGGGATAAGGGAATTACTAAGGTGGGAATGATAAGCTGTAATGTGAAGAAATATAGAATGTTGCATTTTTTTTTTTTTGGGGGGGGGGTGCATAAATCCAAAAGAGCTGTGTGTGATAGAAGGTGAGAGGCTGATGTGCATGAAACAGGAAAGGAACCTTGGGGTGACAGTATCTGAGGATCTCAAGGTGGTGAAAAAATGTGATAAGGCAGTGGCCAAGGCCAGAAAGGTGCTCAGTTGCATAGAAAGAAGCATAATGAGAAGAAATGAGGTGATAATGCCCTTGTACAAGTCATTGGTGAGATTGCATTTGTTCAGTTTTGAAGGTTATATCTTGCTAATGACAAAAAAAAGACTCAAATGCAGTTCAGAGTAAAGTGACCAAAATGGTATGGGATCTCCACTAGAAGACGTATGAAAAAAGACTTGAAGGCATGAAGATGAATACTCTGGAGGAGAGAAGGGATAGGTAAGATATATTACAGATATTTAAATATTTGAAAGATATAAATGAAAAAAAATCATTTTCTAAAAATTGAGAGACTATAGAAATACAGGGTATAAAATAATGCTGCCAGAGTGGAAACTGAAAAGCAACGTCAGGAAATACTTTTTCAAAGAGAGGGTGGTGGATGTCTGGAATATTCTTCTGTGGGAGGTGGTGGGGATAAAAATGGTGAAGGAATTCAAAAAGGACTAGGATATGTATATACACAGAGGATCTCTAGATGGAATGAAGATGAATAAAAGCATGAAGGGCAATTTTATAACTTGGCGCCTACAGTTAAATACCTTTGCGGCACCAATAAGAAGCACTTCCATGTGTAAGTTTCCTAAGCTCTATTCTATTTAGAATACGCTTAGCGTAGTTTGTGCATGTAAATTTACGCATGTCCATTTATGCCAACAAAAAGCTGGTGTAAATCCCTGTGCATAGATTTGCACACACTGGTCCATATTTTATAACAACGTGCATAGATTTTGGAATGCCCATGAAACGCCCATTTCCATGCCCCTAAGCATGCCCTTTTTTGCCTGCACATGTTAGAATTTAGGTGCAGTATATTACAGAATATGCTTAGCAATGTATGTGCGTAAATTCTAGTTTTTGACAATTAGTAGCTTGTTAAGAGCTGTTAACAATGCTGATTGGCTTGTTAAAACAATTAATCTACATATGTAGTTATAGAATACACATAGAGTTATACACAGAATCGCATGTAACTCTAGGCGCGCTATAGAATCTGGGGGTAAGCCCATTTCTTGCGCAGCCATGAAAAGCCAACAGGTAGCTGATTACAAGCTCATTTTCTACCCATTCCCAGCCCATGCCCTGCCCCCTTAAAAATTTCCCCCCAAATAAATACCACTTGCTTAGGACATGCAAACGTCAAAAGCAAAGCAGGTCACTTCAACATATCTTGCATTAGGCCATTTTGCTATGTTAGAGGCACAGTGGCGCCTAATGCAGCTTATTAAATAAATCTGATTTATTAATTAGAAGAAATAAAATGAACAGAAACAAAAGAAAATAATGAAGCACAACAAAAAAAATCCATTTTAGAGGTAACTGGAAGAAAGCTTTTTCCACATATAAAGCATATTTTCTATGCAGAAAAGTGCTTATAAAATAAAAGTAGAAGCACAGAATAAGTATGCCTAATTTCACATTCCTGGGAACATGGAGGATCTTTTACTAAGCTGTGGTAATGTTTGTAGCTCATGGTAAAAATCAGCTGGCGGTAAACGCTGAGACACCCATTATATTCCTGTGGGTTATTCCTGTGGGTGTCTCGGCATTTACTGCCAGCTGATTTTTACGGTGAGCCTAAAAACAGTACTGCAGCTTTAAAAAAAGACCCCCATAATTTGGGTGAAGTGCAGGCAGAGATATAAACAGGATGGAGCTGGTCCAGAGGGCAGCTAATAAATGGTCAGTGGTCTTGATCACAAAGCATGCGGCGAGAAGCTTAAAGATCTCATCATATGTACCACTTTGGAAGAAAGGCGAGAGAGGGGAATATGATAGAAGCATTTAAATGCCTCCATGGCATAAATGCACAGGATGTGAGTCTCTTTCAATTGAAAGGAAACTCTGGATTGAGGGGGCTTAGGATGAAGGTGAAAGGAGACTGGCGTAGGACTAACCGAAGGAAATACTTCTTTATGAAAAGAGTGGTGAATTTGTGGAATGGCCTCCCAGTGGAGGTGGAAGAGACAAAGACTGTTGCTGAATTCAAGAAAACTTGAAATAAGTACATGGGATCTCTAAAGGAGAGGAAGGGACAGTAGGTGGTATGGATGGGCAGACTGGATACATCATATGGACCTGTGTGTACAAAGGCGTGCTATAGGTGCATTAGTGTTTTTAACGCATGTTAAATGCTAACGCACGTTAAGTGCTAACACACCTATAGGAATTTATTTATTTATTTGCTGCATTTGTACCCCACATTATCCCACCTATTTGCAGGCTCAGGAATGTATTGGTGCGTTAGCGTTTAATGTGCCTTAACTTTAAAAGTGTGTTAAAAATGCTAACGCGCCTTAGTAAACATAGCCCATGGTCTTTATCTGCCTTCATTTTGTCCGTGCATATTTTATAAACTATGTGAGCACATACATAAAATACATGAACACATGCACAATTTTGCAGCAAATATAAATTCATGCACTACTGGGGCTGATTCTTGGTGTCTGTTTTAAGAAGGCACATCATGTGTCTCCATTGCCTTTATAAAATGGGCACCTTTTCATAACTTTGACATAGATATCTGATTATAAATTTACCCAGTTCTGTCAATATTTTTTTTTACCAGGAAGTTTGGAATATCTGAAGGGCTGCTGTAATTCTGATTTCCATTTTGGAATATCTTCCTTTGGCAGAAGGTCGCCTTTTAGCCACCAGATCTTAACAGCAATTGCTGCCCACATAATTCATATCATAAGAAAATTATTATTCTTTTCTTTTCAGTAATACAACCATCTATGTGATAAACAGCAGAGGGAAATCATTGTCTGGAAGGCGGCAACTGGAAAGGAAATTGTAAGCATTGAAATATGAACAGGTCAGATTGATTGAATGTTATTTTTCTTTTCTGGAAAACACCAGGTCCTTTAAAGGAAATCTGCAAACCACATTTTGTAGCCCAGTCATTAGATGTCCAACATCCTTTTGTATCTGTTTTACTGACATGTATGGAGAAATAAATGAAATTAAATTGTTTTGCATGATTGGACTAGCTTTATTTATAGGACTTACACACTAACAAAAATTCATGTGCAGCCATACCCTATCTATTTATCCTTCTAATTTATGTATGTATTTGGGCATTTGGACAATCTGTAACTGCCAGTGTAGGTTACAATAATAAAAAAAAAAATTCAATATATGTATAACAAACTACAGACACATTCAATTTTTCTTTAGAATTGGGAAGTTGGTTGCAAAAAGCATTGACATACTTCATTTGTACTTGAGAACAATTCATCAATGGATGATGGCTAATCTTCTGGAATCGAATATGGTGAAAACTCAAGTGATGTTGCTATCCAGCTATCCTATCACCAATGCTCCAAAATCCAAATGGTCTGCGGTAGTGTAGATGTGTGTTTTGGGCACGTGCAAAATCATTTTTAAACTTTTTGCCAAAAATGGACGTGCAGCAAAATGAAAATTGCCATGCATCCATTTTGGGTCTGAGACGTTACCGCCAGTAATTGACCTAGCAGTAAGGTCTCATGCAGTAACCAGACGGTAATGGTGTGCACACATAAAATGCCGATTACCGCCCGACTACTGCCCTTGAGACAGAAAATAAAAATTTTTCTGGCATGCGTAGCGGATGCACGTCAAAATGAAAATACCGCAAGGGCCATGCAGTAGACAGGCGGTAACTCAAAACTGATGCACGTTGGGCAAGCGTAGGCACCTATGCAGCTTAGTAAAAGGGCCCCTGAGAGTTTGTCAAAAAGATTTGATCTATAGTTGTAATCATTGACTCTACCCTGAGAATGAAATATCATGTGCAGAAGATGATTGGGGTGATGTTTTATAAACTCAGAATTATTAGACATTTAAAAGATTCCTTAAATAAGGAGAACTTTAGGATGGTTATTCAAAATTTGATTATTGTAATAGCTTACTCTTAGGCGATATCTAGAAAATTAATAAAATCACTACAAATAGCAGAAACTGCTATGGCTTATGTCCTGTGTGGACTGTCTAAAGTTCATCATATCTCTCTAACTTTGATACACTTACATTGGTTGCCAATTGAATACAGAATACAATAAAAAGTCTTGATACTTGTACTATTTCCATGTAGATACTATTTTCCCTTGTAAATGCTGGCATTTCTATATGGAAATCGCATATAGTGCTTTTACAATAACTAGCTTATTTTCAAAAGGGAAGGACGCCCATCTTCCGACACAAATCGGGAGATGGGCGTCCTTCTCCCGAGGTCGCCCAAATCGGCATAATCGAAAGCCGATTTTTTTTGCGTCCTCAACTGCTTTCCTTCGCGGAGATGACCAAAGTTCATGGGGGCGTGTCAGCAGTGTAACGAAGGCGGGATGGGGGCATGGTTAAGAGATGGGTGCCCTCGGCCGATAATGGAAAAAAGAAGGGCGTCCCTCACAAGCATTTGGTCAACTTTACTTGGTCCCTTTTTTCACGACCAAGCCTCGAAAAGGTGCCTGAACTGACCAGATGACCAACGGAGGGAATCGGGGATGACCTCCCCTTACTCACCCAGTGGTCACCAACCCCCTCTCACCCTACAAAAAAAAATTAAAAAAACATTTTTTCCAGCCCCTATGCCAGCCTCAAATGTCATACCTAGCTCCATCACAGCAGTATGCAGGTCCCCGGAGCAGTTTTTAGTGGGTGCTGCAGTGCACTTCAGGCAGGCAGACCCAGGCCCATCCCCCCACCTGTTACACTTGTGGTGGTAAATGTGAGCCCTCCAAAACCCACCTGAAACCCTCTTTACCCACATGTAGGTGCCCCCCCTTCATCCCTAAGGGCTATGGTAGTGGTGTACAGTTGTGGGGAGTGGGTTTTAGGGGGGGTGGGGGGCTCAGCACCCAAGGTAAGGAAGTTATGCACCTGGGAGCAATTTGTGAAGTCCATTGCAGTGCCCCCTTGGGTGCTTGGTTGGTGTCCTGGCTTGTGAGGGCGACCAGCGCACTAGGAATGCTGGCTCCTCCCATGACCAAAGGGCTTGGATTTGGTCGTTTTTGAGATGGGCGTCCTCGGTTTCCATTATGGCCGAAAACCGGGGACGACCATCTCTAAGGTCGACCATCTCAACATTTAGGTCGACCATCTCTAAGGTTGACCTAAATGTTGAGATTTGGGCGTTCCCGACCGTATTATCGAAACGAAAGATGGACGTCCATCTTGTTTTGATAATACAGGTTTCCCTGCCCCTTCGCCGGAACGTCCTTAGAGATGGACACCCTTAGAGATGGTCTTCCCCGTTTGATTATGCCCCTCCATGGGCTATAGGCTATGTACCGTTATAAAATAGGCTTGATATAGGTGCCTGCTTGGCCTTCACACATAGGCAACCTCCCCTTGCATTATTTACCATGAAAAAACTACCAGCACAAACAGAAGTGCTGTAAAAAAAATTATAAAGATAAAATTTTAAAAACATAAGTCCAAATGAGGCGAATTCCAAAACAAAAGTCTGCAGGTAAAAACTATCGGTATGCTTTGCTCCAAACTGGACTATTTGAAAACTGCCTTGTGTTTAGGGAAAAGCTGACGACAAGCTATGATTTCTGCTGTTGAGAAAACTGTTTTCTTTTCTTGACCCAAAGCTGCCAGAATAAACTTTGTTATGACTGTTAATGGGTGTCAGATCTGTGCCATTAGACCCAAAGTGCTTAGAAGTGAGGTCAGATGCCTTCTTGAGAGGAGAACAGAGGAAGGCAGCAGAGGAGAAAGGTAAGTGGATTTTTTTTCCATCTGTCCTCTATTCCATTCCCAGAATGGAGCAAGGAAAATACATTTAAAACCTAACATGAATAACGAACAAAATAAAATACACACAATCTTAGATATAAACAAGTCCTTTAACTAAGGTGTGTTTTAGCATGGGCCAACAATTAGTACGCTAAGGGGGGTCTTTTACTAAGCTGCGGTAGTGTTTTTAGCTCACAGTAGAAATCAGCTGGTGGTAAACGCCAAGATGCCCATAGGAATATAATGTCAACAAACGGCACTCATATAATTTTAAATAGTGAAGGGAGCATTCAGGCAGTCTTTCTCTATACGCTCAACCTCTCCAGTCGCTTATCCTTTATCTTACTCAGGTCTAGATGATCAGACTGTCATAATAGGATCATCAGATCAACGTATCCACCTCCTAATTGGCTAAATATTTCTTTATGAGCCAAGCATATTTATAGAGCTGGTATCGTAATCCTCATTAATCCCATCAGTATTTTTTAATATATATTTTAACTTAATTCAATATTTCTTATATATATTTTTGATCAATTAACTGCCTTCAAAAGCATTCTTAGACTTCTTCTTAGTCTTAATTTATTCTGTTATATATACATCAGACTTATTCAAGAGATAATACTTAGCAATAATGTGGCTGTCGGCTCCACTGGTCCATGCCCTGCCCTGGAACAGGAAGTACTACTACTACTATAAATCACTTCTATAGCGCTACCAGTCATACGCAGTGCTTTACAATTGAACATGAAGAAGACAGTCCTTGCTCAAAAGAGCTTACAATCTAAATCAGGACAAACAGACAGGACCAAAAAGGATAAGGGAAGGACAGACAGAAGGACACATAAGGATAAGATAAAAGTTACAAGTCAGGAGTCGAAAGCAGCATCAAACAGGTAGGCCTTTAGCCCGGATTTGAAGGCAGCCAGGGATGGAGCTAGACGTAGGAACCAGCAGAACCAACAGCCACTGAACTGCTCCGTGCACCCCCTTTTTGCCTGCCCAACCGCCCCGCCCTTGATATGTTACTGTGGCTTAGTAAAAGACCCCCTAAATGCTATGCAACCCATAGGAATATAATGGACTGTATGGCATTTAGCACACCTTAGTAAAGGACACCAAAATGAATTACAGAATGCCATACTGATGAACAAATTAGATTGAAACTGTGAATATTTGTAATACTATCTTATAAATTGAGCAAAACATGATAAGAAGAGCTTTTTGACATACCATCCAGCTCATTTTCGAAAATGATCACCGCCCATCTTCCGACACAAATCGGGAGATGGGTGGCGATCTCCTGAATCCACCCAAATCGGCATAATCAAAAGCCGATTTTGGGCGACTTCAACTGCGTTCCGTCGTGGGCCCGGCGAAAGTTGAAAGGGGCGTGTTGGCATGGTAGCGAAGGCGGGGCATGGGCGGGACAGGGGCGTGCGTTGAGATGGCCGGCTTTGCCCGATAATGGAAAAAAGAAAGCTGGCCGTCAGGAGAATTTGGTCTGTTTTATTTGGACCCTTTTTTTTTAGGTCCAAGTCCCAAAAAAGTGCCCCAACTGACCAGATGACTACCGGAGGGAAGCGGGGATGACCTCCCCTTACTCCCCCAGTGGTTACCATCCCCTCCCACACACACACAAAAAAATCAGACATTTTTTGCCAGCCTGTATGCCAACCTCAAATGGCATACCCAGCTCCCTGACAGCAGTATGCAATTCCCTGGAGCAGTTTGTAGTGGGTGCAGTGCACTTGAGGCAGGTGGACCCAGGCCCATCCCCCCTACCTGTTACACTTGTGCTGGTAAATGGGGGGCCCCCAAAACCCACTGTACCCACATGTAGGTGCCCCCCTTCACCCCTTAGGGCTATGGTAATAGTGTAGAGTTGTGGGCAGTGGGTTTTGGGGGGGGATTTGGGGGGCTCAGCACACAAGGGAAGGGTGCTATGCACCTGGAAGCTAATTGTGTTTTTTTAATTAAATTTTTAAAGTGCCCTCTAGGGTGCCCAGTTGGTGTCCTGGCATGTCAGGGGGGCCAGTGCACTAGAAATGCTGGCTCCTCTCACGCCCAAATGCCTTACATTTTGCAGGATTTGAGATGGACGGCTCTGGTTTCCATTATGGCTGAAAACCAGAGTCGGCCATCTCATCTAACCCCGGCAAGCGATTTGGCCGGCGCCAAGCATATACACTTGGTTCTGCCCCTTCGCGGAGCTGGCCCCGAAAATGGCCGCCCATCGATTTGGCAGGTGCCATTTGATTATGCCCCTCCATGTGTCTACTCAAAAATATGACAAACCAATCTGTCAGTCGTAAACCATAAATGGGAAGGTACGGAAAGCAATCATGGAATTGTGAATATGATGCGCTTATACCAGAAATTGAAATGAGTGTTGCAATGTAATTTATTTATAAAATGTGGGGTGGGGGTGGGGGGGGGACAAAAAAAACACAACACTACCTCTACTTCAGGAAGCAGGAACAAGCTTGGCTCTTCAACCAAGCCTTTAATGGAAGAAGTAACTAACTTGTTAGTCTCACTCACACACACAAGGATTGACTCAGAATGCACATACTGCAGTGGGACATGTTTATCCACTCCTACCCGAGATAATATTTAACCAACTCTCTGACCTCACGTGCAACTTTCTTCAAATCAGTCACCTTACTTTCTAATTCTTCCTACTTTTTTACTCATCTATATGTTACAACTTTGCCTTACCCTTCACCAGGGGCGTATCTGGAATCCGGCGGTAGGGGGGGCCAGAGCCAGAGAGGGGGGGCACATTTTTGCCTCCCCCCCCCCCGCCGCCGCCGCCTCTCTCCACCCCCTCCCCGCCGTCAACCCTCCCCCGCTGCTTACTTTTGCTGGCGGGGTCCGACCCGCAATCTTCATATTTCGGCTTCCTCCGTGGCCATGTGCTTCCAGGAAGTAACGCTGCAGCGCTGATTCGTTGAATCTAGTTCGGCGTCTGACGTGCTGGGACGTCAGACGCCGAACTAGATTCAACGAATCAGCGCTGCAGCGTTACTTCCTGGAAGCACATGGCCACGGAGGAAGCCGAAATATGAAGATTGCGGGTCGGACCCCGCCAGCAAAAGTAAGCAGCGGGGGAGGGTTGACGGCGGGGAGGGGGGCCAGGGCGAAATCTGCGGGGGCCCAGGCCCCTGTGGCCCCACGCAGATACGCCCCTGCCCTTCACTACCAATTATAATGTTCTATTACATATTGTGTTGTCATTGCAAGTAGTATACCATGCCATATTTCGTATTGTTACTTGAATACTTTTACTGCTGTAATTGCCTATTGCTCATGTTTGATCTATTCTTACTGTACACCGCCTTGAGTGAATTCCTTCAAAAAGGCAGTAAATAAATCCTAATAAATAAATAAATTAATTAATTAATAAAATTAAAAGGAGAGCTATCAACCAAAAACTTAGTTTTCTCCTTGTTCAGTTTTAACTTGCTACTGCCCAGTCTAATATTTCTAGACCCTTCTTAATACAAGAGACTACACACAAAAGCTCTCCCTCACAAGGTATAAACATTGTTATATCATCTGCATAAATTAACAATTAGAAACAAACAAACAGGGGTAAATCATATCATATGTTGCAACTAGATTACCTAACAAATAGTCGGACGAAAAATTAAGAGTATGAAACTATTAAGAAACACCTTGAGTCACAACTCCTTGCACTCCATCCTAAACTTAAAGCTGTGAATGCCAGATTCAGTATTTTCTATCCTGCAAGAATGTGTGTAACGATCAACAATCGTACCAATATTTCACTGATCCTGAAGCTCTTGCAGCTTTTTCAAGCAGGGATTCCCAAGTGACATTGATGCTGCTTGAATATTTATAAGTATATAATTAATGATTACCTCTTCACACCTTCTCTGTGTAGGGTTCTAAAGAATCTTTAATAACAATACAATTTATAATATAGCTATATGGATATTATGACATTGAAGAATATTTCTACTATTATACTAAGTAGCAGTTTAAACTTAAAATGTTCAATGCTCAACTCACTTGGCTTTAGGTTAAAACATAACTTTTGGGATGGAATATATCAAATAATGACAAAGTATCACTTCATTTCATTACATTACATTACACACAGCATATAAATATACAGCAGTACATTAAAAATACAGAACAAAACAACCAGCTACATATTAATCCCACCCCCATCAATCACTGACAGAGATGGACTCTCCATTCTAGAGTCAGTGAGTGCCACACTGGGTGTGGGCTGCAAAATATAAGAAAATCTTTCAGCATGGAAGTCCACAAACCAAGATTTAGAGCAGAAGTTGTCAAGCTGCATTAGGGCTTTAAGTTGTGTTATTTGCCCCTCAACGTGACTTAAAAGGCCCTAAAGTAGGTTGACAAAATTTAGCATAGCAATATTTAAGTCATCGCGGGTTACATAGTAATGAAATACAAAACATGCATAAGGTATAAAGAAAATAACCTCTAACAATGGTTGTGCAAGACTACTTCTAGGGGTGCCATTTTGTGGCCTGAGATAGACTGGGAAGGAGCAATTGGGCATCGCTCCTGCCAAAAGAACCCCATGGACCACAATTGGTTACAAAGGTAGCCTTTTAGGGGGTCAAGGGCTATCTGGGATGTGGAGGGTGAGAGGAGGGGGAAGTGGAAGGATTGTAATTTTTGAGGGTGGGGTGGACAGGGCTTCAGCTGGGGGGGTCTTGAGCTAGGGGTATGGTAAAACCAGGGAGATCCTGCTCTGCAGGCCTGGGAACATTAGGCTACAGCCTTGCGGCCTGATGCTCCCTGACCACCAGAATAATGCCACTTGCGAGGTGGCTCGTAAGCAACGTTATTCTCTTGAAATGGGATTCAGCAACCTGTGGGACTAAGATACCACAGGTTACTGAATCCTGTGATATATCAAGGTGCAGTAAAAGATTATCTTTTGCCGCACCTTGATAACTAACCATTGTCTGTGTGCCTAGAGGTAGAGTTTGTATTTTAAAACAGTGGTGTTTTATTCCACAGGCTGTAGTTGAAATGGGAATGTTGTGAAACCTCTCCATTGGGATTTCAGGGCGATATAATAAAGGAAGTAAAAATTCACAAAATCTATATAGAGACGGGACAAGAGAAAAGCAGCAAAACTAAAAGGGAATGAAAGATGTTGAACATGTGACAGAGCCGGGATTATTACAGGACACAGGATTATGGGATGAGATTTTGAGGAAATGTGCACTTTAACCTGTCCTGTGGAGACCTGAAACTGGATTTATTTTTCTCCCCTTGATCTTTTGTCATCACATATTCCATATAATAAATAAGGATTGACACAGTCATCTTTATTTTAATTAGTGTAATACACTTTTTCCATTAGTTAAAGTGCCTTTACTAATCGTCTGTTTTCCTGGAAGCAGGCGGTTCAGGTAAAGTTCATGCTAGAGTCTGTGTAGACACATGCATATCTGCCACCTGCCTTTTTTGGAATTGGTTTTGACATGCTAGGTCCTGTTTACAAAGAAAACTATCAGGTCAATGGCCAGCGTTTTTTTTTTTAATGATGGCTGCGGCATTTAATATTCACGTATATTTAGACCCACTATACATACAGAGAGTGGCACTGAATATATATGTAGTCACCGAGCTACATGGGATAGCAGTGGTATTCATCCACTGTGTATATAGCTAAGTGGTTTAAGTTAGGACAGTATTTTTTCTGTCCTAACTTTATCCACTTAGGGGTCCTTTTACTAAGGTGCACTGAAAAATGGGCTGTGGTAGTGTATGTGTGTGTTATGGACCAGGGCCGCCGAGAGGGGGGGACAGGGGGGACAACATTTCCCAGGCCTGGGCCTGCTCTCCGTCGCTCCCTGGCATTGAACTTAAGCGCCTCACCTTCGAAAGCGCAGCAAGCAGCAGCAGACCACTCCTTTTTCCGTGTCCCGCCCTCGCCTGACGTAACTTCTGCGAGGGCAGGACACGGAAGGAAGGAGTGGTCTGCCGCTGCTTGCTGCGCTTTCGAAGGTGAGGCGCTTAAGGTTTGTGCAGAGGGCCCGGGGGTGGAGAGAGGGCCCGGTCGCGGGTGGAGAGGGGGTCCGGTGACCTCGGGTGGGGGGGGGGGGGGGCCCGGGGGCGGCCTTGTCCCGGGCCTGACTCAGTCTCTCGGTGGCCCTGTTATGGACGGACACAGATCCATTTTTCAGCGCACCTTTAAAAAAGACCTTTTTTAAAAGTTTGCCAAAAATGGATGTGCGACAAAATAAAAATTGGCATGCATTCATTTTGGTCTGAGACCTTACTCCAGCCATTGACTTAGTAGTAAGTTCTTTTGCGGTAACCGTGACGTAATCACCTATGTGCATCAAGTCGGAGTTACCTCCCGATTTTCGATGTGCGCCAGAAAATAAAATATATTTTCTGGTGCGCGTAGTGGACACGCATCAAAAATGAAATTACCGCACGGGCCACATGGTAGCCAGGCAGTATCTCTGAACTGACACGCATTGGGCACGCATAGGCACCTACGTGGTTTAGTAAAAGGGCCCCTCAATATTTGTAATTTTTTAAAAAGTAATTTTTATAACACTACTGCTGAATAGTGGTGATATGCCCTTGCCCCAAAAAGATTGCATTACCTGACACAAGAACAGAGGGAGTGACACTGACAAAAGCAGGAATGGAATCCTGGTTTCCACTGGCTCTAACCATTAGGTCACTATCCATACACCTAAAGCAGAGGCTCTCAATCTGGTCCTCAGGACACACCCAGTCTGTCAGGTTTTCAGAATACCCACATATTTACTGTGGTCACTTCTGCTGTTTTCCCTGTTGTGTTTTGTGGAAGTGTTTGGTTTTATTTTATTTTTTGAATTCCAATTCTCTATTCATACCGATGAATCCTTACTCTCATTTTGCATAAAGGATTCAACACGTTGCCAAAACTTAATTTGATCTATCTTACCCCTTGTTTCATAGTGGAGTGTATTTTTATTTTTAGAACGTTGCTTCTTTGATATTAATTGTTTCCAAAGATCGGACCATATTATGGAAACCCATTGTAAATCCACAAAGGTCATATCATAAGGGTAATTAATGAAATGGGAAATTAGGTCCAGCTGATGGCCTTTTTAATATGTCTCCTGTGCTAAAAAATATGTTAAATCCAAATTATCTAAAAAAGCATAACAATCAACTACTTCTGGGTCTATATAGGACTCCAGATGTACATTAACATGACTCAATAATAAATTGTTAGCTGAATTTATAGAATTCTTGCTACAAAATTATAAAAAGCATTTTTTGCTAACGACCATTTGCCTGGCGTGCGATAAAATAAGATGCAATTCAGAGGCCCTGTCTGTAATTCTACATGCTAATGTTTTTTAAATCTGTACAGCAAATGATTCAAGCCAATCCACAATAATAAAAAAAACCCCAACAACTTTTGTAGAATAAACCTATTCCCCCTCCGCTTTTGTCCTTCCTAGGTAGTGATAATATTTTATACCTTTTGTGGGGGGGGGGGGGGGGGGGGGGGAGGGGAGGAAACCAAAGTTCTTTGATTATGGGATCATCTTCAGCCTTAAATAGGCACCACTTGAACTCCTCAGGGCTGTATCAGATTCTATAACTACAAGGTTGTTTCCTTAACTGTTTGTTTTTATTATTGAGTATGTTTTTATATTTTGGATAAGTAGTAAGGACTTTGAAAAAATTTGGCATCCTAGCTGCACAGGCTAAAAGATTTCTACTTTGGATCAAATTATATATATTGGTTTGATAGTATTAATCTTCTGGCCAGAATGCAGGCATATAACTTTCCCCGAGGGTTTCTGCCCAAGGATAACCTAAGAATCCTAATGATAGAGCACATATTATATAAAATATTGGTCAATCCGCTTACCAATAGTATCTTTAACCACCCACTGAAAAGGAAATAAAGTGAAGACTTAGATAAGAAAAGAAATATGGAAGTCATTTACAACCAAGTTCATTCAAACTGGCACTAATTTCACAGTCTCAAACCAGAAGTTCGAAGAGTTTGTGCATGAAGGGGCACACAAAGGGGTATGGTCTGCCCCTTTGGCTCGCCCTTCAGCATAACACCTAGGCGCAACACCTTAGGAACAGGTGTCAGTTTTTTTCTCTTATATTGCAAATGCTATTGATCCCTTCCCTGTGTGTACTGGTGGGTTCTCACTCATTCACTGTATGAGCTGAAATGCATGTTCAGGTTTAATGATGGAGACTGACTTTTATTTAGGTGGGTTCTGATCAGGGGACTGGAGATTGGGAATGCTGAATATGGTGTCAGGGGGTGAGGGTAGGGATGATTTTATTCTGGAATTCGTTGCTTAAGAGATAGTGGGCTATACTTGGGGCCTTCTATTTTTGCATTACTGTGACCAGGAATGTACAATGTTCCTGGCTGCAGTGACTCTCTAGGTATATTTCACTGTGCTAAAATTGTGTATTTCACTGCAGCTTAATAACCACTCCTCTAAATATGTACCTAAAAGGCAGTAGTGTTTCTACGATGAAAATTATATTTGAACTCTGGTTTCCCTACTTCTCAGCCCATTACTCTAGTTCAGAGCTTCCTAAATTGTGGGTAAATTTCACTGTGGTAAAATTGTGTATTTTACTGCAGCTTAATCACCCCTCTAAATAAGTATTTATTGCAGTAGAGTTTCCATGAGGAAAATGGATTTGAATTCTGGGTTCCCTGCTGCTTAGCTCGTTTCTCTAGATCATATCTTCCCAAGTGTGAGTCAGAACCCTAAATGGGGCCAGAAAGCTCACATTTGGGTTCAAGACCTGGGTGGGATCTCAATAGATTCATCACTATTCTGCACTTCTGGTAGGTCACACAATTTTATTTGTCACAGGAGCTACAAAAAGATTGATAAGCACTGCTCTGGCTGCTAGGCCACTTCATCTCCACTTTCTCTGTCTTTGCCACCACCTCCAATTGCTTTCCCACCATCATGTCCCCTCTGAGACTTGTTTTGCTATAAGATCCTCTCCTTTTCCTTTCTTCTCCTCTTCTAGATCTTTTTAAATCTTTTAAAAGGAGGAGATGCAGTATATTTTTCTCATCCTCCAAGCCCTAAGCAGGCCAATTTAATTGTGATCCCATCAACAGTTCGTTGCCTGTCTCGCTCTTCTGCTCATTCAGACAGCGATGGGCCCTAAGGTAATAAACTCCTCGCTCTTGACTGTGGTAGTGTGGCTCATTCTTTGCTTTCAAAGTGCCTCTTACACTTAACATGTATTAAAGAGCACTTTCACTGCTCCCTCAACCTTTTTTTACTTGCTATAGAAGCAGAAACTATGGGGAATCTTATACCTATAATTGTTTTCACAACAGGGAAATTTTCTCAGAACCCCTTTTTTCAATCTAATTTCGTGCATGGTGTGAGATTTCCCCATGTAAAATAATGCTCTGCCTCAAATAAAGGACAGAGGCTTTCATATAAATCAACCATCAATAACCCACTGACCGCAGTGCGTGTGTATCAGTCAAATACCACCGCTTTTTTTCTGTTTGGTTTCAGTGGTGCAGCTCGAAGGAGCAGCATAGGGACCCTTCTGGACCCTCTTTGATCATTTTATCTCACAGACAATAAATTGAGATATAAAGCCTAGTTCCATGGGTGAGTGTGTTTTCCTCTCCATGGGGGTTATTTTTAGTTACAAATGAGTCCTGGTGGGTAGGGGGAAGCTCTCACTGTCAGACATATATCTCTTCTTTTCCATCACACTTCACAACAAATCCACATGTAGGATGCATTTTAATTGCATCACCTTTGGTTGGTAATATTCCCAAAATTAAAACTGCACACAGCAAAGTCAAAAGCAATATTCTGTGGTTCAGGGAAAAGAACAAAAACCATTGGTTCCTTTAAAATCTACTTTCAAATAAAGAATTTCTCAGTCTTCTTGCTGTCATACAGACTACCACCCAGATCCTCTCCCCCGGTTTCCCTGCTCCTTCTGTCCCTTCCCCATCTCCCCCATTATTTCTTATGTAGGTTTTCTGTTGTATTAGCTTGATTTTACTGCACTGGCATCTGCCTCTGCGGTGCGCTGTAAGCCACATTGATCCTGATGCTGTTGGGAAAATGTGGGGTAAAAATGAGATAATAAATAAATAAATCCTTAACATGCCAGTCTGCACACTGACTGGTCTTTTTCCTCTTTGCACAAGACCCTGGGTGGGTACCCCAGACTCTTCCAACTCTTGCCCCTGCAGGACACTAACAGGATATGACCCATATTAGCAACTGTAATACAACACAACACCTCTCACTTGATATCCAAATGTTTGCTCCTTATGCTTAGTATTTAGTTTTTGTAGTTCATCTATATTCTCTGTATCATACAAACTGCATCTATACTCTGAAATGACGTGCTATTAATCTATCTGTTTAATCTACCAAGTCATCAGTATTTTTTAGGTAATGTCAACTGTTCTTTTACTCTGTAATGACGATCCATTATGTTATTCACTTAATCTATTATGTCATCCTGTTCTCTATTCAATATCAATTGTACCTTTTTTTTTTTGTTACATTTGTACCCCACACTTTCCCACTCATGGCAGGCTCTATGCAGCGGGCAATGGAGTGGCAAATGCCATGAAGGAAAATTGTAAGCCACATTGAGCCTGCAAATAGGTGAGAAAATGTGGGATACAAATGCAGCAAATAAATAAATAAATAAAATATAATCCCAGAAAACATCACAGAAGCTCTCTGGTTCTTTGATTAAATAATACTATACCTGTGTAGGGAACCTTCAGTAAAAAAAAAAAAAGTCTCAAATTTCACTTTTGGAGAACGGTACCAGGGAAAACACATACCCTTTCTCCAAAGACAAAAACCTTCAAAATACTCAGTATCTCCCTCCTATATCTCAGTATCTCCCTCCTATATGCTAGGCATGCATTGGGGTTTGGTCTTTCACACCATGGTCTGGACTTCTCAGAATTTTAGACCTTCTCACAGAGATGTCAAGTCTTACTCATGAGGAGTGCGTCAACACTCATTTGAAAGCTTTCTCACTCTCACACTCTTTGAGCCCTATTTCTCACTCATCAGAGCCTCAGCATCAGCACCAGTGCATTGATCTTGATCACTGCTTTCATGTGAGGGAAGCCTTAGAAAAGTAAACCACTGGTCTAACCAGTAGGAAGAAATCTGAGCACACCTTTCTGCCTACTGCTTCTTCCCCTCTTTACTGCAAGTACATGTGCTCTGAAACCGATGTACTTATTTTTAACTGTGGGGTAGAAGACAATTTTCAGCAAATTTTTACCCAAATTGCTCCCCACTTTATCTGTATTCTTTTAGACACTCCAAAGAAAAGCCAATATAATTTAATGCTGCCTTGATTCATTTGCAAAACAATACTACACTTAAATAATTCTAGATTTATACCCTGGATGTACTGTCTGAAAAATCTTACTCTTTGGCCTTCAATCTCACTCCTTGGTGTGGTAAATCTCACTCTTTGGGATGGTTCACCCTTGGCATCTCTGTTCTCATCTAGGTTCCATCAACCTCTCAAGGTACTCAAAATGCAACCCTGCAACCTGATTCCTTCTAGAACTCCTGTCTGAGTGGCTCCAGACTTTTACCTTCAGTAGCTAGCTCAGTAGTTCTCAAACCTAGTGATGGAAGCATCCCAGCCAGTCAGGTTTTCAGGATATCCACAATGAATATTCATGAGAGAGATTTGAATGCAGTGAAGGCAATGCATACAAATCTCTCTCATGAATACTCATTGTGGATATCCTGAAAACCTGACTGGCTGTGATGCCTCCATGACCAAATTTGGGAACCACTGAGCTAGCTGTTTACAGCTGGACACTCAAGTTTCAGGCCCACTATAGGTCTTTCTTTCACTCAGCAATTCTTTACTGATTAAGCCAAGCCACCTCAATTTTGTTACATACACATATTAGGGCAGATTCTATAAATGGCACTCCAAAATGGGTGCCGAGGAAAACCGATGCTAAGCGCTATTCTAAAAGAACACAACACCCTTTATAGAATAGTACTTAACGCCAATTCCCATACCTAACTTTAGGTGCCAAACTTACACCTGCTGGTGCCCAAGTTAAGCACCCTTACCCGGTATTCTACAACTACACGCGTAACATTTCTGAATGCTCCTGACATGCCCATACCCCTTTCATGGCCATGCCCCATTTAGGAATATACACTATGGAGGTCTTTTACTAAACCACGGTAGCATTTTTAGCTCACAGTAGAAATCAGCTGGTGGTAAACGCCGAGATGCCCATTACATGCTTATAGGCGTCTCAGCGTTTACCACCAGCTGATTTCTACCACAAGCTAAAAACGCTACCATGGCTTAGTAAAAGACCTCCTATGGGAGTTAGGCACTCTGCCTTATAGAATAGTATGCAGCCAGATACTGCGCAAATTTTAATGAGTGCCGATTGACATCAATAATTGGTTGCAGGCACCCAATTATTGATGGTTAAGAGCTCGTTAACCAATTAATTGTGTGCATACCGTTCCCTGCCCATGAACCCTCCCAAAAAATGTACAAAAAATAAATTAAATAACGAGTGATTAGTACTGATAGATAAATTAGAATTAGAATTTATTATTTCTAATCTTCCCTTATTCAGGGCACAGTACAACAAAACGTACATAAAAACAATTAAACATACTACAACAATAACTAACTATACATTGCACCGAGATTTTCATGCAGAAATCAAATTATATTCTATAACAATGCACATTACTTATTAACAAGTTAATCAGCGCTGATAATTGGATGTTAACTAATTATCAGCACTAATTGGCATTAGTTAGAATTTACGCACACTACTTGCTAAGTGTATTCTGTAACCTGGTGTGCATAATTATAAGTCACATGCTTAAAAAGTGGGTATGTTCATGGGCGTGGAATGGGTGGGTCATGGGCATTTCTGAAATCTATGTGCATTATTATAATTTAGGCATCAGGATTTACACTAAGTTTTACTTGGAGTAATTGACCACGACTACATTTAGGGGCCCTTTTGCTAAGATGCATAGGCCCTATGCACGTACAATACATGTCAAATTAGAACTACTGCCCAGCTACCGCGTGCCCCGGGCAGTAATTCTAATTTTAATGTGCGTCCAAAACACACAGCAGAAAATAATTTATATTTTCTACCGCGTGGTGCTAACCGGACAGTAATTGACAGTATACTTGTGCTGATGATTACTGCCCAGTTAACGTATAAGACCTTACCGCTAAGTCAGTGGATGGCGGTAAGGTCTCAAGGTCCAAAATAGACATGCACTGACTTTTATTTTGCTGCATGTCCATTTTCAGCAAAAAGGCCTTTTTGCAGGCTTGCTGAGAAATGGAGCTGCGCATTCAATACACACGTCTACACCAGCGCAGACCATCTTTCAGCACACTTTAGTGAAAGGGCTCCTTAGTCACATAGACTGGCGCTCAGTGTATTTTATAATCCACTTGAATAAGTACATAAGTATTGCCACACTGGGACAGACCAAAGGTCCACAAGCCCAGCATCCTGTTTCCAACAGTGGCCAATCCAGTTCACAAATACCTGGCAAGATCCCAAAAAAGTTAAATAAATTTTATGCTGCTTATCCCAGAAATAGCAGTGGATTTTTCCCAAAGTCAGTTTAATAATTGTCTATGGACTTTTCCTTTGTAGTATGATATGTGGAATTTTCAGAGATATTGATTTTGCTGGAAACAGATATAATTGTATGTATATAAAATATACAGCTGCAAAGGCTTATTGGAACAGTATCAGATAAACTGGTCTGGCTTTCACCTTCCCCCTGGACATAGGCGGTCGGTGGCCCAACTGTTTGGGGAGGCTAAAGGGGGCGGGGTTAGGGGTTGGGCCAGGGGCAGGGCTTACATCCATAATTGTCTGACAACATAGAAAAGAAAAGTAAAAAATAAGTCACAATTAATACCTTTTATTAAATTTAGATATTAAATATGTATCGTATGTCAAAGAATAAAGTGGTTGCTCAAAGCATGTACTAACCACAATTGCTCAACTGCAAAACACTATGCACAAATTTGTGCAAAAACACACTCATAAACCTTACTGTACCATAACACTGGGCAGACCTAATAAACCAATATACCACCCATACGGAAAATGCAGACCGTCAACAATATGAAACAAGGGATCATAATATCACAATTCTCATGTAGAGCCACAAAACACCCTAATTCATGTTTAATGAGAATTGTGATATTATGATCCCTTGTTTCATATTGTTGATGGTCTGCATTTTCCATTCAGCATGTCCTCTCTCACCCCATCCTTCCAGTGTCTTTCCTCTTTCCCTCCCTACCAGCGTCTTCCCTCATTCTGCCCCCTCCTTCCAGCATTTTTCCTCTTTCTCCCTCCTTTCATCCAGCCAGCATTTCTCAGTCTGACAGCTAGGGTCTCCCCCAGTTTCTCCCCAGCAGCTTCTCTCTCTCTCTCCTGCCCATGTCCCTTCTTTCTCTCCCCATCTCTTTCTGGCTCTCTCCTGCTTTATTCCATGTCCCTGGCTCTCCCCTGCTCTTTTCCATGGCCCCTCTTTCTCTCCCCATCTCTTTCTGGCTCTCCCCTGCTCCTTTCCATGGCCCCTCTTTCTCTCCCCATCTCTTTCTGGCTCTCCCCTGCTCTTTTCCATGGCCCCTCTTTCTCTCCCTATCGCTCTCTGGCTCTCCACTGCTCTTATCCATGCCCCCTGGCTCTCCTCTGCTCTCCCTCTCTCTCCTCCTACCATTTCCCGCCAGTGACCATGTTCTCTTCTCTCCCTCCGGCCCGGGCCTCTTTGCTGCAGCGCTGACAGAAGAAGAAAAAGAAGCGCGGAGCCGCAGCAGCCTTCAGACATGCGTTGTCGGCTCTGCCGGTCCTCTGCCCCCGGAACGGGAAACTGACGTCAAGGGGCAGAGAATGGCAGAGCCGACAGTGCATGTCTGAAGGCTGCTGCAGCCCCGCGCTTCTTTTTCTTCTTCTGTTATGCTGGCTGTGGAGAGTAGCGATGGCAGCGGATCGTACGTCTCGTTCCTGGCTGCCGCTGCGCTGCTCAACAGAAGCGGGCAGCAGAAGATTTCTTCCAGAGTGTTGTCTCCGAGTCCGGCTGCATTTAGAGAAGGAGGTAGGCAGGGCCGCGGGGAAGGTCACAGCTGGGCTGGGGAGGCTTAGCCTCCCCAAGCCTCTTATACGGGGCGCCTATGCCCCTGGAGACTACTGATAACAAAAGCTAGCCAGGTGGATACAAACAGTCAATCAACACATCTCCAAAGAACAAAAGTCTGCATATTGAGAGCAATGAAAAAGACTGGATGAAACCCACAGACAATGACTCAGAGACTGAAAAGCCCATCTACCCACCTAATCTGACAAAAGAAGCCCATCTATGCCAGACTCTTTTACCTTCTGGATGTATATCACAGCAGATGTCCAGACAGGAACTCTTATGATGTCATTAAAACATGTGACCAGTTACCATGCTCCATCTCAAAACTAGATGAAACTAGTTTTCAGCTATCACTGAGTTTTCATTGGATCGAGTGCACCCCACCTGACTTCAGCCTATGGTCCATCAAGAAAATATAAAAACCTTAGAAAAGTCTCAGATCCCTCACTTCTCTTCGCTCTTCTCTCTGGCCCTGCTCTCTGCTGCTTCATGATCTGCACCTCCATGGAACTTGCTGGACTTCAAACACATCCAAGATAAGACTCTCTCCAGGCTCCAGTAACAACTCTGCAACAAAAAGACTTCTTTTCCAGCAAGGACCTCCTTCATCACTCCAACCAGCAGCCTCCATCAAAGTGAATTAATCCAGCCTAATTTATAATTCAGACTTTCTAATCTTGTGAAGCACATTTCCCTTGTGAAAGATTACTAAAAACTGCCTCTTTTCTTAACATTATTACATTACCTGTATTGTAAATAAACATTTTAAAGTTAAATAGATGGTTTTTATGTTCTGAGCACGTCCTTCTACCTTAACGGTGCAGGTTAATATAATTCAACAAATATATTATTTAATTCCCCTTTTCTTACATCTTAATATTATTCTTATTACTACCTTTATTTTTTTTTACATTATATCTTTAGGAAGCCGTCCAGACCTTTTTTAAACCCCGCTAAACTAATCACCTTTACCACATTCTCAGGCAACGAATTCCAGAGTTTAATTACACGTTGAGTGAACAAAACATTTCTCCAATTCATATTAAATTTACAACTTTGTAGCTTCATTGCATGCCCACTAGTCCTAGTATTTTGGGAAAGAGTAAACAATATTTAGGCTTATTCTATAAAGTATGCCTAAATTAAAATGTACTTTATAGAATATGCCTAAGTGAATTTCATTTCGGTGTGGATATTTTAGGCATGATATATAGAATCTAGACCAAAATGCTTTAACAGATTGTGTGATAAACCTTTTGTGGCACACTAACCACATGTTCGCACTTAACCCCTGTCAGTAAAAGTGCTCCTTAATCCATGTCACAGAAGGTTAGTGAAGGCATAGAAGAGGCCACTATGGAAACCTGGGAGCTTCTCTCAAAGAGAATTTAGATTCACAATCACATAAGAAAAAGACTTGAAATATTGAAGCAACAGAATAAATCATGACCCCTCACTGAATAAAACAGCACTTTTTACTTCTGTGAAATAAATAAATAAAGCCCGTGGGGGAGGGGGAGCTTTTAAATGACACTGTACCCATAATTCATATTTATGAGTACATTGAGTTTGAAGGCTGGCACACAGTTGAGAATTACTTATGATAATTTAAACATTTACAGAAAATCAAAACAGAGCTTGTAAGTGGATGTAGTGCTGGGACTGCTGAAGAATACCGAGCGAGCTTTTAAGTTCCAAGTGTTGTGTTTGCTGATCAACAAGCAGTTCATCAGGCATGAGTGGTTTCCAAGGCAACTCGAACATCTCATCACGCACACACGCATAAACACAGCAAGAGATGAAGAGGTGGGTTATGAAAATTACGGTGCATAAGTATTTCTTTTTTGTTATCATTGCAAGGAGCACAGTTGTCATCACTAACAATAAAGTGAAGCACAATCAAACAGAAGAGAATAGAGAACAAACTTCTGGTAATAGAAACAAGAAAGACTGGGATTGTGTTCTGGCCAGAGAGATGGAGAAACTTACTCTTGTTAACCTATAATGAGGAATAGAGAGAGAAAGGGAATAAGAGGGCAAGAGAAATAGGCAAAGTGCCAATGTGAGTTTGTGCAATTTACCCCGAGCTGGTGTAAGGATGTTAAACATCCCAGGCACTCCTTTAGCCTTGTGCCCCCCACTGTATATTTTTGTTACATTTGTACCCCGCACTTTCCCACTCATGGCAGACTCAATGCGGCTTACATGGGGCAATGGAGGGTTAAGTGACTTGCCCAGAGTCACAAGGAACTGCCGGTGCCTGAAGCAGAAGTCGGCCCTTGCAGATCATCAATGTGGCCGCGCAGGCTTCTGCTTCTGTGAGTCTGACGTCCTGCACATACGTGCAGGACGTCAGACTCACAGAAACAGAAGCCTGCGCAGCCTTCTACATGGAATGTTGCTAGTGGAATAGCAACATTCCATGTAGAATCTCCAATAGTAGCAACATTCCATGTAGAATCTCCAATAGTATCTATTTATTTTTGTTACATTTGTACCCTGCGCTTTCCCACTCATGGCAGGCTCAATGCGGCTACATGGGGCAATGGAGGGTTAAGTGACTTGCCCAGAGTCACAAGGAACTGCCGGTGCCTGAAGCAGAAGTCGGCCCTTGCAGATCATCAATGTGGCCGCGCAGGCTTCTGCTTCTGTGAGTCTGACGTCCTGCACATACATGCAGGACGTCAGACTCACAGAAACAGAAGCCTGCGCAGCCTTCTACATGGAATGTTGCTAGTGGAATAGCAACATTCATGTAGAATCTCCAATAGTAGCAACATTCCATGTAGAATCTCCAATAGTATCTATTTTATTTTTGTTACATTTGTACCCTACGCTTTCCCACTCATGGCAGGCTCAATGCGGCTTACATGGGGCAATGGAGGGTTAAGTGACTTGCCCAGAGTCACAAGGAACTGCCGGTGCCTGAAGCAGAAGTCGGCCCTTGCAGATCATCAATGTGGCCGCGCAGGCTTCTACATGGAATGTTGCTAGTGGAATAGCAACATTCCATGTAGAATCTCCAATAGTAGCAACAATCCATGTAGAATCTCCAATAGTATCTATTTTATTTTTGTTACATTTGTACCCTGCGCTTTCCCACTCATGGCAGGCTCAATGCGGCTTACATGGGGCAATGGAGGGTTAAGTGACTTGCCCAGAGTCACAAGGAACTGCCGGTGCCTGAAGCAGAAGTCGGCCCTTGCAGATCATCAATGTGGCCGCGCAGGCTTCTGCTTCTGTGAGTCTGACGTCCTGCACATACGTGCAGGACGTCAGACTCACAGAAACAGAAGCCTGCGCAGCCTTCTACATGGAATGTTGCTAGTGGAATAGCAACATTCCATGTAGAATCTCCAATAGTAGCAACATTCCATGTAGAATCTCCAATAGTATCTATTTTATTTTTGTTACATTTGTACCCTGTGCTTTCCCACTCATGGCAGACTCAATGCGGCTTACATGGGGCAATGGAGGGTTAAATGACTTGCCCAGAGTCACAAGGAGCTGCCTGTGCCTGAAGTGGGAATCAAACTCAGTTCCTCAGTTCCCCAGGACCAAAGTCCACCACCCTAACCACTAGGCCACTCCTCCACTCCACTTCATGGCATAAAGGCCATGAAAAGGTGCAAACCATACATATTTTTAGTTTTTATTATAAGCTGTTTTGCTCTCCTTGAGCTGAGAACAGACTTAAGAGAATTATAAATGTGCTTTTTCTGGTAAATACCTTTTTGAGGCTGTAGAAATTTGTGGTTTGACATTTTGGTCTGTGCTAACTTGTGATAAGTTGCTGGTCAGAAGCTAAGAGCCGAGACTCCTGTGACTAAGGACGCCTGCTGTATCCAGATAAACAATCAGAGGGAGAAGTAAGGGGTGTGGGTACAACTGTAGGTTAAGCCAGAGGGTGGAGGGGGCTAGTAGGATGACTGTGCATACCAAGGACATTAGGTCAACTCATATCAAATAAAAACGTATGCTTTATATGACAGATTTTAAACTGTCAGAAGCTGGAAAAGGCTGGAACTGGATATTTGCCATAAAAGGAATAGAATATTCTGGAAAGATGCATATTCATTAGGTAGGAAGGTTAATTATAATTAAGATAATGAAGAAAGGAAGAAAAAAGTATTCAAAGAGGAAACAGAACTGAGGATGGCGAGCCTCAATGTACCTACACTAGCAGGTGGACATATTGACAGCTCCCAGGGAAACCTCTACTTTTATTTGCTACATATTATACTGTATTGGGAGTTTATTTGTTACTATTTCAATAATTACTGATTGACTTCTTTGACAATTTGAATAAACATTTATTATGCCTAATACTTATTTAGTAGCCAGAGTTTTTCTTGCCTGGAGTTCTCCCTGGGGGAGTAATGATTCACTTGAGGATCCAACCCCAACAGGAGACCTTTAGAAGGTTACTTCTGTCCCAGAGGCAAGTCAGAAGTATACACCACTCCCTTATTTTATTTATTTATTGATATTTATTAACCATCTTTATTAAGAGATTCAACCAAGGTGGTGTACAGAAGGTACAGTTTAATATAAAACTTACAATTTTGTTAACAGCATAACAACAGTAAAAATGGTCAAATATAAAAATGAATACAACAAATGAAGTAAACCAGAGAACAGCAAATTAAAACCTAATAATGGATTAAATATACACATTTAACAGCACTGAAATTCAAATAATAGAGATATACCTATAACACAATATACTACTCAGGAAATCAGCATAATACTAATGAAACATCTAAGAAGCATGTATTAGAACATTCAAATAACATAGATATGATACTAATGCTTGATATGGAAAGTTCAAGAACAGTGCAGGGCAGACTTTTACGGTCTGTGCCCTGAGAAAGGCAAGGAAAAATCAAATTCAGGTATACATATAAAGTAGCACATACCATGTAAATGAGTTTATCTTGTTGGGCAGCCTGGACGGACCGTACAGTTCTTTATCTGCCATCATTTACTATTTTACCATATTACTATGAGTGATACAGAGTCACTTGGGTTAAATAGATGGGTAGCTAAGCTCTAGGGAAATTCTTTGTACAGTTAAACAAGATATAAGGAACAGGTCTAAGTTACAGTGTATGTAGCAAGCTAGTCCAGGTGCAGAGTGGTGAACATTGAGCCACCCTATGTATTAAAGGCTTGGGGGAAGAGCATATTTTTCGGGTTCCTAGCCTTCTCTTCATATTTTGATAATAAACCCCAGTTGTGATACTTCTATAAGTTGTGATGGCCTCAACACCACCCTTCCCAGACCAGTCTTGTAAAAAAATGCATAACTGTTGCATCATAATGGAGGAAATTTTCAAAGGGTAAATGACTATTCGAAAACTACCCCTCTTCCTGTGAGTAAAAGCATGTACTAATGGTTGTGACTGTCAGCATCTATTGCACTGCTTTGATTTCAGCTGCTGTTTGCCAGCCCTCCCCCCCCCAAAAAAAATGCAATCCTATCCTGCTTATAATCGAACGAGAAAAACGCCCAAGTTCTGACCTAAATCGGGAGATGGACATTTATCTCACAAAAACGAATAACGCGGTATAATCGAAAGCCGAACTTGGACGTTTTCAACTGCACTCCATCGCGGAAGTGTGCAAAGTTGACGTGGGCGTGTCGGAGGCGTGGTGAAGGCGGGACTGGGGCATGGTTATCACCCGAACAGAGATGGGCGCCTTTCGCCAATAATGGAAAAAATATGCATTTGTAGCTAGAATTTAGGGCACTTTTCCTGGACCCTGTTTTTTCCACGAATAAGGCCCCAAAAAGTACCCTAAATGACCAGATTACCACCAGAGGGAATCGGGGATGACCTCCCCTGACTCCCCCAGTGGTCACTAACCTCCTCCCACCACAAAAAATGATGTTTCACAACTTTTTATTTTCACCCTCAAATGTCATACCCACCTCCCTGGCAGCAGTATGCAGGTCCCTGGAGCAGTTGTTAGGGGGTGCAGTGGACTTCAGGCAGGTGGACCCAGGCCCATCCCCCCCACCTGTTACAATTGTGCTGCTTAATGCTTAGTTGTCCAACCCCCCCCCCAAACCCACTGTACCCACATGTAGGTGCCCCCCTTCACCCCTTAGGGCTATAGTAATGGTGTAGACTTGTGGGCAGTGGGTTTTGAGGGGGATTTGGGGGGCTCAACACACAAGGGAAGGGTGCTATGCACTGGGAGCTCTTTTACCTTTTTTTTTGTTTTTGTAAAAGGGCCTCTTAGGGTGCCCGGTTGGTGTCCTGGCATGTGAGGGGGACCAGTGCACTACGAATCCTGGCCTCTCCCACGAACAAATGCCTTGGATTTATTCATTTTTGAGCTGGGCGCTTTCATTTTCCATTATCGCTTAAAAACAAAAACGCCCAGCTCACAAATTGTCAAATAAAACATGGACGTCTATTTTTTTCGAAAATATGGTTCAGTCCGCCCCTTCACGGACCCGTTCTCGGAGATAAACGCCCATGGAGATAGATGTTTTCGTTCGATTATGCCCCTCCACGTGACCTCCTAGTCATGCCTCACAGTTAAGCCAACCCTGCA
This sequence comes from Microcaecilia unicolor, assembly GCF_901765095.1. NCBI lineage: Eukaryota > Metazoa > Chordata > Amphibia > Gymnophiona > Siphonopidae > Microcaecilia > Microcaecilia unicolor. The sequence continues at coordinate 96,631,383 of NC_044034.1, read as the reverse complement.
TCTGCCTTCTATAGAAGAAACCCATGTTCTACTTTCTCTGTAGTATAAGGCACAATAATCAAAAGAATGCCCTAGGAGTCAGTCATCAAAAGATATCAATGAGTGAATAATAACATCGTTTTCTGTGATCTCTCATACTGCATAAATTTGAATTAACAAGAAAATATGACTCACTAAAATCTTAGTAAAAGATGGTGGCAGAGTTTGTTTCTTTCAGTTGTGGTCTTTGGATATTCTATGGTATAAGACAGGGTGATTTCCCTCTGGTACCCAGCTATAATTCTTGAAAATTGTATTGTTCTTTGATGTACCCATTGAATAATTTCACTTCACTTGCAACCAGCACTGGAAAATGCTGCACATAGAGAGTCCTCTGTCCTTCACAAAGTCAGAGTTATTCTTACCCTTATAGCTGCTAAGAATCTTCTTCATACCATGTTCACTATATCGTTGTGAGGAACTGCTTTTGATAGCCTCAGCAAAAACAGGTTTCTTTGTCAGAACCAAAAAAAGCATTGAGTGCTATAAAGGAGTTTTTACAAAGTGATGCATTGGTTACATGATTAGTATAATGACAGCTAGTTGCTCACATGAAGAAATATTCTCCCGGAGTAATGTCTCCAAAACCAGGACTATTCCAAGCTGGAAACACACAGGGTGCAATATGGTCCATGGTGCTCCCAATCCACCCACTGCATCACAGTCAAGCAGAGGAGATAATGAATGAGACACAATTTTGGCAACCCAACCTCCCTTGCACCCTGTCTAAAATAGTTAACTTTGGGGTCCTTTTACAAAGGACTCAAGCTGCAAAGGACTCAAATACAAATCAACCTATGCATCCAACTTTTCCTACATAAGCACCCAATTGTGGAATGCATTACCAAAAGCCATGAAAACCTCGTACGACCACCTACACTTCCGGAGAACACTAAAAACCTATCTTTTTAAAAAGGCATATACCAACCCAACAAATGCCTGATCTCTGCAACACAATAACACTAGAATTCAAAATCATGTAATGACATTCTCATTTCCATACTCTGTAAGCCACATTGAGCCTGCAAAAAGGTGGGAAAATGTGGGGTACAAATACAATAAATAAATAAATAAATAAATAAATGCACAAAACACAACTCTCTCACTGTACAATGACCTTATGTGGCTGTCCCACATAAACTTTATCTCATCTCAACATCACTCTGTATTTGTAAACACTGGAGACTGCAAACGTACCTCCGGTACGATGTAAGCCACATTGAGCCTGCAAATAGATGGGGAAATGTGGGATACAAATGCAACAAATAAAATAAAAAAAAAGGCACTCTGAAAAATGGCTTGCGGTAGTGTAGGCACGGGTTTTGGGTGCTCGCCGATCCATTTTTTAGCGCACTTGTAAAAAAGGCCTTTTTTTGCCGAAAATGGACATGAGACCTTAACGCCAGCAGTAAAGAATCCGGGCGGTAATGACCTATGCACGTCAAATGCCACTTGACGCACATCCATTATGCACGCCCAAAAATACAAAATATTTTTGAGATGCGCATATTGGATGCACGCCAAAAATGAAATTACCAGAAGAGCCACACGGTAGTCGGGCGGTAACTCCATTTTGGCATGCATTGGGCATGCGTAGACGTTTACGCGGTTTAGTAAAAGGGCCCCTTTGTGCATACCATGACAGGAATAAACTTCACCCCTATTTTAGGGCATGCTAAGATTATCTCAGTTGCTCAGGTTCACTGCTAATGCTTTCTTTCAAAGAGATCTTCCTTCTAGAGTTTATAAGGTATAATGCGAACAGACAATATCCTTGAGAGACATCTGATGTTTATGGGGGAAAGGGAGAGAATTG